>NW_012105820.1:1336893-1337771 GCF_000951045.1 Mandrillus leucophaeus
CACCAGGCTGAAGGCCTTCCTTCCAGGCAGGGAAGAGGCAGGCGGACGCCCTGGGCTGGTAAGGAACTAGGTAGTAATGGGGGCTGCTGGACCTCCTGCCAAGCTCCCAGCAAAGTGCCCAGGGCCCTGGCTGGGGACTCAGGAGGCTCAAGGGGCCAAAGAGACCCATCAGGGGTCTGGAGGGTAAATCTTTGACTCACCCGAGAGGCACAAGAAGAAGGCATGTCCCTCTCCCCACCACCACCATATAACGATGGCCACCGTGACCTTTGCCCTCCTGGCCACCTTCAGCAGAGCCTCTTCCCAGATGCCCTCTGCAGCCATGGGGCAGCCCCCTCCTCTACTTCTGCCCTCGGGCTCCCCATTCCTTCCCTCAGGCCCTCAGCAGCCCCAAGCCCTAGTGTAGTTTCCTCACCCATCCCAGGCCCCACGGGCTACCACTTTGTCAAATTCTGTCTTCCGGGCCTCTTTAAAGGAGCGATGGACCATGGGGAGGATGCATCGCTTCAGAGTCAGGCCGACTCCAGGTCTGAATCCTAGCTCTTCTGCTCATGACCTGAGTGGCCTTGGGAAGCCTATTTCAGCTCTCTTTGCCTCAGTTTCCTCATCTGTAAAATGGGAAGGTATTTCTCCTACTGCATGTGATTGATGATTTTGTGAGAAAAAGCCTGTGATGGAAGAGATTGGCACATAGGAGATGCTTCTCCACTGTCATCCACCCCCGACCTTGATCTCTCTGAGCAAAATTCACAAACTGATACTTAGGATTTTCAAAGTTTATTTCGAAATGCCTCATATCCAGTGTGGTTCTATAACCCGCATTAAAGCACAGTTCTATCTCCTGGCTGATTTTCACATTCTTCAAGTTTTTAATGTCT
>NW_012105820.1:1342626-1344055 GCF_000951045.1 Mandrillus leucophaeus
TCCTGCCCCAAGGAAGGGAGAGGCAGAAAGCTCCTGAGAGGAGAGCGTCCTCTGAGGTAGGATCTGTCTGTTCCACAGGATGGGAGTGGGAAGCCCTCCTGGTGCTGGGAGGTGGGGGAGGCGGAGGGACAGGGAGAGAGGAAGGGGTGGAAGATCAGAGGCTTGGTCCTGATTCCCCTGGTTGGAGGGTTCAGGGGGATCAGGGGCCTCCCTGCCCTTGGCATCTCCTGGGGGAGGTCACTAAGAATCTAGGTGGCTGAGCTGAGGTTGAGCAGGGATCTGCGAGGCCCAGAAGGAGAGGTCCCCTGGGACTGAGGCAGAGGGGCTTCTGTGAGAGGGCAATGAGTCCAAGAGGCTCTTCTGTGGGCCCCACAGACTTCAGCAGGCAGCCACCCGTGGTCTCCCACCAAGACAAGAGAGAGCTGCACACCTCTGTGCCACCCAGTCGGGGCGCCCCGGCAGGCGTCAGCCAGGTCCTTTTGAGAGTCTAGAGCCTTCCCAGTCCCTGAGAAGTCATGTGAGCTCCTCTCTGTTCCCAGACAGCCCACCCTGGGAGGGAGGAGGGTGTGGGAAAGAGCCCTAATACGACGTTAGTATTTTGAATTGATTTAGTAGTTTCCAGAAAAGGCCTTGAAACCAAAAGAGACCAAATTACTTTTGATGGCGATTTTCAATATTTTCACATCAGCAGAAGGAGAGCTTCAGAGTGGATGAAAGCAGTGATGGGAAATGGAGGAAGTTTGATTTTTGTAACTCTTAGTCACAGTGTGCTAGGTTCAACCCAGCACATAATCCTCCAACGCTGACCAACCCTCTCCCTCCTTAGGCCGCCAGCTCCCAGGGCCCCATTCATCCTGGAGTCCAGGTTAATGGCGCCCCTGGCTGCAGGTTGTGCCTGCGGAGTGGTGTCCTGTGGCATGGGTTAGGGATGCATTGGGCCTCCCCTGAGCCAGGCACGTGAGCTTGGATGTTGTTGTTTGAACTAACCCAGGCTCCCAGGCAGTGGTTTACTAAGGGACGAGGCTGG
Organism: Mandrillus leucophaeus; assembly: GCF_000951045.1. Lineage (NCBI taxonomy): Eukaryota > Metazoa > Chordata > Mammalia > Primates > Cercopithecidae > Mandrillus > Mandrillus leucophaeus. The sequence continues at coordinate 1,343,654 of NW_012105820.1, forward strand.
AGTGAAATGTTTCCATCCATTACACACACACACCTGCTTCCACTGGAGCTGAGAACAGTCCCATTGACAGTGATCTGAAGTCCGTCCTGGAGACCCCCTTGGACAGTCCCAGAAAAGGGGACGGCCTGCAGGGAAAAGGTGTGGGACCATCAGTCAGGTGGCCGGCCTCCTGTTTGCTCCCCTCCAGCGCTAGTCAGTGGCCGGCCTGGGTGTGACAGCGCCATGCAAGGGGATGGGGTGCGGCTATGACCAGTATATACGGAGTCTCAGCCCCAGGGGTCTTAGGGTCCTGTGTGGAGGCAGACACAAATCCAATTAGTTACTCAGACAGTCTAAGCTTGTGATAAGGAGAAGCCTGGCCCTGAGAGGACACGACAGGGAGCTGAGCTTGTGTGAGAGTCT
>NW_012105820.1:1346226-1346858 GCF_000951045.1 Mandrillus leucophaeus
ACCACGCCTGGCCTAATTTTTGTATTTTTAGTAGAGACGGGGTTTCACCATGTTGGCCAGGCTGGTCTTGAACTCCTGACCTCGTGATCTCTCTGCCTCAGCCTCCCAAAGTCCTGGGATTACAGGCGTGATCCACCACCGGGCCCGGCCAACCTCGCACTTTTATATTATAGAAATGACTTCTTTCCTTAAACCCCATGAACCAATCTCTGTTAGCTTCAAACTTTTCTTCAGTGACTTCCTCACCTCTTTCACAGAACTGAAGTGCGCTAGGGGCTTGCCCTGGATTAGGCTTTGCCTTAAGGGAATGTTGTGGGTGGTTTGATCTTCTAGCCAGGTGCTAAAACTTCCTCCATATCAGCAATAGGGCTGTTTCGCTTTCTTATCATTTGTGTATTCACTGAAGTGGCGCTTTTAATTTCCTTCAAGAACTTTCCCTTTGTTTTCACAACTTGGCTAACGGGAACAAGAGGCCCAGCTTTCAGCTGAGGTCAGCTTTCAGTATGCTTTCTTCACTGAAGGTAGTCGTTTCTGCCTTTTACTAGGTATATACCCAAAGGATTATAAATCATGCTGCTATAAAGACACATGCACACATATGTTTATTGCGGCACTATTCACAATAGCAAAGA
>NW_012105820.1:1349823-1355731 GCF_000951045.1 Mandrillus leucophaeus
AGAGATTGGCACATAGGAGATGCTTCTCCACTGTCATCCACCCCCGACCTTGATCTCTCTGAGCAAAATTCACAAACTGATACTTAGGATTTTCAAAGTTTATTTCGAAATGCCTCATATCCAGTGTGGTTCTATAACCCGCATTAAAGCACAGTTCTATCTCCTGGCTGATTTTCACATTCTTCAAGTTTTTAATGTCTTCTCTAAAATCTCCTTTAGGTCAATTTCCAACACAAATTAAATGCCTAAAGGAGCCAGGCAGGGATGTGTTATGAGTCAGATGGCCAGGTAGGGAGTGGTGGGGACTGTGACAAAGTAGACGTCACACCCCTCATCTAAAAAGTCAACATTTACTCAGCGCTAACCAGTGATTACCATCTGGGCCCAGGATTGGCAAAGCTTCCAAATTTTTAAGAGAAGACAGAAATCTGAATTTATTTTTCTGTAAAACTTTCTAATTTTTTGGAGGAAAATTTTTGTCAAAATGGATTATGTAAAACTTCCTGGCTGGGCACAGTGGCTCACATCTATAATCGCAGGATGTTGGGAGGCCGAGGCAAAACAATCACTTGAACCCAGGAGTTTGAGGCCAGCCTGGGCAACACAGCGGGATCTCTACAAAAACTAAAAAAATAGCCTGATATGGCACACACTTTTAACCCCAGCTACTTGGGAGGCTGAGGTGGGAAGATCGCTTGAGCCTGGGAGGTTGAGGCCACAATCGCGACACCGCACTCCAACCTGGGCAACAAAGCGATTCTGTCTCAAATGAAATTCCCCAAATTCCCATATTATAGAGATACACAATGAAATATTTGCAATGGAATGGTATTTTCATATCTGAAGGTGGGAAGGGAAGCAAGCGAGGGAGGGTATAGGATGAAGCAAGATAGGCCTGAGTTGATCGTGTTGGAGCAGAGTGATGGGTGTGTGTTGTTGATGGTACAATTCCCTCTGCATGTTTGAATTTCCTATAATAACAAGTTAGAAGAAACACTGTGAAGGCCAAACAGAAAACACCCGCCAGCCAAATTCAGCCTACTGGCCACTGCTTTCTGGTCTGTATTGTTGAGCTGTGTGACCACACAGAACCCTGGGAAACCCGTCCTAGCTCAGTGTACACACCTGGCACCATGAAAGCCCCAGGAAATCTGGGATCTGACTCAGATAGACTCTGCTCCCCATGGATTTGAGGGGGTGTCTTTTGTTGCCCCTCAGGTCAGCTCTGAACTCTGCCATTAAGTACTTTAGTGACCTTAAGCAAAGCACAGTTTCTCTGTGTCTCTGACTTCTCTTTCTTGTCCCTGCCTACACCCGCAGTGTGGGGGAAGGAGAGTCAGCCTGATCTAGTTATGGACCAGCATGACCTAGGATTGGGAAGCCTGTTATTCCTGAAACATGTCTGTGGAACATTTTTCCCCTTGCCTGTTTGTGGAGGCCGGTGATTCTCTCCAGAGCCTTTCACACTATCATGAGATACAACGCTGGAAATACACACCCTCCTGGGAAGCATGCGGCCTCCACTCAAGCGTATTCACGCCACAGCGTCTAGAATTGAAGGCAGAGCGTGATGGACATGGGCTCACAAGTACACACAAGGCTTAATTAAGGAAGCCAGGAGGGAGAAAGAGCAAGTACAGATCATGGGGGTGGGACAGGGCAGGCTAATCTCCAAGGCAACAAGTTCTCCAAAAAAGTTCTGTGAGGATTCAAAATGTCTGAAATGGTGCCTTCAAATTCTGAGAAACAAGATTATTTTAGTTTAGTTTAGTTTGAGATGGGTTCTCCCTCTGTTGCCCAGGCTAGAGTGCAGTGAGGGGTGTGATCATGGTTCACTGCAGCCTCCACCTCCTGGGCCCCAGTGATCCTCCCACCTCAGCTTCACGAATAGCTGAGACCAAATAGGTACATGCCACCATGCTCCACTGATTTTTAAGTTTTTTTGAAAAGAGGGGTTCTCGATGTGTTGCCAGGGCTGGTCTTGAACACCTGGGCTGAAGTGATCCTTCTGTCTCGGCCTCCCAAAGGGCTAGGATTTCAGGTATGAAACACCATGCCTGGCCTGAAAAATGAAATTTTAAATAGAAAGTTATCCTACAAACAAGGTTATTCATTGCAGTATTATAATACAAAAGATTATAAAGCAAAGCATTGGAAAGAGCTTAAATGTCTTCCAACAGGAGAAAAGTGAAATAAATTAGGGTATTTCCATATAATAGGTTCTGTGTAGCCTTAAAAAGAAAAGAAAAAGAGGAAGACGGAACTCTGAGCACTGATATGGAATGATACCATTGGTATAAAAAGTGGGTGACGGAAGGCTATGGACTTGCATTTATTTATTTATAGATAAAATATCTCTGGAAGGATTTACAAGAAACTTATAACACTGGGTATCAGTGGGCCACCCCCCAGAAACATCCACATTCGAATCCCCGGAAACTGTGAATATGTTATAGAAGGGACTTCACAGATGTGATTGAATTAATAATTTTGGCATGGGGAGATTGTCCTGATTTTACAGGTAGTCCCAATGTGATCACAAGGATCCTATAAAAGGGAGCCAGGAGAATGAGTCAGAGGTAGGAGATGTGACAACAGAAGCAACAAGAAGTTTTGGTTTTTTGTTTGTTTGTTTGTTTTATGTTTTTTTTTTTGAGACAGGATCTCACTCTGTCACCCAAGCTGGAGTGCAGTGGCGTGATCTCAGCTCTCTGCAGCCTCTACTTTCCCAGGCTGATACAATTCCCCCAACCTCAGACTCCCAGGTAGCTGGCTGTACAGGTATGCACCACTATGCTGGTCCAATTTTTTTCTATTTTTTGTAGATACATGGTCTCACTTTGTTGCCTAGGCTAGTCTCCAGCTCCTGGACTGAAGAGATCCTACTGTCTTGGCTTCCCAAAGTGCTTGGATTATAGGCATGAGCCACTGTGCCTGGACAAAGCTGCTGGTTTTAAAGATGGCAGGAGGGGCCATAAACCAAGGCATGCAGGCAGCTTCTAGAAGCTGGAAAAGGAAAAGAAACAGATTCTCCCCTGGAGCCTCCGAAAGGAAACAACCTTGCTGACACGCTGATTTTAACATCTGACCTCCAGAATCATTAAGAGTATAAATTTGTTGTTTTAAGATTGGCCAGGCGAGGCTGCTATGGAATTTAGATCTGTGTGTCCAGGAAACCCGGGAAAACAACCGGACTCACTTTTGCTCCGCAGGATGCAGGAGGATGGATTTTTGCACTGGATTTATGGTCCCACTGGCTCCCCTCCCAGCTCTGTACACTAGCAATTCAGACATTGGCCAAGTCGCTTGACCTGCCTGTGCCCCAGTTCCCTCCCCTGAATGGCAGGACAGTAACACCACCCGGCAGAGTTCTGAGAGGACTGGGTGTGATGCCATGAGCTGAGCCCCTGGCTCGTGTTGGCCTTGACAGTGCAGCTCTTTGCATGGAATGAATCGATCCTCTGCTGAGTCAGAACTTGCTCTCTGTTCCTGGTTGTGCCCAGAGACCGGGGACTTTCCCTCCTCTTCTTATTTGGAAGTCTAGAAAGCAGAGCACAGCCCTGTGGACCAGAATGTGGGCAACCTTGTTCTGGACTCAGCGTCACCAGAGGACACCCAGGCTCAGCCTCCACCAGCTGGAACCAGTACGTGGCTCTTAGCCAAAGTGCCCCATTGCCTCAGAAGCTCCACGGTCCTGCTGGCCACCTTCCATGACACTTTGATTTTAGCCTTCTGACCTCCAACACTGTAAGAGCAAATGTGTTGTTTTAAGGTTGGCCAACTAAGGCTGCTGTGGCATCTGGATCCATGTGTGTCTGTGAGAGTGCACGACACTGCACTCCAGCCTGGGCAATAGAGCAAGACTCTGTCTCAACAAATTAAAAAATAAAAAAATAAGAAAAACTGCTTGGTGAGTTGTAATACAGTCAAATATCTACTTCTATGTTCTGGCTTTTCTACTTCTAAAAAATTACCCAAGAAGAAGGAAAACATATGTGCCTGTTTTAACAGCTTTACTCATCATTGCCCCAGGCTGGAAACAATGCAAATGTTCACCAAAGGAGAAGGGAGAAATAAATTGTGGTTTTCATACAACAGAGTAGCCCTCAGCAATAAAAAGGAGCCGGGCCACAGGAAACATCAATGGGCCTCGCAACTGAATGGAAGCCAGATCCAAACAGACACACGCTGTGAGAATTCCATTCGAGTCAAGTTGAACAACAGGCCAGAATGGCGTCACCCTTGGGGGTCACTGACTGGGAGGGGCACGAAGGAGTCTTTGAGAGGCTGGAAATGTTCTGGATCTGGTTCTAGGTGGTGGTGGCACAGGTGTTTACATCCATTAACAACAGGCTGAGGCTGGGTGCAGCGGCTGACACCTGTAATTCAGTACTTTGGGAGGCTGAGGCAGGAGGATTGCTTGAGCCCAGGAGTTCAAGACCAGCCTGGGCAGCATAGTGAGACCTTGTCTCTACTAAAAATCAAAAAAATTAGTGGGGCATGGGGGTGCATGCCTGTAGTCCCAGCTACAGGGAGGCTGAGGCAGGAGGATTGCTTGAGCTTGGCAGGTTGAGGCCATAGTGAGCTATGGTCGCACCACTGCACTCCAGGTTGGGTGACAGAGCAAGACGTTGTCTCAAAACAAAACAAAACTCAACAGAAAACCAGGATCTGTACATTTTACTCTACCTGGACAATATATCTCTAACAAATACTGCTAAAAGAAAAAAATCTACCAGAGCCCAATGAGACACAGGCACAGCTCAGAGTTCTAGCAAATGAACACCTTGGCATTAACTTGAGCCTTGGAGGTGAGTGACAGGTAAGCAGCCCACTAGCGAGTCCAGGCTATAAAGGAGGGCCCTCTGCTCCACACCCTGCCTGGAAGGGCCCCCGTCATACGCACTGCCCATCCAAAGTTCAATGGCTAAACAATGTGTACAAAATACATAAAATGGGCTGGGCGTGGTGGCTCACACCTGTAATCCCAACACTTTGGGAGGCCGGGCCCAGCCTGGCCCGTCTCTACTAAAAATACAAAAATTAGCTAGGGACCGTGGCTCACACCTGTAATTCCAGCTACTTGGGAGGCAGATGCAGGAGAATCACTTGAACCCAGGAGGTGGAGGTTTCAGTGAGCCAAGATCACGCCACTGCACTCCAGCCTGGGTGATGGAGTGAGACTCTGTCTCAAAAAATATATATATATATTACAAAAAATGGACTGAGGCTCTGATGCATGCTTTAACATGGATGAAACCTTGAAAACTTTATGCTAAGTGAAATAAAGACAGCCACAAAAGGACAAATGTTGTATGATCCCACTTACATGAGGTATCTAGAATGGGCAAATTCTTAGGAACAAAGTAAAATAGAGGTTACTAGCAGCTAGGGAGAGGGGAAATGAAGTTATTGTTTAATGGTTACAGTTTGTTTTGTGTGGGGCGAAGAAAAATTTTTCAAATAAATAGCGGTGGTGATTACACCACATTGTCAATGTACTTGGTGCCACTGAATTGTACACTTCAAAATTGTTATAAAGATAAATTTTATGTTAACGCATATTTTATATCACAACTTTTTTTTTGTTTGTTTTTTTGAGGCAGTCTTGCCGTGTCGCCCCAGGCTGGAGTGCACTAGCACAGTCTTGACTCACTGCAACCTCTGCCTCCAGGGTTCAAGCAATTCTGGTGCCTCAGCCTCCTGAGTAGCTGGGATTATAGGCACCTGCCACCAGGCCTGGCTAATTTTTGTATTTTTCTTAGTAGAGATGGGGTTTCGCCATGTTGACCGGGCTGGTTTCAAACTCCTGAACTCAGGTGATCAGGCTGCCTCAGCCTGCCAAAGTGCTAGAATTACAAGCATAAGCCACTGTGCCTGACCTTATCACAACTTTTTTTTTTTTTTT
>NW_012105820.1:1358766-1365716 GCF_000951045.1 Mandrillus leucophaeus
CTATCATGGGGAGGGGGGAGGGGGGGAGGGATTGCATTGGGAGTTATACCTGATGTAAATGACGAGTTGATGGGTGCTGACGAGGTGATGGGTGCAGCACGCCAACATGGCACAAGTATACATATGTAACAAACCTGCACATTATCCACATGTACCCTAGAACTTAAAGTACAATAATAAAATAAAATTAAAAAAAGAAAGTGAGAATCATGCAATTATTCCTCTCACTTGAACATTCACAGGCTACAGCAAGGTTATTAATTAGCCTAATTTCAATACTGTTGCATATCAGGTAATAGAGAGGCCTGAGGAGAAGGAGCGAGTTGAGAATGGGTGGTGGATGACACAGTCAGAACACACACAACTGGGAGGGTGCAGTGGCTCATGCCTGTAATCCCAGCACTTTGGGAGGCTGAGGTGGGAGGATGGCTTGAGTCCAGGAGCTGGTGACTAGCTTGGGCATATAATGAAACCTCTTATCTACAAAAAATTTAAAAATTAGCTGAGTGTGGTGGCATGCACTTGCTGAATGACTGATTCAGGAGGCTGAGGTGGGAGGATCGCTTGAGGCTGGAAGGTGGAGGTTGCAGTGAGCTGAGATTATGCTACTGCACTCCGACTTGGGTGACAGAGAAAGACCCTGTCTCAAAAAAACCAAAACAAAAGAGTACAGAACAAAAAGACACATACACAACATTGATTAAGTTCACCCTCTTATATCAGTGAGGTTGTAAACAACTACAACAGCAACATCAAAGATCACTGATCACCATAACAGATACGATAATAATGAAAACATCTAAAATACTGTTACTGAAATGTAACACAGAGACATGAAGTGAGCATAAGCTGTTAGAAAAATGGCACCACAAGACTTGCTTGACACAGGGTTTCCACAAACCTTCAATTTGTAAAAAATAATACCTGCAAAGTGCAATAAAGCAAAACACAATAAAATTTAGTAGGACTGTACGTGAAATTTCTTTGTATTCTTTCTCTTTGTAGAGATGGGGTCTCACTGTCGCCCAGGCTGGAGTGCAGTGGCACCATCACAGCTCACTGCATCTTTGAACTGCTGGGCTTCAAGTGATCCTCCTGCCTCAGCCCCCCAAGTAACTGGAATCATAGGCATGAGCCACCGCACCTGGCGTCTCTCTATTATTTCTCACAACTGCGTGCAAATCTATAATTAACTCAAAACAAAAAGTTAAACATTTATAAAGTGTTGACCAAAGTACCAAATGACCATAACAAAAACCCAATTCCAATTTAGATTAAGTATAAAGCTACATACTTTAAGTAGTATACAACTGTGAAGCAGCATTTGAAAAATCAGATAACCAGTCTGGAAATACATTTCCATCTAAATAAACTCAAAGCATCAGACTACAAAGAAATGTAAAATTACAAAGCCAAGCATTTCACACAAATTTTCAGAAAGCCAGCCAGGTACACTTCATCATTTCCGCTATCTGCTTTCTATAAGATCTGAAGATACAATAGCATTTCTCTTGTATCTGTTCTCAACCATAGAGGTCAGAACTAAATTAGCTAATAAACTAGCCTGACTACTATACTTTAGTTAGAAAATAAACTCATTACAATTTGTACTCAAAGACAATGTTCCTGAGGGACTGGAGATGAGATGGACGCTAAGGAACAACTTCCTATGTCATTACATATAAAGAAAATTCTTTGAAGTTGTTTGTGGCACACAGATGGAATCCTTGTTCTATGTAATGAGTGCTGGCTTAAAAGGTGTGCTTTTCTGAAAGTGACATTTTGACCAATTTAAATCATATTTTACATGTAATAAAACCATTTTCTATTTACATGAATCAAATCAAGTCTCGTAAAGCAAACACTTATACCTCCATTTATTTCCCACTTTTTGCACAAAATTGGATTTTCATAGAATAGGTTTTCTTAAAAGGATAAATGCTCACTGAAATTGGTCATTTTATATATTTGCGATTGACAAATCTCAATATATAATAATATGTATCCTCATATTATGGTAATTTTGTAGCAATATTGTCAAAGAAAACAGTGTTTTCTGGATTCACTTGAAAATGAAACCAACCTAAAGAAAATGAAAATGATAATCCCAAATATGCTACCCTGTAGAGGAAGGGGTTTTTCTTCCCTTTAAGTCCGCTTATACATTAGTCATCTTTCTTTTATGAAAAGTCTTGAAATATCGTCTAAAGCAGATTTCAAAATACAACATTCATGAGTCCACAGGAGTCCTGCTGACAGAAGGGATCTATGATTTAGAGGAAGACGATGCTGACACCAGCTTAACCATGCATTTAGCACACCACAGTTACAGTGAATCACACAGGAATTCCACACACATTCCCTACCCACTGTCATCCTTAGTTTACATTGTGGCATCAACAGAGAAAAGCCAGTGATTCCTAAATATCTTCTCATATTGCCCGGTCTTCAGGTCCTTGCTCATTTGGCTAAGACCAAATAAACTAACACCATTCATTAAAACGCTTCCTGGCCAGTGTGAACACAAAAACAGAGTGACTCCATGCAGATGGCATCATCTGGTTAAAATTAAATTTAAACTTATTTTCCTTTGGGGTATAAAATATATAATCAAGTGGAATTATCCTTCATATGCAAGTACTTGATAATAGCCCTGAGGTATTCTATAAAGTCATCTAGAGCCTGTATTTAAGAAACAAATTTCTGTTTGTCTCAAGATCAGTTTAAACTAGCTGAAAACAGTAAGCTACATTTCATCACCAGTTATTGTGCTGAGGAATCACTAAAGTCATATCTAAATAATTCTCTTTTTGAAAATAACTCATTTCCCGCTAAAAAATAACTCATTTCCCCCAACACGCACACTGCAAGTGGCACACATTTCAAGAGTAAACATGTGATTTCAAACATATATCTTAAAGCAATTTAAACCAACAAAATGTAAGAACTCGGCATAATCACTTAGATAATATCTAATTAGAATCCTCCTTTAAAACAACAGGAAAGTGAGTAAATAGTAAGCAAATAAATAAGAAAGCAAGTAAATGAGAAAACAAATAAGAAAGTATATAATTAATAAGTAAAAAGTTAAAAATCAATCCCTTTGCAAGCTGCAATAATTGATGAGGTTGTCACGAACCAATCAGACCATTTACATCAAGCATTGTGGTGAGACAGTCTTTCACTTACAGTTAAGATCTAGGTCTTACTTATTTCTACATTTCTTATTTAATCTCTTCAATTATGTTAACTGAATACAATTAAGCTGCAGTGGAATACATATATACTGTTTTAGTGCTAAGAGCTTTTTATTTTACAGAGAACTTTTGGAAAATACAGGAAAACAAAGATGAAAGTGGAAACCAGCTGTAACCTCTCTTTCATTAACACTGATGCAGTGGCATATTTCCTTTCAGTCTGGGTAGATGAAGGAATATCTTTATTTGCTTTTTTCATGGGTTGTTTAGCACACGCATTTTCATAATCACAGCAAGTTACTGGGAGACAGAAAGTGAAGCATCTGACAGATTCCTACTCAGTTCAAGGAAAGAATTTAAAAAAAAAAAGCTAAGCCATTAGCAGTGAGATATTGGAAAATCACTTTTTACTTTTTTAAAACTGAAAATAATTATTTTTAAAACAGTTTTAGACACATAGAAATATTCAGTAGAAGATACACACTGTATACTCCTTTTCCTCCACCTGTGATTACCTCTTGCCTTAGTGTGGCACATGTGTTACAACTGATCACCCAGTACTGATACATTACTAGCTAAACACCAGTTTAGTTATGTTAACATCAGCTAACATAATTGAATGCTTTAGAGTTAACTGTTTGCATTGCACGGTGGGGGGGTTTTGTCATGGATCCATCCTTGCAGAATCATATAGAAGAGTTTTACTGCCCTAAGTGTCCTGTGCTTCACCTATTCATTTTTCCTCCCTTTCCCATCCTCAACCTCTGAGAATTGCTGATCTTCTTTCTATCTCTATAGTTTTGTCTTTTCCAGAATGTCATATAGTTAAAATTATACAATTTGTAGGCTTTATAGACTGGCTGCTTTTATGCATTTAAAGTTCCCCCATGTCTTTTCTGGGCTTAATAGCTTATTCTTTGTATGGCTGAATAATATTCCATTGCATGGATGTACCACCGTTTGCTTATCCATTCACTTATTTAAGGACATCTTGATTGCTTCCAACTTTCGGCAATTATGAATGAAGCTTCTGGAAAATGTTAATGTACAGGTATTTGGGTTGACCTAAGTTTTCAACTCATTTAAGAAAATCACTAGGAGCATGACTGCTAGAATGTATGGTAAAACCATATTTAGTTTTTGTTTGTTTGTTTGTTTGTTTTGAGATGGAGTCTTGCTCTGTTGCCCAGGCTGGAGTGCAGTGGTGTAATCTTGGCTCACTGAAACCTCCACCTCCCAGATTCAAACATCTCTCCTGCCTCAACCTCTTGCATAGCTGGAATTACAGCTGCTGGCCACCATGCCCAGCTAATTTATGTATTTTTAGTAGAGACGGGGTTTCACCATGTTGGCCAGGCTGGTCTTGAACTCCTGACCTTGTGATCTGCCCACCTCGGCCTCCCAAAGTGTTGGGATTACAGGCGTGAGCCACCGCACCCACCTGTCTTTTCATTCTTAACAGTGTCACTGGCACAGCAGACATGTTTCACTTTAATGAAGTCCATCTTGTCCATTTTCTGTTTTTTAGATGATGTTTTCATGTTGCATCTAAAAACTCATTGCCAAACCCAAGGTCACCTAGATTTTCCCCTATGTTATCAAACTCTTAGAAATTTTCTAGTTTTGTGTTTTTCGTTTAAGCCTATGATCTGTTTTGAGTTAATTATTGGGAAAGGTGTAAGGTCAGTGTCTATTTTCATTATTCCACCTGTGGTTGTCTAGTTGTTCCAGCACGATTTGTTGAAAAGACAATTTTTTCTCCATTAAATTGCCTTTGCTCCTCTGCCAAAATCAGCTGACTCTATTTGTATGGGTCTATTTCTGGGGTGCCTATTCTGTTCCATTGATCTATTTACCTATTCTTTCACCCATACTTCACTGTCTTAATACATACAGGAGACAACATATACAAAATAGGAAGTCAACTATAAATGAGAACAAAGTTCTTGTATTTTTCTCCCCAAAGTATTTTAACCAAACATTTTGGTGTAAAAAATAAAAATGCCAACAAATTTGCTCAACTATAACAGAAAAAGAAAGCTTACAAGAGAATGTAGAGCTCAGAGTTACTACTTACTGTTCGTTAGATAAATGGTTTAAATGGACTGAAAATCCTGAAAAACTGCTAGAATCATAAAGAATCTATGAAATATTATGGAAGCATTTTCTAACTTGTTTCTGAAACTTCTGGAAAAAATGCCTCATGTATTAATACAAGCTAAACTTCTTTAGAGAAATAAAAAGAAAACGATACATTTCATTACATGTATACATTTGTCTTTTCCATACTTGTAACTCAGAAAACCATGCTTTCACAAATGTAATAATAGAAATACAATAATATTAACAATCATAACATCCATGAAACTGTAAAGAATAAACCGGCCAGATGCTGTCTCTTACACCCTAGAACCCAGGTTCTGGTCAAGGCTTCTCTTGGTTGTATGAACTCACCTCATGGACCTGTCATAATCAAAAGAGATACTGTGAACAAAAGCATCTTGCATACTGTAAAAGCCTATAGATAAAGCCAGGCACTTTAACGACTGACAGCTGCCCCCGTAGAACCTCCTTTCTCAATTCTTAAACAAGTTATATTTCCAAGTCCAGTTCAAAAGTGATATTCTTGGAAGTCTCCACACCCCACCTATCCACCCAGGCAGAACTAATCCATCTCCACTCTAGTATTATGCTCTCATAACTCTTGTCTCTTCACCAGTTCATTTAAGGGTATAATGAGCATTTAAAATATGTCAGGCATCATGCTATCCACTGGAGAAAAGAATCTTAAATGTGTAAGGCTTACAAAGTTTTTCACATATATTATCTCATTTCATACTTTAAAAATATCCCATAGGATTATAATTATTTGTTTACAATTTCTCTCACCAGAATGAATTCCCAGTGGGTAGAGACTAAGTGTGATTCATCTTTGACTCCCCAGAGTCTAGTGCTGTGCCTGGCACACAGAAAACACTCATTAAGTGCTTGATAAATTAATGAATAAAGGAGTAACAGTCACTTGTTTGATTACTAAAATATCATTCAGGGTTAACACTGAAATAATCTTTCCACAAAGTTTCCACAAGGGAAAGGGGAAAAATACATTATATTATACAAACACATCTGGGGAGCAAAAATTCCTCCCTATGGCAGAGCATCTCCAACTCAAGTTTAACTGTTTAACAAAGCCATGTAACGACTGAAGATGGATTTGATTTCACTCTGGACTAACAAGCTCTAAGTGAAGAACAATGAGTTTTGCATAAAAGCTCCTATCTAGATCATTCTGCTTGGTAAAACTGGACATTGTTACACAAGTATTAAACAATTAAACTAAAGTGCTTCTGCACAGCAAAATAAACTGTCATCAGAGTGAACAGAGCCTACAGAATGGGAGAAAATTTTTGCAATCTATCCATCTGACAAAGGTCTAATATCCAGAGTCTACAAGGAATTTAAACAAATTTACAAGAAAAAAAGAACTCATCAAAAAGGGGACAAAGGATATGAACAGACACTTCTCAAAAGAAGATATTTATGTGGCAAACAAACATGAAAGAAAAGCTCATCATAACTGGTCATTAGAGAAATGCAAATCAAAACCACAATGAGATTCCATCTCATGCCAGTTAGAATAGTGATCATTAAAAGGTTAGGAAACAACAGATGCTGGAGAGGATGTGGAGAAATAGGAATGCTTTTACACTGTTGGTGGGAGTGTAAATTAGTTCAACCATTGTGGAAGACAGT
>NW_012105820.1:1367016-1368018 GCF_000951045.1 Mandrillus leucophaeus
CGCAAACCAGCTGAAGTATAAATGGGGGAACAGTTTAACACACGTCAGTAAGACTGAAGCTTGTTTATGCTAAGACAGAAAATATAAAATGATGTGCACTAGGAGAATAACTATTAAATACATGCCAGTTGGCCCAGTGTGGTGGCTCATGCCCTGTAATGCCAGCACTTTGGGAGGCTGAGGCGGGTGGATCACCTGAGGTCAAGTGTTCGAGACCAGCCTGGCCAACATGGTGAAACCCCATCTCTAATAAAAATACAAAAATTAGCTGGGTATGATGCTGGGTGCCTGTAGTCCCAGCTACTGGGGAGGCTGAGGCAGGAGAATTGCTTGAACTCAGGAGGTGGAGGTTGTAGTGAGGCGAGATGGTGCCACGGCACTCCAGCCTGGGCAACAGAGAGACACTCCATCTCAAAAAAAAAAAAAAATCTATTGCCCAGATCAACAAACTAATTTTGTGCCAACTGCCTTAATGAAGATAAAATAAAAGAAATAAACTACTAAATTAAGTGCAAAGGAGCAGAAAATCTATTAATTTGATGATTTTATTAAGAATGATGATAGCTAATATTCATGGTGAGCTTGTTATAAGCCACATTCTATCCTAAATGTCTTACTTGTTTTAACTTCATCCTCCCAACACTTCTATGAGATTGATTCTAAAATTCTCTTCACTTAGAAACAACTGGGGCCTAGAGAGGAGATTTCTCTGTGCCATGTGATGCTGTTTCGTAGCATTTTGCCCCCAGTAGACCTTCTTTCAAAATTGGGGTCAATCCTCTCAAACCCCTTTGCTGCTTTATCAACTAAGTTTCTACATGCTTCTGAATCCTTTATTGTCATTTCAACAATGTTTACAGCATCCTCACCAGTGGAACCCATCTCAGGAAACCACTTTCTTTGCTTTTCTGTTAAAATCAACTCCTCACCTGTTCACGTTTTATCATGAGATTGTTGCAATTTGGTCACATCTTCAGGCTCCACTTCTCATTCTAGTTCTCT
>NW_012105820.1:1369008-1371883 GCF_000951045.1 Mandrillus leucophaeus
GGGAGCTGAACAATGAGAACACATGGACACAGGGAGGGGAACATCACACCCCGGGGCCTGTTGTGGGGTGGGGGCAAGGGGAGGGATAGCATCAGGACAAATACTTAATGCACACAGGGCTTAAAACCTAGATGACAGGTTGCTCAGTGTAGCAAACCACCATGGCACAGGTATACCTATGTAACAACCCTGCACGTTCTGCACGTGTATCCCAGAACTTAAAGCATAATAAAAATAAATAATATGCTGGGCTCTGTGGCTCATGCCTGTAATCCCAGCACTTTGGGAGGCTAAAGTGGGTGGATCACCTGAGGTCAGGAGTTCGAGACCAGCCTGGTCAACTGGCTCACTGTAACATCTGCCTCCCAGGTTTAAGCAATTCTCTTGCCTCAGCTTTCCTAGTAACTCGGATTACAGGTGCTGAGCATGGTGCTCAGCTAATTTTTTTTTGTAGAGATGGGGTTTCACCATGTTGGCCAGACTGGTCTTGAATTCCTGTTCTCAGGTGATCCACCCACCTTGGCCTCCCAAAATGTTGAGATTACAGGCGTAAGCCACTGTGCCCAGACTATTATCCCATTTTATATTTATATTTTTATTTATTTATTTTTTCAAATGGTGTCTCACTCTGTCACCCAGGCTGGAGTGCAGTGGCACAATCTCAGCTCACTGCAACCTCCCTCTCTTGGGTTCAAGTGATTCTCCTACCTCTGTCTCTCAAGTAGCTGGAATTACAGGTGCGCGCCACCATGCCCACCTAATTTTATTTTATTTTTTGAGATGGAGTTTCACTGTTGTTGCCCAGGCTGGAATGCAATGGCATGATCTTGGCTCACCACAACCTCTGCCTCCCAGGTTCAAGCGATTCTCCTGCCTCGTGAGCCTCCTGAGTAGCTGGGATTACAGGCATGTGCCACTACACCTGGCTAATTTTGTATTTTTCATAGAGACGGGGTCTCTCCATGTTGGTCAGGCTGGTCTCAAACTCCTGACCTTAGGTGATCTGCACACCTCAGCCTCCCAAAGTGCTAGGATTACAGGAATGAACCATTGCACCCGGTCAATTTTTGTATTTTTTAGTAGAGATCGGGTTTCACCATGTTGGCCAGGCTGGTCTCGAACTCCCAGCCTCAAGTGGTCCACCCACCTTGGCCTCTCGTAGTGCTGGGATTACAGGCATGAGCCACCATGCCCAGGCTTATTTTTAATTTTTTTAGAAACAGGGTCACCTTCTGTCACCTAGGCTGGAGTGCAGTGGCGTGGTCATAGCTCACTGCAGCCTTAAACTCCTGGGCTCAAAAGATGTTTCCACCTCAGCCTCCCAAGTAGCTGGGACCACAACCACACACCACCATGTATAGATTATTATTTCATTTTAAACATTTTTTAAAAAGACAGAGAGAGTAACTGATCTTTCAATTCTCAATAACATTATGCCATGGTGGTTATACAATGAAAATAAAACACAAATACAATGAAATACAAATTCAGTGAAAGCAAAATACAATGCTAATCAATATTTAAAGAAGAAAATCACAGAGAAGGCTGTGTGATGTGGGAATTGGTTAGGAAATATGCATTCAGTGAGAGCTCTACTACTAAATAGTTATGAGACCTTGGCCTACCTCCTATTCCCTCTGAGTCTTATTTCCTCATCTGTAATAAGAGAGGCTTGCCAAAGACTTTGATTACATACAATATAAAAATTTGATTTATTAAAAAGAATTTCATGGGGAATTTATTTTGCAAAGCAAAAAATAATTGTTTACATTAATATCCACTTTAGTCTTCAAAATCAGATTTCATACATACATTTAACATCTGGACCAATACCTTGTACACAGCATGAATTCAATCAATATGTCAGGAGTTGGAGGCCAGCCTGGTGAAACCTGGTCTCTACTAAAAATGCAACCATCAGCCAGGTGTAGTGGCATGGGCCTGAAATCCCAGCTAGTAGGGAGGCTGAGGCAGGAGAATCACTTGAACCCAGGAGGCGGAGGTTGCAATGAGCCAAGATCACACCACAGCACTCCACCCTGGGTGACAGAGCGGGAATCCATCTCAAAAATAAATTAATAAACAATAAATAAATAAATACGTGGGAAGAAAGTGAATAAATAGATTAGCAACACATTGGGACACAGATGTATGTTCATATGTATATGAAACTGAAATTAAAACCTTTTGTATAGATCCATTTATTCGTATAAGAAATACATATTAAGAGTCTATGATTCAACAGGAACTGGGACCCAATACCGTCCATAACTAGACTAACCAACTTCCTGCCCTCATGAAGCTTACGTTCAAAGAGGGTCAGATAATAAAAAAACAAGAAGAGCAAATTATTACAGATTGTCATAAATGCTACAAAAGAAACACAAAAGACAGTTTGTTAAATAAAAACAAAGAAGGAACTACTTCACGTAAGACCATTAGAAAAGTCCTGTGTGAAGTTGACAAGTGAGCTCAGGCCATAAGCAAGTCAAAGGAACTAAGAGAAGAGGATTCTAAGCAGATAAAGTAGAAATACAAAGATAAGGGAAAGGGCTGGGTATCTTCATGAAAGGAAATGAACGGAGGCCAGTGTGGTTGGTTCCTGGTGTGTGAAGGGAGAGGATGATATGGAAGGGGTGGGAAGAAAGTGATGACACTGGAGATTTAAGTAGTGGGTTCATTATGTCAGACTCCATTGGTCCATAGGGTTAATAATAAACTGGTGGGGAGACAGGGCGGAATGGAAAGTCAAAAGTCACTTCTATAAATAATAGAAAAAAAGATTGTCCTTAAATACCCTTTCTTTCCCTCCCTTCCTTCCTTCCTTCCTTCCTTCCTTCCTTCCTTCCTTCCTTCCTTCCTTCCTTCCTTCCTT
>NW_012105820.1:1371998-1378688 GCF_000951045.1 Mandrillus leucophaeus
CTTCCTTCCTTCCTTCCTTCCTTCCTTCCTTCCTTCCTTCCTTCCTTCCTTTCTTTCTTTTTTTCTTTCTTTCTTTTCTTTTCTTTCTTTCTTTTTGTCCGAGTCTCACACTGTCACCTGGGTTGGAATGCAATGGCAAGATCTCAGGTCACACAACCTCCGCCTCCTGGGTTCATACGATTCTCCTGCCTCAGCCTCCCTAGTATCTGGGATTACAGGCACCTGCCACCATGCCTGGCTAATTTTTTGTATTTTTGTTATAGAGACGAGGTTTCATTATGTTAGGCAGGCTGGTCTCAAACTCCTGACCTCATGATCTGCCCACCTTGGTCTCCTAAAGTGCTGGGATTACAGGCGTGAGCCACCATGCCCAGACTATTTCTATGTCTATGGTTTGGTGTATAGAAGAAAGCATAATAAACCTAAGTTGAAGAGGCCAGTTGGCCTATAAATTCTCTGGAGCCCTGAGTATGCCACATTCTCTTCTTCTGATAACAGACTTTCTAAGTTCCCTGGTCACAGGGTGGATTTGTGCCTTGTGCAAGGCCAACCACAGTAATCCACTCAGTCTGGAGATAAATCCAAGCAGAGTCATAGTCTTGTAGTCACAAAATAAGCTGTATTTGTAATTTAACGATCTTGCCACAAAGAAAAGTCCAGGATGAGACAGACTCACTGGTAAATTCTATCAAACATTTAAGGAAGAAATAACACAAGCCTCTATAAACTCTTTCAGAAAGTAGAAAAGGGGATAATTCCCAACTCCTTTCATGTGGCCAATATTACCCTTATATTAAAATCAGACAAAAACATCTCAAGAATAGGAAATGTGGCACATATACACCATGGAATACTATGCAGCCATAAAAAAGGATGAGTTTGTGTCCTTTGCAGGGACATGGATGCAGCTGGAAACCATCATTCTTAGCAAACTATCACAAGAACAGAAAACCAAACACCACATGTTCTCACTCATAGGTGGGAACTGAACAATGAGATCACTTGGACTCAGGAAGGGGAACATCATACACCGGGGCCTATCATGGGGAGGGGGGAGGGATTACATTGGAAGTTATACCTGATGTAAATGACGAGTTGATGGGTGCTGACGAGTTGATGGGTGCAGCACACCAACATGGCACAAATATACATATGTAACAAACCTGCACGTTATGCACATGTACCCTAGAACTTAAAGTATAATAATAATAATAAATAAATAAATAAGTAAAAAAAAAAAAAGAAGAAGAAAATTACAATATTCCTGGCAAGAATAATGCAGAAATTCTTAACAAAATAAAACCAGTGACATATTAAAAAATAATAAATATATCACAATCAAGTAAAGTTTATTTCAGGAATTTAAGAAAAAATTTTCACCGACAGAGAGCCTTGAAGCAATGACATATCAACAGCAATAAACACACTTAGCATCCATATGATGGTTTCCAAACACCATTCCCCAGTAACAGGAGCCAAGGTTGCTTAAAGAAGTAGTTGATTCTAGAGCCAAGGCAGGGAAAACACAAGATGAGCCAGAAATATCTTGTGCTACCAGAAAGTACAGGAAGTGCTCAAAAAAGAATGAGACATTGCCAAATGACAGACACTAACCTGAAGGAGCTCCCAATGGCCAAATATGGAATGATCAGAACAATAAAGTAATTAAAATGCTGGATTATAACCCATAGCATAAAATAAGTTTCTATGAGCCTACACTGATATAAGTAAATAAAATGGTGGGGGACAGATAACTTTTTCTTGTAGAATTGTAAGTAGTAAATGTAAAGACTGATAGAAATAGAAAACCACCAGCAGGCAAACATCAGAGTAATAATCAGGAAGGCAAGATTCACTAATGGATGCTAACATGAGTGAGAATAAGTTTTGGGAGAAACAGTATTTGCAGGGTCTCCAAGTATCTTCCTGAGTATATACTAATTTTAATGGGGAATACAATAATTATACTGTGGATAACCTGGTAGACATCACCTTAACCAAGGTAACCAGTGCTAACCAATCTAGGTTAACATTATCAATAAGACATACGGACATGACATACATTCTAATATGATGCTCCAAAAAGGGCACATCAACACTTGGGTGGCATTCTTGCCAAAACTACATGAAAGGCCATGCCCAGAACACTGTAGAGAACTAGTCAGTAATTTTGTAAAATGTCGGCAACTTGGGTTTGTCTGATTTTTCTCATGACAACTTAAGGTTAGGCAATTTTGTCACAGACTGGAGGAGACTGATGAGGCATTACTATGTGGGATCCTGCTTTGCATCCTGGAACATAAAAAGGGGCATTACTGGAAAAACTGTGAATCAAGTCTGTGGTTCAGTTAATACTGTATCATGTTCATTTGCTAATTGATATTTGTACTAGCGTTAAGTAAGACAATGACATTGGGAAAGCTGAATGAGGCATATATGAAAAATCTGTTTTTTGGTTTTTCTTTTTACAATTATTGTGCCTAAAA
Source organism: Mandrillus leucophaeus (assembly GCF_000951045.1). NCBI lineage: Eukaryota > Metazoa > Chordata > Mammalia > Primates > Cercopithecidae > Mandrillus > Mandrillus leucophaeus. The sequence continues at coordinate 1,374,485 of NW_012105820.1, forward strand.
TTTCAAAATAAAAAGATAAAACAATCAACAATAAACAGCTTTCAGCAAAAAGAAAAAAAAGAGAAAAGTTTTTCCTCAAACTGATTAAGAGCATGTACCAAAATCTTACAGTTAATATCAAGTTTATTGGTAAAATATAAAATGCTTTCCCGCTAAGACACAAAACAAGGCAAGAATGTTTTGCACTTTACACTTCTGTTCAGTATTGTGTTAGAGGCCATGGTCAGTGCAATAAGGGAGGAGGAGCGAGGTAGGGGATAAAGAGAAACAGATTGGAAAGGAAGAAATAAAACTGCGTTTTCAAATAACATGATTGGATACATAGAAAATTCTAAGGGATTTACCAAGAAGCTATTAGAACTATTAGGTTGGTGCGAAAGTAATCACGGTTTTTGCCATGGCTTAAAAAAAAAAAAAGCGAAAAATGCAATTACTTTTGCACCAACCTAATGCTAGGTAAATCTGGCAAGGTCACATGATAAAAAGTTATATACAACTGTGTCTGGAGTTGGTTCCTTCCAGTGGGTTCTTGGTCTTGCTGACTTCAAGAATGAAGCCGCAGACCCTAATGGTGAGTGTTATAGTTCTTAAAGATGGTGTGTCCAGAGTTTATTCCTTCAGATGTTCAGATGTGCCCAGAGTTTCTTCCTTCTGGTGGGTTCGTGGTCTTGCTGACTTCAGGAGTGAAGTCACAGACCTTCACAGTGAGTGTTACAGCTCTTAAAGGTGGCGCATCTGGAGTTACTTCTTCCTCCCTGTGGGTTCATGGTCTCGCTAACTTCAGGAGTGAAGCTGTAGACCTTTGCAGTGAGTGTTACAGCTCATAAAGGTAGGTCATAACCCAAATTTTAGTCAAAAATGTGGCACAACAAAAATGAAAGTCCTACATGTCAGTCACAACTGCTATCTTTGCTGTGACTTTCCTGTACAGTAATTTTTAAACATTCTGGCAAGACACCAATGATCATCTAATCAGACAACACAAACACATTTATTTCAAATTCCTAGGAGGTTAAAAAAAGGTCAGATACTGATGCTTTAGGCATGCTCAGGGCCAATTTATAAATACTCCATTCAGTACTATCTTAACACAAATCTGCATCAGTGAAAAGAAACTGGTGAAATCCACCTCTTGCCATTCAATTTGTCACATGGTGAAGACCAAGACAGAATGTTCCATCAGTTTTAATTTTAAAATACGATAGTCATATTGGGAAAATGCAATAAACACAGTAAAATAAACTGTACAAAGGCAAAGTAGAATAACAAAAAATATTTTACTAAAACATAAGATTTACAGAAGTTTCCAGACAAGCCATACAAAATGATCACAAGCTTTTTTTGAAGGGGGAAATCCACACTTGACAGCAACATTATTAGTGAGGGCTGTGATGTTTGTTTAATGTTCCCATTTTGGTTCAAACAATCAAGCTTGTCCATCTACAGCATCTAAATAAAGTTAGACTTGGCTAGAGAGCATATTCTAAAGACCTGGTTAGCTGCTTTTAACCAATGCAATTAGATCACCAAAAAAGGGGTAAAGGAGCCCATAAAATTAAAATAAAACTATCTCCCCCCTCAAAAAAAATAAAATAAAGAAAAACACCCACATCCCTGCAGCTAACCTGACAACTACGTTCATTCACAGTGCTTTATACTTAAACCAGGATGGGGGAAATGAATAAAAGCAGGGAGGGGCCACTGCTTTTAAACATTTCACAACAATCCAGATGATACTTCTAGCCTCTGCTCATGCTTTATGACAGTGAATCAGGACAAGACATAGATTTGCTAATGTGCATTTAATCACCAAAGGACTGAAGATGTCTGGACTTTTTTATTCTGTAATGTTTCTAAGACTGTGTCCATTAAATGCAAACAGAAAGGAGGAAGTCTTGGCAGAACAGGAGAAGTGATGCACACTTGATGATCAGGTCAATTTAAATATTATTCATGGCATATAGCCTAGTCCATGCTCTAGCTGTTTCTATGGCTTGGGCTTCGTTGGTCTTCCACTGCTCCACTACATCATTTGCTAATGGATCATCTGGATTGGGAGCACTTAACAAGGCCTGGATCGATAGCAGAACGTGTGGATCTGCAGTGCTGGGGACCACTTATCTTTCAAAATATCTAAACATATTCTTCCCAACTTGTCTACATTAGGATGATAAACTTTGGTCATGAAACGTACTTTAGGGGCTGACACTGGGTATTCTTCAGGAAGGAATAGTTCAAGTTTAAAACTCCCTCTCTCAAAGGGGGAATCTTGAGGGCCAGCAATGACCACATGAAAATAACGGGCGTTGCTCTCATCTGGTTCTGCTTTGATGCCAGGAACTGGTTCTGTCAGCAAACGCTGGGTTTCCTTGATGATCCTGCGGGGCAGCACAGCCATCTTGTCAGAACCCGAGTTCGGCCTCTGGTCTTGTCTCAATCAACTGTATTTCTATACTTACAAAAACAGCTGGAGAATTAAAACTCCTATATTCCATTTATAATCACATTCCCAAATAGAAAATATTTAAAGATAAATGTAACATAATTTGTATAAAACCTTTACACTGAAAACTATAAAATCCTACTGAGAGAAATTAAAGGAGACCTAAATAAATTTTTAAAATACTCTGTTTCTGAATTGGAAGATTTGCTGTTATTAAGATGGCAATTCTCCCCAAATGGATCTCTAGATTAAATGTAATCTTATTTAAAATTTCAACAGGCTTTTAAACAATCTGATATTAAAATTTATATGAAAGTGCAAAGGACCCAGAGAAGTCAAAATAATTTTGAAGGTACAGAACAAATTTGGAAGACTTACACACTACCTCATTTCAAAACTTACTATAAAGCTACAGTAATCCAAACAAGGTGCAACTGGCATAAGGATGGACCTATAGGTCAATGAAACAGAACAAAGTTCAGGAATAAACTAACACATGTTCTATTAATTCTCAACAAAGATATCAACATGATTCAGTGGAGGAAAGGGGAGTCTTTTCAACAAATGGTACTGAAATAACAGTATATTCATGTGAGAAAAAAAAGAATGAACCCTGATCCTTAACTAATACCACACACAAAAGTGAAGCCAAAGTGGATCATAAACCAAAATGTTAAAGCTAAAACTGTATGATGGTGGCTGTGGGTTTAAAAGTCAACAAACAAACAAACAAACAAACTAAAACTAAAACCTCTCAGAAAAAACATAAGACAAAATATTTGTGACCCTTAGGATCGCCAAGCCTTCTTAAATAGGCCAAACATAAATGAAACATAAGAGAAAACACTGATCAACTAGACTTCATCAAAATGAAAAATTCTGCTCTTTTGAAAGTCACCATATGACAATGAAAAGCAAGTCATAGGCTCAAAGAAAACACTTGCAAAACCTTTATATGACAACTTATGTCGAGGGTACAAAAAGAACCCTCATAACTCAATAGAAAAAACAGCCTCACAAAAATGGGCAAAAGACTTGAACATACCCCTTACTAAAGAAGATACACAAATGTCACAACAATCTGTGAGTTGTGAATAATAAAAGAGGAGATACACGAGTGGCTAATAAGCACTTGAAGAAGTCTTAACATCACCGGTCCTTAGAGAAATACAAATCAAAACCACAATAAAAACTATTACACTTCTACTAAAATGGCTACAATAGAAGGGCATGTTGGCAAGGACTTAAAGCAATCTGAACTCTCACACACGAATGACAGGAATGCAAAAATGATCGAATCACTTTGGAAAAGTTTGACACTTTCTTATAAAGTGAAACACATACTTACCATACATCTCAACAATACAACCCCTAGTATTTACTCAAGAGGAATGACAACATATGGCCAAAGTTTTCTTTATGAATGTTCATAACGGTTTTATCTGTAATAGCCAAAAACAGAAAACAACCCAATGGTTGAATGGATAAGGAAATTGTGGTATATCATACAATGGAAATTATTCCATTATAGAAAGAAATCAATTACTGATATTTAAGAAAAAGAATGAGCCTTAGAAACATTACGCTAGGTGAAATAAGCACAGACTGTATGAATTCATTTGTATAAAATTCTGGAAAAGGTAAAACTAATCTATAGTGATAGAAAGCCAGTAAGCAGCTGCCGGGACTGGGCAATAGGGACTGACTCCAAAGGGACATAAGGAACTTTTTTGGGGTGATAGAAATGTTCTCTATCTTGCC
>NW_012105820.1:1381273-1381635 GCF_000951045.1 Mandrillus leucophaeus
CAGCACCTGTTGTTTCCTGACTTTTTAATGATTGCCATTCTAACTGGTGTGAGATGGTATCTCGTTGTGGTTTTGATTTGCATTTCTCTGATGGCTAGTAATGATGAGCATTTCTTCATGTTGGCTGCATAAATATCTTCTTTCGAGAAGTGTCTGTTCATATCCTTTGCCCACTCTTTGATGAGGTTGTCTGGTTTTTTCTTGTAAATTTGTTTGAGTTCCTTGTAGGTTCTGGATATTAGCCCTTTGTCAGATGAGTAGATTGCGAATATTTTCTCCCATTCTGTAGGTTTCCTGTTCACTCTGATGGTAGCTTCTTTTGCAGTGCAAAAGCTCTTTAGTTTATTAGATCCCATTTGTCA
>NW_012105821.1:0-377 GCF_000951045.1 Mandrillus leucophaeus
GAGACCATCCTGGCTAACACGGTGAAACCCCGTCTCTACTAAAAAATACAAAAAACTAGCTAGGCGAGGTGGCAGCCGCCTGTAGTCCCAGCTACTTGGGAGGCTGAGGCAGGAGAATGGTGTAAACCCGGGAGGCAGAGCTTGCAGTGAGCTGAGATCCGTCCACTGCACTCCAGCCTGGGCGACAGAGCGAGACGCCGTCTCAAAAAAAAAAAAAAAAACAATGGCCAGGTGTGGTGGCTCACACCTATAATCCCAGTACTTTGGGAGGTCAAGACGAGTGGATCATGAGGTCAGGAGTTCGAGACCAGCCTGACTAACATGGTGAAACTCCATCTCTGCTAAAAATACAAAACTTAGCCAGGCGTGGTGGCATG
>NW_012105821.1:517-1976 GCF_000951045.1 Mandrillus leucophaeus
AAAAAAAAAAAAAATACAGGCATTGTAATGTCAAATTCAAAATTACATATATTCTTTCTTGGAAATTACCTGCAGTACAAAAAAATCCGGCCACAAAAAGAATACAGTTCAGAAAAAAAAATGGTTAATAAATATCTGATAAGGTGCTAGATCACATTTTTTATTAAATAAATCCATATTAAAATAACAATGTTATGTCATGTTTTACTGCCAGATTGGCAAAGATTAAAAACAGACACTCTCCGACACATGCTGCTGGTAAGAGCACAGGTTGGCACAAGCTTTTTGGATGGCATTTTCATAGTATTTATCCAAATTTCAAATACATCTGCTCTTTGACCCAGCAATTCCATTTCTAGAAATTTACCGTACAGATATATCACATAAGCATGTAAAAACATATATTACAAAGTTATTTATTGTCGCAGGATTTGTAATACTGAAAATCTAAAATCATTTTAATTGTAGTCCAGAGACAATGAAATATATTACAGTGTATCATACTGTGAAATATCTACATGGCATTGATAGATTGTTAAGTAGAGAATGCTAGTTATAAGATTGTGTGTGTTTACCATAAGTTCATTTGTGGGGAAATATTGTACATGCCCAAACAGCTGTAATGATACATACGAAATTGTTGTGACTCCTGCCAGTGGAATTTAAATGAGAAGAAAAAAATCAGGACAATTTATTTTTTTCTCAACTATTTCTGTTTATACAAACATACACTACTTTTATAATAAAATACTTTTAATTCAGTCACAATTTTGCATTACTACATAATCTGTAAAACAATCTAAAATACAACTACACTCTACTGTAAAATTAACTGATAATTAAACTTTACATTCACTCTGGGTGGTATTTTAAGATGACAATGAATTGAGGTACAAACGTAGCACAGATAAAAGTCTAGAAAAGTGAAATTTAGGCCAGGCATGGTGGCTCATGCCTGTAATCCCAGAACTTTAGGAGGCTGAGGCGGGAGGTTAGCTTGAGCCCAGGAGTTCAAGGGTAGCTGGGCTACATAGGGAGACCTTGTCTCTACAAAAAATTTTAGGGCCGGGCGCGGTGGCTCACGCCTGTAATCCCAGCACTTTGGGAGGCCAAGGCGGGTGGATCACGAAGTCAGGTGATCGAGACCATCCTGGCTAACGTGGTGAAACCCCGTCTCTACTAAAAATACAAAAAATTAGCCAGGCGTGGTGGCGGGTGCCTATAGTTCCAGCTACTTGGGAGGCTGAGGCAGGAGAATGACCTGAACCGGGGAGACAGAGCTTGCAGTGAGCCAAGATCATGCCACTGCACTCCAGCCTGGGCGACAGATCAAGACTCCGTCTCAAAAAAAATAAATAAATAAATTAGTTGGGTGTGGAGGCGCATGCCTGTAGTCCCAGCTACTCGAGAGGTTGAGGTGGAAGGATTGCTTCAGCCCAGGAAGTTGAGGCTGTAGTGA
>NW_012105822.1:0-373 GCF_000951045.1 Mandrillus leucophaeus
GAGTGTTATAGTGTTGTCCTTGTAATAATCTAGCCTCTGAATTCTTCCGTTCCTGAAGTGTCTTAAATATCAAAGGAAAATAACATTTTAATACACTTCCCTTAAGTCATATAAGGGGTAATATTATATATATAAAATATGTGTATATATATGCATGCACACATATATACATGTTCATATACACACATACATATGATACAACACATATATACATGATATATATGAGGCACAGATGTTTTCATCAATATAATTATCATCATCATCATTAGGAGTATTTCTTTCAATGAAAAATTACATTTTATTGTTTATTTTAGTGTAAGATTTTATTTGCCAGAAACTTTCTGCAATTTTTTTTTTTTTTTTTTTTTTTTTT
>NW_012105822.1:1836-3626 GCF_000951045.1 Mandrillus leucophaeus
ATGTCTTCAAGCCTAAAATACCTCTATCTTCTAACCGCCCTAAAAAATTCAGTTACATATTTTAACTACACAATATATATAAGAGGGTGCATGCACACTGGTGCGGGGAGAAGGGGAGTGTGTAGGTTCAGACTGACTTTATCCCTTTTGGTTAAATTCTTATTGTTTTCTCTTTCTTTTCTTTTTCTTTCTTTTCTTTCTTTCTTCTTCCTTTCTTCCTTTCTTTCTTTCTTCCTTTCTTTCTTTCTCTCTTTCTTTCCAGACAGAGTTTCTCTCTGTTGCCCAGGCTGGAGTGCAGTGGTGCGATCTCCACTCACTGCAAGCTCCGCCTCCTGGGTTCACGTCATTCTCCTGCCTCAGCCTCCCGAGTAGCTGGGACTGCAGGTGCCCACCACCACACCCGGCTAATTTTTTGTATTTTTAGTAGAGACGGGGTTTTACAGTGTTAGTCAGAATGGTCTTGATCTCCTGACCTCGTGATCCGCCCTCTTCGGCCTCCCAAGTGCTGGGATTACAGGCGTGAGCCATCGCGCCGGGCCGCTTTTCATTTTTTCATAAGCTACTTTGCTTAAAATGGGAATGACTATATATTTTATATCTTTGAGAGACCTTATTTATATTTTATCAGAAGCTTATTATTTTTGCTTTAAATATTTGTATATTAGTCCATTCTCACATTGGTGTGAAAACTACTTGAGACCTGGTAATTTATAAAGAAAAGCGCTTTAATTGCCTCATGGTTCTGCAGGCTGTACAGCAAGCATGGTTGGGGGCCTCAGGAAACTTACAATTATGGCAGAAAGGGAAGGGGAAGCAGGCACATCCTACATGGCTACAGCAAGAGGAAGAGAGAGCAAAGCGGGAGGTGCTACACACTTTCAAACAACCACATCTTGTGAGAATTCACTCACTATCATAAGAACAGCAAGGGGGAAGTCTACCCCCATGATCCAGTCACCCCCCATCAGGTCCCTCTGCAACAATAGGGATTACAATTCAACATGAGATTTGGGCAGGGACACAAGTCCAAACCATATCAGTTTGGTAGAAAGAAGGATGATACAGTGAGTTTGATTTGCATTATAACTTATAGTAAAAGGAAAATACCAGGCAATTGCATTTGCAAATGTTTGTTATTGATACACAAAATAACATTAGAGATTCAACTTAAAACAATATCTGTTAATAAACCCATTCATCCTTTTAGTCAATAAAGAAAACCTGCATGGACCACCAAAGACATTGGATGTACCTTTTCATATCACACTACACCTTCCTGTCATGTCATGCGCACAGAGAACCAAAGCAGACATGTGCTAATAAAAAATATCTAAAACACATTCTCTCTTCCGTTTTCCGATAAAATTAATGGGCACTGAATGGCAATTTTCCAAGTCCCTAATCTTTATTATGCCAGGAGTTGGCGTTTGTCATTGTTAATGTTGATCTTTTAAACTCCTTTTTGGAAATAGACAGACACTTTAGGTGTTGATGATGAGAAAAATGATTTCCAATAAATGACATGCCTGCTGGAGGAGGAATAGATATTATGGACAGGTGGATTCTGAGGTTCTCCACATCAAAGCTGTTAACTGACTTCCAAAACTATCTCTGCATTTTATGGTTTTTCAGCAAATCTCTTCTCTCAATAAATAGATCCCCTGTGCCACTTAAAAAGGCCACGGCATTCATTTCATTCCATTTCACGGAACAGGAGCAGCTTGTTGCTGAGATGAAAAAGAAGTTAGCCCTGCTATCAGCTGCTTTTTATCCTCCATTTATAAGGTGAT
>NW_012105823.1:0-818 GCF_000951045.1 Mandrillus leucophaeus
CTTGTAAATTTGTTTGAGTTCTTTGTAGATTCTGGATATTAGCCCTTTGTCAGATAAGTAGATTGCAAAAATTTTCTCCCATTCTGTAGGTTTCCTGTTCACTCTGATGGTAGTTTCTTTTGTTGTGCAGAAGCTCTTTAGTTTAATTAGATCCCATTTGTCAATTCTGACTTTTGTTCCATTGCTTTTGGTGTTTTAGACATGAAGTCCTTGCCCATGCCTATGTCCTGAATGGCATTGCCTAGGTTTTCTTCTGGGGTTTTTATGGTTTTAGGTCTAACATTTAAGTCTTTAATCCACTTTGAATTAATTTTTGTATAAGATGTAAGGAAGGGATGCAGTTTCAGCTTTCCACATATGGCTAGCCAGTTTTCCCAGCACCATTTATTAAATAGGGAATCCTTTCCCCATTTCTTGTTTTTGCGTCAGGTTTGTCAAAGATGAGATGGTTGCAGATGTGTGGTATTATTTCTGAGGGCTCTGTTCTGTTCCATTGGTCTATATCTCTGTTTTGGTACCAGTACCGTGCTGTTTTGGTTACTGTAGCCTTGTAGTACAGTTTGAAGTCAGGTAGCATGATGCCTCCAGCTTTGCTCTTTTGACTTAGGACTGTCTTGGCAATGAGGGCTCTTTTTTGGTTCCATATGAACTTTAAAGTAGTTTTTTCCAATTCTTTGAAGAAAGTCATTGGTAGCTTGATGGGGACAGCATTGAATCTACAAATTACCTTCAGCAGTATGACCATTTTAATGATATTGATTCTTCCTATCCATGAGCATGGAATGTTCTTCCATTTGTTTGTGTCCTCTTTTATTTCA
>NW_012105823.1:892-1692 GCF_000951045.1 Mandrillus leucophaeus
CTAAATATACAATCATGTCATCTGCAAACAGGGACAATTTGACTTCCTCTTTTCCTAAATGAATACCCTTTATTTCTTTCTCCTGCCTGATTGCCCTCACCAGAACTTCCAACACTATGTTGAATAGGAGTGGTGAGAAAGGGCATCCCTGTCTTGTGCCAGTTTTCAAGGGAATGCTTCCAGTTTTTGCCCATTGAGTATGATATTGGCTGTAGGTTTGTCATAAATAGCTCTTATTATTTTGAGATATGTCTCATCAATGTCAAATTTATTGAGAGTTTTCAGCATGAAGCGCTGTTGAATTTTGTCAAAGGCCTTTTCTGCATCTATTGAGATAATCATGTGGTTTTTGTCTTTGGTTCTGTTTATATGCTGGATTACATTTATTGATTTGCATATGTTGAACCAGCCTTGCACCCCAGGGATGAAGCCCACTTGATCATGGTGGATAAGCTTTTTGATGTGCTGCTGGATTCAGTTTGCCAGTATTTTATTGAGGATTTTTGCATCGATGTTCTTCAGAGATATTGGTCTAAAATTCTCTTTTTTTGTTGTGTGTCTGCCAGGCTTTGGTATCAGGATGATGCTGGCCACAAGGGAAGATTCCCTCTTTTTTTATTGATTGGAATAGTTTCAGAAGGAATGGTACCAATTCCTCTTTGTACCTCTGGTAGAATTCGGCTGTGAATCTGCCTGGTCCTGGACTTTTTTGGTTGGCAGGCTATTAATTATTGCCTCAATTTCAGAGCCTGTTATTGGTCTATTCAGGGATTCAACTTCTTCCTGGTTTAGTCTTGGGA
>NW_012105824.1:0-1778 GCF_000951045.1 Mandrillus leucophaeus
TGAAACATAATAAATTACTAACTGGTACAGATGAAAGTACATTTTTCAACCCAAGGATAGAAGGAAGCCCCAAGCATCATCACACAAAAGGAAGATAGATTGGCTAAGAGAGGCATTTAAATTAAAAACAAACAAAAAACAAAAAAACCCAAAACTCTGGGCACAGTGGCTGACACCTGTAATCCCAGCACTTTGGGAGGCCGGGTGGGCAGATCACGAGGTCAGGAGATCGAGACCACCCTGGCTAACACGGGGAAACCCCTTCTCTACTGAAAATACAAAACAAATTAGCTGGGCGTAGTGGCGGGCGCCTGTAGTCCCAGCTACTCGGGAGGCTGAGGCAGGAGAATGGCGTGAACCCGGGAGGCGGAGCTTGCAGTGAGCCGAGATCACACCACTGCACTCCAGCCTGGGCGACAGAGCCAGACTCCGTCTCAAACAAAACAAAACTGAACTGAAGGTTTACAGGGACACATCTCTTGGAGTAGAGCAGTCTGCGTCCAAGGTATTGGATAAGCAAGACAAGGTGTTATAAAGCCTATTGTGTAAATATATACAGAAGACTGAGAGGTTTTCAACCGAATAAATAAATGCCCGGTACAGCGTTAATGTAGCTGCGAAATTCATCCTGTAAGAAGTTGAGTCAAAAAAAAAAAAAAAGACAGCAACCAGCCGTGAAGGGATAAGTCACCCTTTAGGGAGCATCCCTAGTTATTACTTTCAAAAGGATAGTGATAAACATTTACAATGTAAAATAGCATTTACTCCCTGAACTCTTGACATTTCTGGAGCATCTAAAACTGATGTTTTTGAGGCAAGTGCAGAGATTCAATGAACTGTGAAGACCCCATTCACTGCCAGAGGGAATAATTCTAAGAGGACAATTAATAGAGACAGTTTTTCTGATGTGAAGAATAAGTCAGACATCAGGTCTGTTACTTTTCGTTGTGAGACAGTAGCCATTCTATACAGTCAGCAGTTACTTATTTTTCTATAGAACCCTGACTTTCCTGCCTTCATAGCAGCTTCTCTAATTGCAAAGTATCCTCTCTGATTTGCTCTCTAGACAATCAGGTCTGTCCTGCAAACTGCTGACTCAGCCTTGCTGGGCGAATTGAACACATCACTCTTTGGAATATTGATGTTGTCAAGGTTAGTTCAAGGGGCACTCTTCTTTTTATTGGAAGCATGTTTCACCCTCCTGCCTCCCCTATCAATGATGTCTCTTAGTATTTATGGAACACCTGCCCCCCACCCTGCACCTGTTCTGCATCGATTGAGTGAAAGCCCAGACCATTCTGCAGGCATGAAAATAACTCCTATCTATAGCCCAGAGCTTTGCATTCATCCTCTTATTTAAATTTGAGATCAGGGCTACATCTTACTCCTAAATATCTTAAGTATCTTAGTATCTTTAGAGATTTTTAAGTATCTTTGTATGCTTTAGAGATTTTTATATTTCTAATACTTCCTTGAGAGTCCATACAGTCGAGTGATTAAAACCATGGGCCAGACTTCCTGCTTTCAGATCACCAGGTGATATGGTTTGGATATTTGTCCCCTCCAAATCTCATGTTGAAATGTGATCCCCAATGTTGGAGGTGGGGCCTGGTGGGAGGTGTTTGGGTCAGGGGAGTGGATTCCTCAAGAATGGCTTGGTGCCCACCCCGTGGTAATGAGTGAGTTTTCACTCTATCAGTTCATGTGAGAGCTAGTTGTTTAAAAGAGCCTGGCATCTCTCTTGCTTCCTCTCTTGCTCTGTGACATACTGGCTCCCC
>NW_012105824.1:4393-4939 GCF_000951045.1 Mandrillus leucophaeus
AATCACCACACTGTGTTCCACAATGTTTGAACTAATTTACACTCCCACCAACAGTGTAAAAGCGTTCCTATTTCTCCATATCATCCCCAGCATCTCTTGTTTCCTGACTTTTTAATGATCGCCATTCTAACTGGTGTGAGATGGTATCTCATTGTGGTTTTGATTTGCATTTCTCTAATGGTCAGTGATGATGAACTTTTTTTCACATATTTATTGGCTGCATAAATGTCTTCTTTTGAGCAGTGTCTGTTCATATACTTCGCCCACTTTTTGGTGGGGTTGTTTGTTTTTTTCTTGTAAATTTGTATAAAGATTTTTTTTCCTGTAAAGTTCTTTGTAGATTCTGGAGGCATTGATGGAACATATCTCAAAATAATAAGAGCTATTTATGACAAACCCACAGCCAATATTATACTGAATGGGCAAAAACTGGAAGCATTTCCTTTGAAACCAGCAGAAGGCAAGGATGCCCTCTCTCACCATTCCTATTCAACATAGTACTGGAAGTTCTGGCCAGGGCAATCAGTCAAGAGAAAAAAATAAAGG
>NW_012105825.1:0-770 GCF_000951045.1 Mandrillus leucophaeus
ATCTCTTTCAGTTCTGCTCTGATCTGAGTTATTTCTTGCCTTCTGCTAGCTTTTGAATTTGTTGCTCTTGCTTCTCTAGTTCTTTTAATTGTGATGTTAGGGTGTCAATTTTAGATCTTTCCTGCTTTCTTTTGTGGGCATTTAGGGCTATAAATTTCTCCGTACACACTGCTTTCAATGTGTCCCAGAGATTCTGGTATGTTGTGTCTTTGTTCTCATTGGTTTCAAAAAATATCTTTATTTCTGCCTTAATTCCGTTATCTTCCCAGTAGTCATTCAGGAGCAGGTTATTCAGTTTCCATGTAGTTGTGTGGTTTTGAGTGAGTTTCTTAATCCTGAGTTCTAATTTGATTGCACTGTGGTCTGAGAGACAGTTTGTTATGATTTCTGTTCTTTCACATTTGCTGAGGAGTGCTTTACTTCCAATTACGTGGCCAATTTTAGAATAAGTGCAATGTGGTGCTGAGAAGAATGTATATTCTGTTGATTTGGGTTGGAGAGTTCTGTAGATGTCTGTTAGGTCTGCTTGGTGCAGAGCTAAGCCTGGATATCCTTGTTAACCTTCTGTCTCTGATCTGTCTAATATTGACAGTGGGGTGTTACAGTCTCCCATTATTATTGTGTGGGAGTCTAAGTCTCTTCATAGGTCTCTAAGGACTTGCTTTATGAATATGAGCACTCCTGTATTGGGTGCATATATATTTAGGATAGTTAGCTCTTCTTGTTGAATTGATCCCTTTACCATTATGTAATGGCCTTCTTTGTCTCTT
>NW_012105825.1:1890-3128 GCF_000951045.1 Mandrillus leucophaeus
CTCTGTCTCAAAAAAAAGGGAAATGCAAATCAAAACCACAATAAGATGCCATCTCATGCCAGTCAGAATGGCCATTAATAAAAAGTCAACAAATAAGCTGGGTGTGGTGGCTCATGCCTGTAATCCAGAATTTTGTGAGGCCAAGGCAGGTGGATCACCTGAGGTCAGGAGTTCAAGACCAGCCTGACCAACGTGGTGAAACCCCATCTCTACTAAAAATACAAAGTTAGCTGGTTGTAGTGGCAGGTGCCTCTAATCCTAGCTACTTGGGAGGCTGAGGCTGGAGAATCATTTGAACCTGGGAGGCAGAGGTTGCAGTGAGCTGAGATTGCGCCATTGCACTCCAGCCTGGGTGACAAGAAGGAAACTCCATCTCAAAAACAAAGTAAAAAAATAACAGAAGTTGGTGAGGTTGTGGAGAAAAGAGGATGCTTATGCACAGTTGATGGGAGTGTAAATTAGTTCAACCATTGTGGAAAGCAGTGTGGCAATTCCTCAAATAACTAAAAACAGAACTACCATTTGACCCAACAATCCCATTACTGGGTATATACTCAAAGGAATATAAATCATTCTGCCATAAAGACATATGCACACAAATGTTCATCGCAGCACTATTTACAATAGCAAAGACCTGGAATCCACCTAAATGCTCATCAATGACAGACTGGATAAACAAAATGTGGTACATAAATACCATGGAATACTATGCAGCCATAAAAAAGAACAAGATCATGTCTTTTGTGGAAACACAGATGGAGCTGGAGGCCATTATCCTTAGCAAACTAATGCAAGAACAGAAAACCAAATACTGCATGTTCTCACTTATAAGTGGGAGCTAAATGATGAGAAAACATGGACACAAAGAGGGGAAGGGATGGGTCTACTTGAGGGTGGGGGATGGGAAGACAAAGAGGATCAGAAATCATAACTATTGGGCACTAGGGTTAGTACCTGGGTGATGAAATAATCTGTACTACAAATCCCCATGACACACGTTTACCTATATAATGGACCTGCACATGTACTTCTGAACCTAAAATAAAGCTTTTAAAAAACAAGTTATGTCCTAATCAAGTAGACTGTTAACCCTGCTAGGTAAGAGAATTAATGTGTTATATCCCAATCAAGTACCATGTTAACCCTTCCAGGAAAAAGAAATTAATGCATTATATCTGATCAAATAGAATGCGAAGCTGCTAGATTCGTAAAAGATTTGTTACGTTCGTTGGCCGGGC
>NW_012105826.1:0-746 GCF_000951045.1 Mandrillus leucophaeus
GATTACAGGCATGAGCCCCTGTGCCTGGCCTCTCTTTCTTATTTCTAAGAGATTATATTTAAGAAAAAAAAATGTCATACACACACACACACACACACAGGCACACACAAAATAGCTACATGCTCATTAAATACTATTTTACTATGCCACCTAAGCATATGTTACAACTGTTAACACTATTCTATATATGATATAAAATATCTTTCCCCCTGGATTATAAAGGATTGAAAATAACATTTATTAAATATGAAAATTTCAATCAGTAGGAAATAAGTTAAAGTCAATACAACAGTCAACTCAGTATCTACATTGTTTTATACCTTTATTAAATAAGAATCTGCTGATTAGTCTGAAGTATAATGGCTAAAGCAATATATTTATACTGTCATCCTATTAATCACAATTCCTTGAGAAAATTGTCACAGATTATTTTTTCCTCCACAAATAAGCCAACAATAAAAAGAGGTAAAATATAGATGATAAAATACAGGAAAAATGTACAAGAGATGCCTGAGCACAAAAAGAAACAATTCAGAATGAGGAACATTGAGTATAGAAGGAGAAAGGGAAAAGAAATAGAAATAAAATCACACATTAAAAATGATCACAGAAATAGGAAAATGGCATATACTGAAGACTGGAAATAGAACAAAATTAATATTTAAAAAGAAATCCTTCCTGAAATGGGGTCGGGGGCCTTTGAATCTACATAATTCATGGTTTCAGAACTTGCCAGGGAAAATATT
>NW_012105826.1:5181-5849 GCF_000951045.1 Mandrillus leucophaeus
GGATTTATCTAAGACCTCTTTCCTACCCACACTAAGACACAGTCTCATATATTTTCAAAAGGGAATCCTACCACACTTTCAGAAACTAGATAATCCTAACAACGTTTTAAGAAGCACAGAAAAAGTGAAAGTAGCAATGATACCTGTGGTAGAGAGAATGTTGGCTCAAAAAATATATGACAGTCTCCTAACCCTGGAACCTGTGAATGTGATCTTATTTGAAAAAGAACCTTTGCAGATGTAATTAAGTTAAGGACTTGAGATGCAGAGATTATTGTAGAATATCCAGGTGGGCCTTACATGGCATCACAAGTGTTCTTATACGAGGAGGCAGAGGGAAATTGGACACATAGAGAGAGCAGAAGGCTATGTGAAGATGAAACAGAAGGACACGAGGCCACATGCCAAGGAATGCTGACAATCACCAGTAGGTGGAAGAGGCAAGGAATAGATTATCTGTCGAGCTACTAAAGGACATGTGGCTCTGCTGATGGCTGAGATTTGGCATTTTGGCCTCAAAAATCTGTGAGAAAGTAAATAGTTATTAAATTATCAAGTTTGTAGTCATTTGTTAGCAGCCACAGGAAACGAATAGGTATCTAACCCTGCTAAAAGTGGAAAGAAAAGAGAATTACAGAGCAATAAAAATGCAAAAATATTAAGCAATA
>NW_012105827.1:0-2575 GCF_000951045.1 Mandrillus leucophaeus
CTCAGCCTCCCAAAGCGCTGGGATTACAGACGTGAGCCACCACGCCCGGCCTTCAAATGTTTTTCAATAGCAGGAGTTTTTTCAAATGGTACCTAATGTCAGAGCCCAGGGCAGGGGGGCCATGATCAGAGTCAGAGCCAGAGCCAGGGGGAAGAGCTTCCTCCTTTGGCCTCAGTGCCACCCAGGCCGCCCCTCCAGCTTGGAGGCTCTGGAGTCCCTTGTGGTCCCTCCTAGCAGGACATAGGAAACCACTGGGTGTGCTGAGCGTTGTGTGTTAACAAGGAGGACGGTCTGCTGTCCACAGGGCAAGGGGTTTGAGTTCTGTCACCTGTGGCTGGTGGGATGTTTCATCCCCTCCTTTCAGACCCCTTGCGGCCACTCGACTCTCTCCGCCCGGATCGAGGAAGGGGTTGTCCACACTTGGAGTCTCCTTATTCTCACCTCTCACCCCTCAAGCCAAACCCTGCTTTTTCCCCGGCATCCACAGTCACTGCTCTGGCTTGACGCTAAACCCCACAGACCTTGGGCATTGGCCCTGTTGGCCGTCCTGTTTCGCTGGCTTCCCTGATGGCAGCCTCCGTGGTTCCACGGCTGCCCCCCTCGGCCGTCTTGGCCAGCTTCCCTCCTCTTACCACTTCTCAAATGTGGCACCTCCCTGGGCAGCGCCATGCTTGGCTCCTGGGGCGTTCATTGCAGTGGCCGGCCTTTGGCTGGCTCCCCTGATATCCCATCCCCAGCCTCTGATGTCCAGAGCCACCTGCCCACCAGTGTCCTCACTGGTGGTCTCACAGGCCTCTCAAACCCAGCGTGTCTGAAATTGCCTCTTCCTCATTTTCCCCATCATGGCATCTGGCACCATTGCCCCTCCAGATCCCTCACGCTGCTCTCTGTCCTCCAGGGTTGGCTTGCCCAAGTTCAACAGTGGGCTTCCACACCCTCCCAATTCCAGCTGGGTCTGCCAAGGATGAGTCCCCATGGGCACTGGGTGTCCCTCTGCAAAAGGCCGCCCAAAGGTTTTCCCAGAAGCACAGTCTGAGTTTCAAAAATTCAAGCAAGTAGTTTATTTGGGAAATGATCCAAGGAAATGCCAGGAAGCAAATGCGAGGGTGAAACAGAGAAGGGGAGAAGCCAATCAGGGACTCATTGGGTCAAGTAGTTACCACTGTGGGCACCAGAGCTTAACCCTGCTGCACAACTTTGGGATGCAGTCTAGAACCCGCACTTCAAAGTTATCAAACCCCAGGGGTGAGGGAGCTGGGGTATTTATGTTCCAGGGTGAGGGCACTGGGGTATTTATATTCCAGGGTGAGGGAACTGGGGTATTTATGTTCCAGGGTGAGGGAGCTGGGGTATTTATGTTCCAGGGTGAGGGAGCTGGGGTATTTATGTTCCAGTGCCCACCGGTCACTGGCTGAGTCTTGTTCCTGTAGCGGTGTTCATTCCCAGCACATTTGGCCTGCTCTGTTGGTGAGCAAAGCCAGCTCTGCTGCTAGAGAAAGCCCTGAGGCAAAGAAATGCAAGTCCTGGCGGCTGAAAGTCAGGCTGGTGTGCCGAAATGTTCAAAGTCAGGGCTGTGGGCAGGCCCTCGCAGTATCTGCTACACAGCCCCTGCCATTAGCTCTCCTGGCAGCTTTCTACCTCTGAGTTCAGTAAGAGCTCCCCCTCACTCAGCCCTGGGGGTCTGTATGTGTTGGGGGTGGTTATGACTTTATCTCTTAGGCCTTCCTTGTTCCCTGCACTTCTGTCTTCCTCTTTATTCATCAAATTACTCAATCTGAAAATGCTCTTTCCTATCAGGACCCCACTAAAACAGCATCCTGCACAAAATAGAACATAGCAGGCCAGGCGTGGAGGCTCACCCCTGTGATCCCAGCACTTTGGGAGGCCGAGGAGGGCAGATCACTTGAGGTCACAAGTTCAAGACCATCCTGGCCAACATGATGAAATCCTTCTGTACTAAAAATACAAAATTTAGCCGGGCATGGCGGCAGGTGCCTGTAATTCCAGCTACTTGGGCGGCTGAGGCAGGAGAACTGCTTGAACCCAGGAGGTAGAGGTTGCAGTGAGCCAAGATCGCACCACTTCACTCCAGCCTGGGTGACAAAGCGAGACTCTATCTCAAAAAAAAAAACAAAAACAAAAACAAAAGAACATAGCACATAGCGACATTAGGTAAAAAGTGTTGGATCAGTAAACATGAGTTGATTGGATAATAAATGTTGATTGAATGATTGTACACATAGATTGGACCACAAGAAACTTAGTACCAAAACCTAATATTCAAATTATTCTGTAACCCTAAGAAAAATTAAATCATAATCTAGGGCTTTAAAAAAAAAAAAAGAGAGAGAGAGGGAGAAAAAGAGAAAGAAAAAATAGAAACAGTACCAGGAACCAGGAGGAAATGGGGAATTTTTAGTGAGGAGGATGTAGAAGAGTCCTACCACGCAATTTTCCCTGTGCAACGCCTCATTAAAAGCAGAAAACGCAGGTTTCATTAGCCCCAAGTTACAGATGAGGATACTGAGGCTCCGGTGGGGGCTAAGTAGCTGGGGCAGGGCCCTACGGCTGCTGC
>NW_012105827.1:5750-6096 GCF_000951045.1 Mandrillus leucophaeus
GTGAATACAATCCAAGCCACCGAGCACGATGGCTCACACCTGTGATCCAAACACTTAGGGAGGCCGAAGTGGGAGGATCACTCAAACCCGGGATTTCAAGACCTGCCTGGGAAACATAGTGAGACCTCATCTCCACAAAGTTTTCTTTTTTTTTTTTCTTTTTTAATTAGGCAGGTATGGTTGTGTGTGCCTGTAGTCCCAGCTATTTGGGAGACTGAGGGGGGAGCATTGCTTGAGCCCAGGAGATGGAGGCTGCAGTGAGCCGTGATCACACCATTGCACTCCAGCCTGGGCAGCAGAGCAAGATTCCATCTCTAAATAAATAAATAAACGAATAGGCCGGGCG
>NW_012105828.1:0-1139 GCF_000951045.1 Mandrillus leucophaeus
GCAGTGGTGTGATATCAGCTCACTGCAACCTCTGCCTCCCGGGTTTAAGCGATTCTCCTGCCTCAGCCTCCTGAGTAGCTGGAATTACAGGCACCCACCACCACACCTAGCTAATTTTTGTATTTTTAGTAGAGACAGGGATTCGCCATTTTGGCCAGGCTGGTCTTGAACTCCTGACCTCATGATCCAACCCCTTCAGCTTTCCAGAGTGCTGAGATTACAGGCATGAGACACCGTGCCAGTTTCCCCATTTAGTATTGAACACTTTCTCAGTCTTGTCTTTCATAACCTTGACATTTTATAAGAGTATAGTACAATTATTTTACAGAATATTCTTCAGTTTAGGTCTGTCATAGGTTCCCTTACACTTAGATAATATTGGGCATTTTTGACAGGAAAACCTCAGAATCACGTGAGGATTTGTCCCAGTAACTTTGATGTTAACTTTGATTAAATGAGTAGCTTGATTGTCCATAAAGCTAATATTTCTCCCTTTATGATTAATACATTTATAGTGAGTTATTTTGAGGTTATATAAATATCTCTGTGATGGTAAATTTACATGTCAACTTGGCTAGGCTATGGTGCTTAGTTGTTTGGTCAAATATGAATCTAGATGCTGCTGTGAATATACTTTGTAGGCGTGAGTATTGTTTCCAATCAGTTCACTTTAAGTAAAGAAGGTTACTCTAAATAATGTGGTTGGCCATCATCCAATTAATTGAAGTCTCTAGGAACAAAACCTGAAGTTTTCTAGAGAGGAAGAATTCTGCCTTGAGATTGTAACACAGAAATCCTGCATGAGTTTTCAGCCTGCTGGCCTGACTTGCCAGCTGCCACAATCATATGAGCCAATTTCTTAAATTACATCTCTGTGTGTGTGTGTGTGTGTGTGAAATAGAATATATATCTATATGTAGAATTTTATATTTTATATAAATATAAATTTAACAGATTCTGTTGAATCTGTGTCTCAGGAGAACTCCGACCGATACAATCTATTTTTCATGTTACTTGCACTCACTAGGTTTAGCATTCATTGATGACTCCTGCCTAGATCGGGTATTGCTTTGATGGTTGCTGAATGATAATTTCCTATCATCATGCCTGCATTTATTAGTTGTCATTCTAAGAAACAA
>NW_012105828.1:2719-5287 GCF_000951045.1 Mandrillus leucophaeus
ACAATTTAGTGGTTCAAAGGCTTAAAACAAGAAACATTTATTATCAGTTTTTGTGGATCAGCGATCCTGGGCATGGCTCAAGATTTTCATTAGACTGCAGACAGGCTCTTGACTGGGGCTGCAGTCTCATTTGAAGGCTCAACTAGAGGGGGAATCAGTTTCGAAGTTTCCTAATCACACAAGTCTCTCCAGGAGCATATTCAGAGCAAATGATCTATGAGACAGCACAAGAGAACAAACAGTATGGAAGCCATAGTCCCTTAAAACTTATTCTTAGAAGTAACATCCCATCACATTCGTCTTAATCTCTCCTTGGAAGCAAGTCAAGAAGTCCAGCTCACACTCCAGGGGAAGGGATTACACACAATGGGTGAATTCCAGGAGGCAAGGTTCATAGGTTCATAGGTGATAGCATCCTAGAGGCTACCTATCACACACCCTCCAATAAACCAGACTCAGGAGCAAGAACCTTCTAAGTTCTTGTATTTCTTAGAATTTTGAAGAGGCACAGGCCATTCCTTTTTATTTTTGACACTTAAAACATATTAAAGAATTAAGTTTTTTAAAAAAGCGTTAATAAAATTCTAGTCTACCTTACCTGTTGACATTAAACAGATTAATCCTTTCAAGATGAAAATATAATTTACTATTTACAAGTTAACTTCAGAATTTATAGAAACTGTTAATTGACAGTTGCTACAGATGGTATGATCTGGTAAATAGGTTACAAATTTAAAGTTATGAGACACACAGCTTCTTTCAATCCTGTGATTTTATGCTCTTCCTTTTGGAGACAGATAAGTCAATGCTGAAGACCCCTCGTGAACATGCATTTCTAATCAGATGACCCTCCTGGTAGGCCATCTTTTGGCCGAGGGACAACTGAGCTTGCCAGGATTTGTAAAAGGGAAGGAAGTGTCCTCTCCAGAAGCTTCAGAGGCAGCATGGCCTTGCCAACTCCTTGGTTTCAGGCTGCCAGTCTCAAGACCTGTGAGAGAACAGATTTCGGTTGTCTTAAACGAGCTAATTTCTGGTACTTTGTTATAGGAGCCCTAGGACACTAAAACACCACCTGCCTTAGTCAGTTCAGTCTCCATAATAGAACACTATAGACTGAATGGCTTATAAACAACAGAAATACATTTTTCACAGTTCTGGAGCTGGAAAGCCCAAGATCACGGTACAGATTCAGTGTCTGTTGAGGGCCCACTTCCTGGTTCCTATCTTAATTCATAATTTGGCATTGTTTGATGAATACTGCTGAATTATTTTTCTTTTCGCAGTTAAACTAAAGAACAAATAAGTTCTAAAAGACTCTTTGATTCCTGAAAGGATTCTATTCAGTTTAGTGAAATAGAGTCTAATATCACTGGTTAAATCTAACTACAGTTGTAAACAGAAAAAAGATGCTTCCAATATTTGATAAAGCATATTGATGTGTGTGCTAGAAAAAAGCTCCTTTAATTAATGGACTAAATTATCACCTTTGAACAGAAAATAAAAATGAACATGAGTGAAATATGACATAGATTAATTTACTCTAAGTAGAAATTAACTCAATTTTTGTTTTATGCCTATACCTCCAGAGGGATCTAGAACATGGATAATATATAATCATGCCTCTGTAAGTGTGTACATGCTTTAGTGATAGGGAAATGGGCTAGATGTCAGGAGAAGGCATCAATGGATGTTTCAAATGAGAAAAAATATTTTTTCAGACATAAATAAAACCTAATTATATTTTCAAAAATATGTTGAAATGTCTTTCATTTAATATAGAAGAAATAAAATATCACTGGTGAGATACCATCGGCTAGAAGGATATATAACAAATAAAGTCTGAATTTAATTTAATTTGTTAGAGTGTTCACTTGTAATGCCTAATGACATATAGGATGATATATTTTCAACGATAGAGATGGCTGCAGTTTTTGATTTGATTTCACTTAAAATGTTTTGGAAAATTATTAGTCTTCTTGCAGATGCTAATATTCAACCAGGTAAAGAACTGATACCACCGAGAACATTTTATGATGTTGTTTTATTTTCATGAAGCATCATGAGAGCTAAATCTTAAAAGTATGGTCTAGTCTATGGAACTCTTGGATCTTCCTAAAATGTAGTGGCTACCTTTGTATTTGTCACTCAGGTTAGACGGTCCATTACAAATCTAGCAATGATTCATATTTTCTGCAAGTAAGGTTATTAATTAATCTTCTAAAAACATTCTCAGTGATTTTTTCACATAGCTAAAAACAAAGAGACTCTTTCATTGAAATATTTTTTGTTTTCTACTACCGTCATATTTTAAACAAATTCACAGTTGTTTTTTGGTCTCTTAAGTTGTCTCCTTGCCTGTTAAACAAGCTGAGAGGGCATGGTTATGTTTCACAAGATGGTTTTCTTTATTCCTATTATTTCAGTTTTAATTTGTATATAAAAGATGGGTGAGGCCAGGCACAGCGGCCTATGCCTGTAATCCCAGCACTTGGGGAGGCTGAGGCAGGCGGATCACTTGAGCCCGGGATTTAGAGGCCAGCCTGGCCAACTTGGCGAAACGCTGTCTCT
>NW_012105829.1:0-268 GCF_000951045.1 Mandrillus leucophaeus
GTCGGCGGGGTGGGAGAGCACTCGGGAACCTCACGCCCCCCGGGACTATGCCTGTACCGACCCCGAGGAGCGCACCGCCCAAGCAGGGAAGGCCCCGAGGGTGCCGGCGCCGGCACCAGGGCGTCCCCATCAGGGGCCCACGGTTTGCAAGGGAACCGCCACCCGAGCCCAGAACCGAGGAAGAGGGTCGGACACACTGGACACACAGCCGCTCGATAAAGTAAAATACAACAAAATGTTTAATGAGCAAATTCGTCTTAGCAAATAT
>NW_012105829.1:3243-4954 GCF_000951045.1 Mandrillus leucophaeus
GCTTGGGCAACAGAGTGAGACTCCGTATCAAAAAAAGAAAAAAAAATTCTTGGCCGGGCACGCTGGCTCACGTCTGTAATCCCAGCACTTTGAGAGACCAAGACCGGCGGATCACGAGGTCAGCAGATCGAGACCATCCTGGCTAACACAGTGAAACCCCATCTCTACTGAAAATACAAAAAAAAAAAAAATTAGTCGGGCGTGGTGGCGGTTGCCTGTAGTCCCGGCTACTCCGGAGGCTGAAGCAGGAGAATGGCATGAACCCAGGAGGCAGAGCTTGCAGTGAGTCAGAGATCGCGCCACTGCACTCCAGCCTGGGCTACAGAGCGAGGCTCCGTCTCAAAAAATAAAATAAAAAAAATTTTATTTTAAATTAAATAAAAATTTAATTTATTTCTTGAGACAGAAAAATTTGAACATGGAATAGGCACTAAAGAATTTTGCTAATCTAATCATGCTATTGTGGTTTTGTTAAAAGAACAATTTTTTAAGGTTATCTGCTTAGAGCAATGGTTGTCAAATGGAGGAGGGGTTGTCCCCAGGGAACACGGAGCAATGTTTGGAGATGCTTTTGGGTGTCTCAAAGCGGGGAGCAGTGCTCCTGCATCTGGTGGGTGGAGGGGTGGGGATACATCTCAATATCCTACAACGCACAGCGCAGGCCCCCCCAGAGAAGTTATCTGACCCAAATGTTAGTTGAGAAATTACAGAAACATACTTAACGATCTCAGATGAAATATCTCTGATATGCTTTAAAATCATCCAGCAAAGAAAAAGGAGGGGGGGAGAAATAAGCTGAATATGAAAACTAAGAATGACAAAATATTGGTAACTTGAAGCCAGATGAAGGAACACCAAAATATTAGCACATATACTATGATAAACACTCATCACTATCATAGTCTCTACTTTCAGGTACATTTGAAAAGACATGTAACAAAAAATTTAAGAATAAAACAGGAATACAATGCAGTAATTTCTTTTTTTTCTGAGACCGAGTCTTGCTCTGTCACCCAGGCTGGAAGTGCAGTGGCGCAATCTTGGCTCACTGCAACCTCCGCCTCCCGGGTTCAAGTAATTCTCCTGCCTCAGCCTCCTGAGTAGCTGGGATTACAGGCATGCGCCACCACACCTGGCTAATTTTTGTATTTTTTTTAGCAGAGACGGGGTTTCACCACATTGGCCAGGCTTGTCTCCAACTCCTGACCTCATGATCCGCCTGTCTCGGCCTCCCAAAGTGCCGGGATTACAGGCGTGAGCCACTGCGCCCGAACAATGCAATAAATTTAATATGTAAAACAGGTCAGCTGATCCCAAAGGCCAGGGTCTCTCCATTCCTTCTCTTCTTCCCACAAATGTTTCCTCAGCCCCTGCTTGAGCCAAGCTCCAGCCCAACACCAGAGAGCAGCCCTGACATACCAGCTCAAGGGACAGGGACTCTGGAGGGCATGGGCAGGAGCTACAGTGAGAGGAGATGCTGCTGGCCTTCCCCTTGCCCCTTCTCTAAGATGCTCCTTCCACCTCTCCAGCTGCCTCCCCAACCCTGCTCTCCCACTCCGCCATCCCAAGGTCCCAAGCGGGACCCTGACACCTGAGTTCCATCAGCCCTCATGCTGGGAACACAGACCTGTCCAGCTAATTCATCCTCGACATCTCTACTGGGTGTCTCAGAAATCCAAAGCCAGCTAGCCGCCCCCTCCCCCGGCTCACC
>NW_012105830.1:0-642 GCF_000951045.1 Mandrillus leucophaeus
TTCACTATTTTGAGGAATGTGAAATATTTTTGGTTTAAATGCAAATGCTTGTAGTTCAAAATCAAAAACTATGCCTACTTAAGCAATGAATATCACACACACACACACACACACACACACATAAACACACACACATTATATAACACATAAATTATTTTCATTTTAATAAAATTAAACTCAAGTAAGATTTTTTTTGAAATATCTATCTACTTATAAGCAGGTCTCACATTTAGTATGCACTAAATTATATATGACCATAAAATGATAATCTTTCTAAATATCCTATTGCTATCTATGCAATGACCATTTTTATTATTTTTATATAATTTAAAAAAACACTAAAGTATACAGTGTTTGAAATCACCTTTCTTAGCCAAGTGCAGTGGCTCACGCCTGTAATTCCAGCACTGTGGGGGACCGAGTAGGGCGGTTCACGAGGTCAGGAGATCGAGACTATCCTGGTTAACACGGTGAAACCCCATCTCTGTTTAAAAATACAAAAAATTAGCCAGGCGTGGTGGCGGGCATGTGTAGTCCCAGCTACTCAGGAGACTGAGGCAGGAGAATGACATGAACCCGGGAGGCGGAACTTGTAGTGAGCACTACACTCTAGCCTGGGCAACAGAGTGAGACTCCGTCTCA
>NW_012105830.1:4932-5936 GCF_000951045.1 Mandrillus leucophaeus
TATAATATATATAAAACATCTTTATTCATTGTCAAAGGATATGAATTTCTTCCACTTTTTGGCTGTTGTAATAATGTTGCTATAAACCTGAATGCACAATATCTGTTCAAGGGATATCAAGTGATGTGTTCAAATCTTTGGGGCATACATTCAGAATGGAAATTGCTGGGTTATATGGAAATTTTGTATTCAATTATTTGAAGAATTGACATATTTTCCAATGGCTACATCACTTTATTTTTCCACTAGCAATGTGCAAGGGTTCTAGTTTCTCCATATGTTCACCAGGGCTTGCTATTTTCTATTTTATGTTTTTTTGTTTTTAAATATATAGTAGCCATCCTAATGGGTTTGAGGTTGTGTCTCACTGTGGTTTTGGTTTGCATTTTCCCAAATACTAGTGATGTAAACTTTTCATATGCTATTGGTCACTTTGATAACTTATTTGAAGGAATGTCTTTTAAAACTCTATGTTTATTTTTAAATAGTGATTTTAGTTTTTTGCTACTGAATTGTAGGAATTCTTTATGTGTATCAATCCCGTATGAGCTATATGAGTTGCAAATGTTTTCTTCTATTCCGTGGGTTGCCTTTCAGTCTGTAGATAGTGTCTTTGATGCACAAAATTCTTTATTTTGATGAAGTTTAACATTTATATTTTCTCTGTTCCTTGTGCTTTTGGTATCAATAATACATGGCATAAATTTAGATACCAAGGATACGTCGCTAGTTTATCGAATACATTAAAAATATAATTCCTATGTTAAAGATGTAATTAAAATTTAATGTTTCATCTGCTGCTTAGATTATGCAGTATATTTCCAAATCTAAATTAAATGGCAGCATTAAAAAACTTTCATTGTGAGAAAAAAGAAATCACGAGATCTATATATAGAATGATTATTGACTATAGAACTTTCTTTAGCTACATTTAACTTCATTGACCAAAAATAAGGTAAAAGAATAATATTGTTAAATATTCAAAAATGAAAACTAAGATAAAA
>NW_012105831.1:0-1298 GCF_000951045.1 Mandrillus leucophaeus
ATCACACCCCGGGGCCTATTGTGGGGTGTGAGGCAGGGGGAGGGATAACATTAGGAGAAACACCTAATGTAAATGACAAGTTGATGGGTGCAGAAAACCAATATGGCACATGTATACCTATGTAACAAACTGGCACATTATGCACATGTACCCTAGAACTTAAAGTATAAGAAATAAATAAATAATAAAAATGAATTGCTGATTCATTAAAAACAACAAGAAAAGAACACTCAGAGGAAAAAAATGAGGACAATATGGTGAAAGAAGCAGGAAATCTCAAAAGTGTGTAGAAAATTAAAAAGATTTCATATTGATGGAGGTGACTAGCCACACATATTTACACTTTAAGTGGTATATAAGTGGAATGGTGGTCCACAATGGAGTGGTACACTTCCCTTTCCTTCCTCCAGCCTCAGGCACAAACATATCACAAAGCTGACGTTTTGTAATTTCTTTGATTTTCTAAAAGCAAAATTAAAAGAAATCATCAGGATAACAACATGAGCCACGCTGAACCTTTTCCTGGTCTCCTCTTTGCTTTTGGGAGGTCATGGTCGGTCCATCTGAGGGACAGTGAGGGAATGTTTCCTTGAGGTTAGATGTCCGCATGTGAGTCTCTAATATTTCCTTTTTCTTTTTTTTTTTTTTTTTCTGCTGAGACAAAGTTTCACTCTGTCACCCAGGCTGGAGTGCAGCAGCTCAATCACAGCTCACTATAGCCTCAAACTCCTGAGCTCAAGTGATCCTCCCACCTCAGCTTCATGTAGTGGGAATTATAGGCTCACACCACTTTGACCATTAACAGGTGAGTCTCTAACATTTTTAGGTCAAATTCCAACTCTGCCATTTTCCAATGTGTGACCTTGGGAAACTTGCTTATCCTCTGTAAAGCTCAGGTCTCTCATCTATAAAACGGGACTATGGACAGATCACAGCAGTTTTAATGTGAGGATTCAATAAGATCATACATGTTAAACTGCTGTCATGGTGCCTAGAACATCAAAACAGTCACAGGACACTTAGGGTGTCACTTCACCAGCTGAAAACCTCCGTGGTCCACAGTGCCTGTGCTTGTTTCTTTGTTTTGCTTATTTGTTTGTTTGGTTTTTTACTTTAAGTTCTGGGATACATGTGCAGAATAGTTCTGGGATACATGTGCAGAATGTGCAGGTTTGTTACATAGGCATACATGTGCCATGGTGGTTTGCTGCACACATCAACCCATCATCTACATTAGGTATTTCTCCAAATGCTATTCTTCCTCCAGTCCCCCACCTCCCGACAGCCCCAGTGTGCGA
>NW_012105831.1:2453-18495 GCF_000951045.1 Mandrillus leucophaeus
CATTCTGTAGGTTGCCTGTTCACTCTGATGATAGTTTCTTTTGCTGTGCAGAAGCTCTTTAGTTTAATTAGATCCCACTTGTCTATTTTGGCTTTTGTTGCCATTGCTTTTGGTGTTTTAGTCATGAAGTCTTTGTCCATGCCTATGTCCTGAATGGTATTGCCTAGGTTTTCTTCCAGGTTTCTTATGGTTTTAGGTCTTATGTTTAAGTCTTTAATCCATTTTGAGTTACTTTTTGTATAAGGTTTAAGGAAGAGATCCAGTTTCAGTTTTCTACATATGGCTAGCCAGTTTTCCCAGCACCATTTATTAAATAGAGAATCTTTTCCCCATTGCTTCTTTTCATCAAGTTTGTCAAAGATCAAATGGTTGTAGATGTGTGGTGTTATTTCTGAGGCTCCGTTCTCTTCCCTTGGTCTATACATCTGTTTTGGTACCAGTACTATGCTGTTTTGGTTACTGTAGCCTTGTAGTATAGTTTAAAGTAAGGTAGCATGATGCTTTCGATCATGTCAACTGGGCTCGTTCTGCCCATTCTGCCTGGCAGGCTGTGCTCAACTCCTGCTACCGGCCTGGATCCCATGCCTGCTAAGGGTGAGCCAGGCACAGAGTGGCAAGGGGTGTGTGAGGGAGCAAGTGCAGGTTCTAGCCACTGCACACAGCCAGATGCACCTGCTGCAGCGGAGTGGACAGCTCCAGACTCCAGCTAAGGTACCGGCTGTGTGTAAGGCTGCAGCTAGACCAGCTGTACCACAAGTGGCTTCCACTGCAGGCACCAGGGAATGCTCTGGCACCCAAGAGCTCAGAGATGCCGGGAACCGCAGAGTCCCAAATAGAGTTTACAGTGTGTCAGAGCCCAGTCTCAGGAAGCCCCAAGGTCTGGACCCCTAGAAGGGCCACAGCTCTTTTCTCCTTCTTGCCACCTGCAGCATTATCATTGGCCACAGAATGATATTTTCTGTAAAGATTTGCCTCAGGAGGTGGGATCTGTGCCCATCAGGGTCCCAGCAAATGTCACACTCAAAAGGAGTAATGGAAGATAAATCAATGAAGGGTCTGTTTACCAGGGTGTGGGCAGAGTTAAGAGTAAACAAAGAAAACAAGTAAAGCACCTTCAGGCTTGTAGCAGAAATCATTACCACCTGGAGGCCTGAAGGGGCCAAGGGAAAAAGTATCCCCATCTCTAAGAGAGGGTTGCCAGCAAGAGCTGTGGCCTAACAGAAATTCAGAGACTCATGGCTGGGCACAGAGGAGCCAGGGGCGAGGTGGAATGAATCAGCTGACCTTCCTCCCCTACCACACCCCAATCTCCTGCTGATGCATTCTATTGGTCAAAATGGTTAAAACTCCTCCAGAGGACAGGGAAAGGGAGTGGCTTTCCAAAGCAGAGTGCAGGCAGTGAAGTGTAGAGTGCGAGACAAATGGAAGGTCTGGCAGAGGTGCGGGCATTCTCCTTGACAGAAGACAGGCATCCTTCTTCACTAAAATAAGATGAGAGGAAAATGTCTGAGTGAAACAGAGACATTCAAAGGTGGTAGGATAGGAAGCTGAGTGAGTTTAAACATGAGGAAGGGATAGAGGGAAACATCATAGAAGTTAAAGAGTTCGTATCAGTAAGACAGCATCCCCAAACTGCATCTAGTGTTGAAATGCCACAGCAAACTCACGGGGTGTTCAAGAAAAGCACAGTGACACTGGGTATCTTTCAATCACTGCATGAATTGCAAGCTTGATATAGTTGACAGTTTCAATGTCAGATCATGCTATTTCCTTTCAATGGCATTATGTCTTTGCAAGGCTGAGTTTTCTACAATTGTTGAGAAAACAAGTGCCATGGGAAAATCAGTGAGAACAAGAAATGAGAGCGGGGCATCCAATCATATTCCAAGATCTGAGAATTCATGTGTTGCCCAACAGGCACACACAACCCGTTGTGTTATTTCATAATAAAATTAAAAATAGTAATTTTTTCCAATTAATACGTAGTATTTTTTCAAATGGCTACTAAGTTGTTCAGGTATGAATACATATTAAGTTGTTTAGACCTAACTATTTTGTGAAAGGAATTGTTAGGTTTTTGTTTTTTTGGCCTAGGGGTTCCATGAAAAATTTATTGAGATGCTAACGATACTGTGAAATCAGCAAGTTTGGGAACCTCGCAACTAAGGTGTTTTCAACTACACTAAGGCAAAAAAAAGCTCTACTCTTTTCAACAAATGGTGCTAGGAAAATTGAATATCCATATGCAAAAGAATGAAGCTGAGCCTGCACTTATACTATATGCAAAACTTAACTCAAAATGGATTGAAGATTTAAACGTGAGAGCTAAAACTATAAAACCCTTGGAAAAAAATCACTGGGAGAAAGCATCATGACATTGGAATTGGAAATAATTTCTTGGCTATAACACCAAATACAGAGGAAACACAAAGAAAAAATATATAGGACTCCATTAAAATAAAAATTTGTGCATCAGGAGACACTAACAGACTAAAAAGGCAACCCAAAAGAGGGAGAACATATTTGTAAATAATATATCTTTTTTTTTTTTTTGAGATGGAGTCTTGCTCTGTCGCCCAGGCTGGAGTGCAGTGGCCGGATCTCAGCTCACTGCAAGCTCCGCCACCCGGGTTCATGCCATTCTCCTGCCTCAGCCTCCCGAGTAGCTGGGACTACAGGCGCCCGCCACCTCGCCCGGCTAGTTTTTTTTTGTATTTTTTAGTAGAGACGGGGTTTCACCATGTTAGCCAGGATGGTCTCGATCTCCTGACCTCGTGATCTGCCCATCTCGGCCTCCCAAAGTGCTGGGATTACAGGCTTGAGCCACCGCGCCCGGCCAATAGTATATCTTTTAAGGAGCTAATATCTAGAATACATAAAGAACTCTCACAACTCACAACTCAACAACAACAAAGAACCAAACAATCCAACTCAAAAATGGGTAAAGGACTTGGATATTTCTCCAAAGATAGCCCTTAAGCACATGAATAGTGCCCAGCATCACTAGGCATTAGGGAAATGCAAATCAAAACCACATGTGATGGCATCTTCAATCTTACTACTTCCACATTAGCAGGCTATTATCCAAAAACAGAAAGTTAGAACTGTTGGAGAGGATATGGAGAAATTTGTGCATTGCTGGTGAGAAAGTGAAATGATGCAGCCACTATGGAAGATAATATAGTGGTTATTCAAAAAATTAAACAAATCCCAGCACTTTGGGAGTCCAACGCAGGTGGATCATGAGGTGAGAAGTTCAAGACCAGCCTGACCAACACGGTGAAATCCTGTCTCTACTAAAAATACAAAAATTAGCCAGGCATGGTGGTGGGTGCCTGTAATCCCAGCTACTCTGGAGGCTGAGGCAAGAGAATCACTTGAACCCAGGAGGCAGAGGTTGCAGTGTGCCAAGATTGTGCCACTGCACTCCAGCCTGGGTGACAGAGTGAGACTCCTTCTCAAAAAAAATAAAAAAAATTAAACATAGGGTTACCATATGATCCACCGATGACAATTCTAGGTATAGATACAAAAGAGTTGAAAACAGGGACTCAGAGAGATATCTGTACACCAATGTTCATAGCAACATTATTCACAGTAGCCAAAAGGTGGAGGCAACCCAAGTGTCCATCAACAAGTAAATGGATAATCAAAATGTTATATATATATATATATACACACACAGAGAGAGAAAGAGAGAGAGAAATTGGCAATGATTTCAGTAATATAGTGGTGTATATATATATACACACACACACATACACAACGGAATAATATTCAGCCTTAAAAAGAAATAAAATTTGATGCATGCTACAACATGGATAAACCTTTAAAACATTATGCTAAGTAAAATAAGTCAGACACAAAAGAACAAATGTTGCATGATTACACTTACATGAGACACCTAAAACAGTCAAATTCATAGAGACAGAAAGTAGAATGATGGTTACTAGGAGCTGAGGGGAGGGAGGAATGTAGAGTTATTAATTAATGGATAGGATTCCATTTGAGATGATGGAAATGTTCTGGGGATGGATAGTGGTGATGATTGCACAATGTGAATGTACTTAATGCCACTCACCTGTACACTTAAAATGGGTTAAAATGGTAAATTGTATACAAAATATATTTTACCACAAACTAAAAAAACTTTTAAAAAGATCATCACATACGCAACTTGACAACTATCACAGTAATAATTGATTCAGAAAAGAATCATCAATAGATGCTAATACTCGTGGATAAAAGCTTAATTAAGAGCAGAAAGTACAGTATCAAAGTGTCTCCCTACAGGATAATAACTTATAAAAGACAAAATAGTGACTTTACAGTGGACAAACCAGGCAGACACTCTCTCAACTAAGTGATCAAAGTTAGCCTCACTAGTCATGCAAGAAATGAACCCTCTGTTCCTCTGGATATGCTGCACTGAGAAGAACACAACAGAACTCCACATCACTGGTACTTTTGCTAAAAAGCATAACCTGAATCTCATTATGAGGAAATAATCAACCACTTATAAACCACAATAATAACTAAAAAGAAAACCTTTACTCAACTGGCTTACTATAGCATGGCTAATTTCTTCTTTTGCTGTGAGATAGGATGACTCTAGGTTTATCTGATTTAACATTTCATCATTTGTTTTTGTTTCTGTACATTTTTTGCTCTGCCATCTTTTGCTTCTCAGGTTAGCTCCCATGATTGCAAGATGGTGGCCATGGTTTCGATGTTATGCCCAGATGTAACAATGGGCATGGGAGACAATAAGATATTTTTCATATTTATCACTTTTAATCAGTGAAGAAACCTTTTCCTAAAAGCCCGCAATATAGGTACTAATGTGGTTTGGCTGCGCCCCCACCCAAATCTCATCTCACATGTTGTGGGAGGGACCCTGTGGGAGCAAGTCTTTCCTGTGCTGTTCTCATGGTAGTGAATACATCTCATGAGATGTGATGGTTTTATAAGGGGGAGTTTTCATGCACAAGCTTTCTCTTTTCCTGGTGCCATCCATATAAGATGTGACTTGCTCTTCCTTGCCTTCTGCCATAATTGTAAGGCATCCACAGCCACATGGAACTGTAAGTCCATTAAACTTCTTTCTTTTGTAAATTTCCCAGTCTCAGATATGTCTTTACCAGCAGCATGAAAACAAAATAATACAGTAAATTGGTACCAGTACAGTGGGGCGCTGCTGCAAAGATAACCGAAAATGTGGAGGCAATTTGGAACTGGGTAATAGGCAGAGGTTGGAACAGTTTGAAGGGCTCAGAAAAAGACAGGAAAGTGTGGGAAAGTTTGGAATTCCCTAGAGACTTGCTAAATAGCTTTGACCAAAATACTGACAATGAGATGGACAATGAAATCCAGGTTGAAGTTGTCTCAGATGGAGTTGAGAACTTGTTGGGAATGGAGCAAAGATGACTCTTGTTACGTTTTAGTAAAGAGAGTGGAAGCATTTTGCCCCTGCCGTAGAGATCTGTGGAACTTTGAACTTGAGAGGATATCTGGTGGAAGAAATTTCTAAGCAGCAAAGCATTCAAGAGGTGACTCAGGTGCTGTAAAGGCATTCCATTTTAAAAGGGAAACACAGCATCATAGTTTGGAAAATTTGCAGCCTGACAAGGCAATAGAAAAGAAAATACAATTTTCTGAGGAGAAATTCAAGCTAGTTGTAGAAATTTGAATAAGTAACAAGGAGCTGAATGTTATTCATCAAGAAAATAGGGAAAATGTCTCCAGGGCACGTCAGAGACCTTTGCAGCAATCCCTCACATTACAGGCCCAGAGACCTAAGAGGAAAAAATGGATTAATGGGCTGGGCCCAGAGTTCCTCTGCTGTGTTCAGTCTAGAGACTTGGTGCCCTGCATCCCAACCACTCCAGTGACTAAAAGAAGCCAAGGTACAGCTTAGGCTGTTGCTTCATAGGGTGAAAGCCCCAAGCCTTGGCAGCTTCCACGTGGTGTTGAGCCTGTGGGTGCACAGAAGTCATGAATTGAGGTTTGGGAACCTCCACTTAGATCTCAGAGGATGTACAGAAACACCTGGATGCCCAGGCAGAATTTGCTACAGGGGCAGGGCCCTCATGGAGAACTTCTGCTATGGCAGTGCAGAAGGGAAATGTGGGGTCAGAGCCCTGACAAACAGTCCCTACTTGAGCACTGTCTAGTGGAGCTTTGAGAAGAAGACCACTGTCCTCTAGACCCCAAAATGATAGATCCACTGAGAGCTTGTACCCTGCACCTGGAAAAGCCACAAACACTCAATACCAGCCCATGAAAGCAGCCAGGAGGGGGGCTATTCCCTGCAAAGCCACAGGGGTGGAGCTGCCCAAGGCTGTGAGAGCCCACCTATTACATTAGCATGACCTGGATGTGAGACATGTAGTCAAAGGAGATCATTTTGGAGTTTTAAGATTTGACTGCCCCACTGGATTTTGGACTTGCATGGGGCCTGTAGCCCCTTTGTTTTGGCCAATTTCTCCCATTTGGAACAAGAACATTTACACAATGCCTATACCCCCATTGTATCTAGGAAGTAACTAACTTGATTTTGATTTTACAGGCTAATAGGCAGAAAGGACTTGCCTTGTCTCAGATGAGACTTTGGACTGTGAGTTAATGCTGAAATGAGTTAAGTCTTTGTGGGACTGTTGAGAAGGCATGATTGGTTTTGAAATATGATGAAATTAGACTTGGGAGGGGCCAGGGGCAGAATGATGTGGTTTGGCTGTGTCCCCATCCAAAGAAAATCTTGAATTCCCACATGTGAGAGGGACATGGTGGAAAGTAATTGAATCATGGGGGCAGGTCTTTCTCATGCTGTTTTCTTGATAATGACTACATCTCATGAAATCTGACAGTTTTATAATGGGGAGTTTCCCTGCACATACTCTCTTCCCTTGTCTGCTGCCATGTGAGACATCCCTTTCCCCTTCTGCCATGATTGTGAGGTCTCCCCAGCCATGCAAAACTGTAAGTCCATTAAACCTCTTTCTTTTGTAAATTGCCCACTCTCAGGTATATTTTTATCAGCAGCGTGAAAACAGACTAATACAGGTACCCTCCTGGGACTTCAGCAAAAACAATCACATGCCAACTCTTAAACAAACCACTAGAGAAGAGAAAGAGATTGCCAGGACTAGCCCTGGAGTACTCAGGAGCTCCCTGCAAGCCATGGAGAAGGATGAAAACGCAAACCAAAGTGTGGCTCTTCAACAAAGAAGATGAACAAAAGACCTCCATTGTTAAGGCCAGCTGCAACACGGAATGTGAGATGATTTAGTTATATGGACTTTGTAGGGAACTGCTATGGTTTTAATGTGTCCCCCACATTAGGTTTCATGTATTGAAACTTAATCTCCAATGTAACAATGTTAAAAGGTGAAATTAAGAGGTAATTAATGGTCTTAATATGGATGGATTCTGTTATTATGGGTGTGAATTTATACTCTCAGAAGTGCGTTCCTGATGAAAGTATGGGTTTGGGCCCCTTCCCCTCTCCCTCTCACATGTACTCTCTTGCCCTTCCACTTTCTGCCATGAAATGACACAGCACAAGGTCCCTTACCAGATGCCAGCACCATGCTCTTGGACTTTCCAGGCTCCAGAACTTTGAGCCAAAAAAACTCTGCTATTGTTTATAAATTACCCAGTCAGTGGTAGTCTTTTATTGCAGCAGAAAACAGACTAAGAAAGAGACCTAGAGTCACAATGAGGGGAGGGCTAAGGAGGAGCAATAACATCTAGGGGTCAGAGATGGCAGCAGCAAAGACACATGAAGGATGCCGTTAGTGCAGGGAGGAACCTGAAAGAAATTTTGGGTTTTTCTTTCTGTTCAGATTATAACAGCATCAAACTGGAAAAAAACACGGCAAGATGAAGTGTATAAATATTCTTGTAACCCAATTATTTTATGAAAACTAAAGACATCTTCAATTTAGTAAGTGGGAAAGGGAAATGAGAGAATTTATTTTCAAATAGTGTGACTTGCGTGGATGAGAGAAAATAAAGATTTTCCAGAAGACTATGGATGGAATGTGGCTTTTATGTAGTAAACACTCCCTTGGATTTACAATCCCCCTGTCTAGCATATTATATATAGTGCTTTATCACTTTGAATCTCAAGAAACTTAATTGATACCACTGTTGCCTAAATTGAAGGCCAATTATTCTTTTTCAGTCTTGAACACACATGAACTACAACTGTTTAGCATCTGCTTATTTCCAGAAGTTATTTCACACAGATTTCACAAAATCTATTTAATTGTATCCTGGAACACTTACAGGACACCTCTTTATGGCATTTCATGATGGCAGTACTAATCAATAAAAATGAACAATTCCTAGATTTTACTTGCAAAAAAAATCAATACAATACATTTTACAGAGAGGTTCTTTTGTTATATCTGTATTCTAGGTTCAGTGTAGTCTTTAACATTGATCTTTAAAAAAATCAAGTTCTCTACTGATTTATCAACAAAGAAAAGCATTTCTGAACTGATTCTAATTTCCTAGCTAGTAGGACTTGTTGCTTGGGATTTAAATGCATTTGGGCATTTTTATGAATCAACTAAATTGCTTTTTAATATAACTTAATCAAAATATTTCTATCACAGAAAATACCTTAATTTTTTAATACACTTTAATTTGTTTATCCATTTATCCAACAAATATTTATAACTTCACATGTATTATGGAAGGAACCAAGGGCGCAATGGTCAGTGATTCAAAAGAATGCCAATATTAACAATATAGAATGTACTCAGTGTATATGCCAGGCACCGTGCCAAGTGTGTAACAACAGTTTTTCATATGTTCACCCTATCTGGTGGTTAATATTACCATCATCTCTAATGTACAGATAGGGAAACTAGGACTTAAAAGAGGTGAGATAAGTTATCTAAGCTATTACAGCTAAGAAATGGAAGGGGCAAGAGGCAAGACCCAAGCCCAGTTTGGCTGTCTCTAGAACCCAAGCTCTTAATCCACAGTGCTAGAGTGCTTCTGGCAGATCATGTGTGTTAAGGAATCACAAATGTGATAAATGAGAGAGGATAGAAGGCAACCATCCTTGCAGGAGGATAAAGAAGACCCTCATGCATGTGACATTTTAGCTGCATGGGAGTAGGCCAAGAAAACCTGGAGGGGTTGAGGGGATTGTACAACTAAGCAGAGGAAAAGTATGTGCAAAGTGCAGAGAAACTAAGAGGAAAACATTTTGTATGGCTGAAACCTACTGATGAAAGGAGGATGAAGGGCAAGTAGTAAGACTCAGGCTTAACATGTGAACTTCGTTAATGTTAGGCCATTCTTGCATTGCTATAAAGGAACACCTGAGACTGGGCAATTCATAAAGAAAAGAGGTTTAATTGGCTTACAGTTCTGCAGGCTGCATAAGCATGGTGCCGGAATCTGCTCAGCTTCTGGGGAGGCCTTGGGGAGCTTTTACTCATGGCAGAAGGCGAAGTGTGAGCAGGCATGTCACATAGCCAGAGCAGAAGCAAGAAAAAGGAGAGGGGAAGATGCCAAACATTTTTAAACAATCAGCTCTCATGAGAACTCACTATCACAAAGAAAGCATCAAGTGGATGGTCCTAAACCACTCATGAGAAATCCACCCCCATGATGCAGTCACCTCCTACCAGGCCCCTCCTTCAGCATTGAAGATTATACTTCAATATGACATTTGGGGGAGACAAATATCCAAACTATATTTGTTAGTAATAACAGACTTCATTCTAAATGCAAAGGCACACAATCACACCATCTAGATACCACTTTCCTCTATTCTATTTTCTTGCATATTTTTCGACATTTTCATTAAATTTTTCAGTTTTTTAAATTACAAATGGAATACATGTAAAATAATTTTCTTCAATTTTTAATGTATCAAATTCAAGAGACATGACTTGGGTTACCAGACTGTTTTTCTGGTTAAAATGTCTTAATGATTTTTTTTTTTTTTAAAGACAGTCTCACTCTGTAGCCCAGGCTGGAGTGCAGTGGCTCACTGCAACCTCCACCTCCTAGGTTCAAGCAATTCTCCTCTCAGTCTCCCGAGTAGCTGGGACTACAGGCACACACCACCATACCCCACTAATTATTTTGTATTTTTAGTAGAGACACGGTCTTACCATGTTGGCCACGCTGGTCTCAAACTCCTGACCTTAAGTGATCCACCAGCCTTGGCCTCCCCAAGTGCTGGGATTACAGTCATGAGCCACCCTGCCCAGCCTCCTTTAGTGATTTCTAATCATTCTTCTTGATTAAGGACTTTCATTGGGAAAGTATGTTTTCACTAGCTTTGCAGATGTATTTGAGTAGGAAGAGGATCCTAGTGTTTTCAGCTACTTGAAAGGCATAGACATTATCATCAGTGGACACTGTGTTTTGGGAGTTTGGGTTTTTTTTTAAGTTGGGGTTCTTACTTTGTTGACCAAGCTGGAGTACAGTGGCATGATCCCAGCTCACCGCAGCCTCAAATTCCTGGGCTGAAGTGATCCTCTCCTGCATCAGCCTCCCCAATAGCTAGGACTATAGGCATGCACCACCATGCCCAGCTGATTTTTTTTTTTTTTTTTTTTTTTTTTTTGGCGGGGGGACATGGGATCTCACTGTATTGCCCATACTGGTCTCAAACTCCTGGCCTCAAGCAATCCTCATGCCTTAGTCTCCCAAAGCACTGAGATTACAGGTATGAGCCACCATGGCCTGACACTTTATTTTACTATCTACACTTTGATAACTGGCTAGCAGGTAGGGCCCCAGCTCCTGGAAGGGACACTGAAACCAATAGTCTGTCTATCTTTGCAACTCAGAACTTGTCCTTCTACTTTGAAGAGGTAGCTCCTTGACGGCACTTGCTTCTAATAGAGATCTGTTGCATCAAAATTAAAATTCTAATACAGACACAGGAGCACACTTTTGCATCAGTTGAAAGCAATCAGCAATGGAGAACATCTGCAGCTTCTTCACTGGTATTTGCAGTTCCCCAGATCTCTGAACTTTGAGGAAACAATGGTGGTTCTTGAATCTACTAAAGCAGCCACTCTACATAATTTTCAGGTTTTTCTTAAGTTCGTTTTATATATTACTAAGGTGTTTTTCTTTACTTGTGAGAAAGTATGCCTTGATCTCTTAAAATGTTAGCATGCTGGTGGAAAAACCACATATGAACAATGATGCCTTTGATGTTATATTGACACTATTCCTCCATTTGCCAATTGCACATGAGCCAATATACCTTGAGGAAACACACATGGTGGTAGGGTAGGCTGTGCTGATTAAAATCTTATAAAATAAACCAGGTGCAGTGGCTCATGCCTGTAGTGCCAGCTACCCCAGAGGCTGAAGTGGGTGACTGCTTGAGTTCAGGAGTTAGAAACCAGCCTAGGCAACATAGCAATACCCTGTCCCTGAAGAACAAAATGTATACAATAAATAAGCAGCCATTTTACAGCATATGAAACCTTATATAACATACGAGTTGAACTAGTTTGATTTGTGACAGAAAACCCCAAATAACAGTGGCTTCAAAACATTAGAAGTTTATCTTTCTTTCACTTCAAAGAAGCACATGCCTTGGACCCTTCAATCTCGATGCATTGCTGCCCCAAGTCAGGCCACGGTTCCTGCCATGGCTCATGGTCCCGACTACATTGTAGTCCAGACTTCAAGAAGGAGGGCAGGCAGAAGGCAGTTGCCCTCTCTTTAAAGACTTTCTGGAATTTTGCACACAAGACCTTATCTTACATTTCAGTGGCCAATATTTACTGATATAACCACATCCAATTGCAAGAGAGGCTGGTGGCAATGTGCCCAGCTAAAAATTAAGCTTCCTACTACTGAGGAGGAAGAAAGGACATTGGGATGCAAAAAGCACCCCTTGCCCCAGCCACCTTGATGAAAGCACAAGGTGAGAACACTTAACTAGATGACTGTGGGCTTGCAACCTGAGCCTAGCTCTCAGACTAAAGGAGGCAGGGTTCAAGCTGTGGAAATGTTGAGGAAGGGAATCCTTGGGAATAAGAGGTTTTGCTTGCCCTGGGAAGCATGATAAACTAAGGCACACAATCCACTACAACTCTAGCCTGAGTTAAACTGAACAAGGAAGGAAAATGAAGTCCAGTTCTTAATTCAGAACCCAGAGGTTTGCAGGCAGTCAAAGTCAGTTCCCAAGAGGCCCTTGAGAGAGTTGAGATGAATAAGGGAATTGTTATCAATGGAGCCATGGGAAATTTTAAGAGGACAAGATTGGGCCCTGCAAAGGAGGCATGTCCTGAGAGCAGGAGAACACTCAGCAGAAGCCCAGACCAAGCTGAGTCATTTCCACAAATCAAGATGTACACACAGCACTGGGTGGGTTAGGTCCCTGCCCCAACCCCAGAGATGTACTTGGATTTTATAATGGAAGAAAAAGGAAAAATAGAAGTCTCTAGGGCAAGTTTTTTGTTTGTTTGTTTGTTTGTTTGTTTTTTATTAGAACAAATTCTTCCTTTTAAGTCCTATTTAGTAGATTTCTAAAATGCAAAAGTGAAGACTGCCCTTTGTGATGAATGAGTCCAAAGGTAGGGAAAGAAAACTATTGATTATCCCTGCACCTCAGCCTGTATGAGCCTCCGAGGTATGCAATTAGCTGCCTGGCATGCAAACACCTTCCCCTCCTTCTCCTCACACGTATACAAGCATATTCAAATATATATGCACGTAGATGGAACTGTTGTCTTCTGGAGTTTCCTGGGGGTATGTTTTGTTTTACAAAAATAGGATTTGATTGTAAATATTGTCTTGAAACAGACAATATTTTTCTAATTGCTTTAGAAAAATGTATCTTGAACACCCACCCAAATGAATGAATACAGAGCTGATTCATCCTTTCTAATGCGTAATGTTCCATAATATATTTACCCTTTAATTTATTACGGTGGACAGTCAGGAACTCATTCCATAGTTAACTACATTAGGACATCTCTTTTCAACAAAAGAGGCCTGCAGATAAACTCCAAGTATTAAGTTAGTATGTGAACCTGAGAAACATTAAAAATCTCCACGTTCCCCTTAGTTTGGGAGTCGTAAGAGGATCCAGTATTCCACTGAGAATCTGAGAAGAGAAAAATACAGGATGGTACAAAAGTAACTGCAGTTTTTGCCTTTACTTTTAATGACAAAAACCACAATTACTTTTGGACCAACGTACACTATCAAAGCATCAAAGGATGTGAAAGTATTAATTATATAACAGTAAACTGTTTAAAAATTTTGAACTGTGAGAACATCAACCAAATGCCAAAGAGGATAGCACATTGCTGTCAGTCTTTTCATGGAACTAAACATCAGTTTAATTAAAATGATAATTGGCCGAGAGTGGCTCATGCTTGCAGTCCCAGCACTTTGGGAGGTCGAGGCAGGAAGATCATTTGAGACCACCCTAGCCAACACAGCAAGACCCCACTTCTAATTTAAAATAAAATAAGATGACAGTTCTGCTTTTAGTCTGCATAGAAATCTTTGTGTTGTTAACCAAGAAGAGAAAAATCACCTAAAAGCCATATCTCCAGGACAGAAATTTAAAAGATCCATCTAAAAATCACTAGACATTGGCCGGGCTTGGGGGGGAGGCTGAAGCTGGTGGATCACTTGAGGTCAGGAGTTTAAGACCAGCCTGCCCAGTATGGTGAAAGCTGTCTCTATTAAAAATACAAAAAGTAGCCGAGTGTGGTGGAAGACACCTACAATCCCATCTACTTGGGAGGCTGAGGCAGGAGAATCACTTGAACCCAGGAGGCAAAGGTTGCAGTAAGTCAAGATCGCGCCACTGCACTCCAGCCTGGGTGACAGAACGAGACTCTGTCTCAAAACAAAACAAAACAAAACAAAACAAAACAAAAAAATCACTAGACATTTCTATATATAAGTAATAAGCCTTTGCTACCCGGGGCTCTTGTGACTCATGACCTAAGGCTGTGCTGTGCTGTAGGTGTGTCAGGTTCTCTTAATGAAGCTCGTTCATAACCATCTCCCTCCAGTCCAGTGGGTGCCACATTGACCAGCAGCTAGACTTTCCCTTGTAGTATCAGGCCCTGTTCCAAGGCCTGAACAACCTTCTCTAGTAGCCTGATAATGCTTATACAGCTTAATTTGAAACACTGAAAATCAGTGAGGATCCCAATGCATCGAAAACAGACAACACTTGTGAAGCACTCATCACATGCCAGGCACTGCTTCAAAGCACAGTACATGTCTTCCTTTTTGAAATCCTCACAACAATTCTATAAAGTCTTGTTAAGCGTCTATTATGTGCCAAAGCATTTCTATAGGCATGGAGGATGTGAAGAAAATTTAGAGAGTCACAGTTCTGAAGAGGTTTATATTCTACTTAAGAAGCCGAGATCAAAGAACAGAACAAAAACAGAGCAGGACAAGCTGGCACAATATTTAATTAAATGATGTTATGGGGGCTAAATGTGCAAGAGGAGCTTAGAAAAATGAAAGCTTCAAAGGGCTAGAGCTGTCTTTTCAGTATGAAATGTCTATAAATTCTGTCGTGGACAGAATTAAATGATTTTGCTAAAGATCCATTATTCCTCATTTAATGTTTCAGTTTAGACTTTTAAAATAAAGCAAGAAACACTAGAATGATAAAATTATTAAGAAAAAGCATAACTATTGTATAGATGATTCTTAGCATACCTTTTGATTAGCCCGTGCAAATCTGCTGACCTGCTTTCCTGTCCCGATAAGAACGTGACGAGGATTGGGAAAGCACACGTTTTCTTCAGTCCCCCAGTTGCTGGTGCCCATATGGGACTGTCTGTCCATATTCCAATCAGTTAACAGTCATTTATATTATTCTTGATCCATTTAAGAGTTAACAGTCATTTATATTATTCTTAATCCATTTAAGTTCAGTATCCCAACTTACTCCATGCCTCTGAACTTAGTGCCAGAAGTATAGCTTTATAAATCCTTGCTGTTCAGATTTATCAATTTATAAATTCACAGCACCAAAGCCATAGATTGTGGAAGATTGACTTTGTTTGGAATCTCTGTTAGGAGTAAAAGGCAAGCTCTCTCTTTTTTCTCTGTATTTCCAGATGGATTTGATATGGAAGTGAGCTTCACACTGGTCCATCAAGCAGTTGTGGACCAGAGTAAATTCACTGGGAGGTGTTGGCCTAAAATCCTCCTCTTGCTTTTGGCTCATCTAGGTATTAAGTTATTTAAGAAGGCAGAGGCTGGCACTAATTACATAAGCGTGTTTTTAGAAAAGTTATTTTCTCCATAACTTTAAAAGCAGGGTCTCTTTTAATAAAGAAAGCCAAAATTCTGAGATACTTGAGGAGATTTACTCAGAAAACTGATGAGCATGGATTTGCCTGTTCCTCATAAAACCTACTCTTTTCTATAAGGCAATGCATTTAGATCCTCTACAAAGCAGAACCTGAGGTGAGGATTAAGGTGCTAATACTTTCTCTGAGAAATGCAAGCCCAGGGCAGTCAGTGAGGGTTAAGTAAAAAGAAGTGTGAGGCAAGTGAAGCTGAACCACAGTGTGATGGCGTGTGTTAGTGGCACTGCAGGGGCTACTGCTTCCATTCAGTGTCAGAGAAACACTGCAGGCTGCTCCACAGCACATTCACTCATCACACATGATTTTCCAGAAGGCTGCAGAAAGGAACTGCATTTCAGTTCACAGCAGAGAGAAAGGAGGGGAATGTGGGCGCCAGCTTCCACTCATCTCT
This sequence comes from Mandrillus leucophaeus, assembly GCF_000951045.1. Taxonomy (NCBI): domain Eukaryota; kingdom Metazoa; phylum Chordata; class Mammalia; order Primates; family Cercopithecidae; genus Mandrillus; species Mandrillus leucophaeus. Next base: position 18,198 of record NW_012105831.1, read on the forward strand.
TGTTTTGCCATTGCCAACATTCAACATTATAGGATTCTTCACAAGGGTGGTGAAATGAAGAATCCTATAACACAGAACAGGTGCACAAGGACAGTAGTGTCAGAAGCAGATTGCTTGGCTTCCCATGTTCCCTTGGTTACTGCACATTTTCTAAGTGCAGGAATCTAGACTTTCCGTTGATTATGCAAGCTATCCAAAGTCCTTACAAGAAGTCTTCTGCTTATGTTAACTAGAATTGGTTTCTGTTGTTTGCAACCAAGAACCCAGACAGATTCGGCATACTTAAACAAGGAAAAAA
>NW_012105831.1:18545-57710 GCF_000951045.1 Mandrillus leucophaeus
CCTCATAAAACCTACTCTTTTCTATAAGGCAATGCATTTAGATCCTCTACAAAGCAGAACCTGAGGTGAGGATTAAGGTGCTAATACTTTCTCTGAGAAATGCAAGCCCAGGGCAGTCAGTGAGTGTTAAGTAAAAAGAAGTGTGAGGCAAGTGAAGCTGAACCACAGTGTGATGGCATGTGTTAGTGGCACTGCAGGGGCTACTGCTTCCATTCAGTGTCAGAGAAACACTGCAGGCTGCTCCACAGCACATTCACTCATCACACATGATTTTCCAGAAGGTTGCAGAAAGGAACTGCATTTCAGTTCACAGCAGAGAGAAAGGAGGGGAATGTGGGCGCCAGCTTCCACTCATCTCTTGTTTTGCCATTGCCAACATTCAACATTATAGGATTCTTCACAAGGGTGGTGAAATGAAGAATCCTATAACACAGAACAGGTGCACAAGGACAGTAGTGTCAGAAGCAGATTGCTTGGCTTCCCATGTTCCCTTGGTTACTGCACATTTTCTAAGTGCAGGAATCTAGACTTTCCGTTGATTATGCAAGCTATCCAAAGTCCTTACAAGAAGTCTTCTGCTTATGTTAACTAGAATTGGTTTCTGTTGTTTGCAACCAAGAACCCAGACAGATTCGGCATACTTAAACAAGGAAAAAAAGCAAACCCAGGAGGAAGTAACGGAATTCAAAAAAGAGTAGTAACAAAAATAATATGTTTCCTGCAGTGACATCTGGCTTCCCCATATGTGCTCAACTCTATCAATAAGCATCAGAGAGGAGCTGTGTGCACTCAGAGTCAACGTTGTTTCTTTGTCACCTGGAGTCAAAGAGGAGACCACACACTGCAATACGATCATGTGGAGCAGACAGATACAAGAGAAGGCAACATGAAGACAGAGGCAGAGATTGGGGGGATGTGGCCACAAGCTAAGGCAGCTGGGCAACGGCCAAAAGCTAGAAGAGGCAAAGAACAATTCTTCCCTAGTGCAGACTTGACAACACCTTGATTGTGGACTTCTAGCCTAGAGAACTTCTAGCCTAAAGAATAAATTTCTGTTGTTTGAAGCCATCCAGTTTGTGGTCCTTCATTATGGCAGCCCTAGGCAACTAAGACACCCATCAGTCCTACTCCCAGGTAGTTACCAAAGTGAAATAATAACCTATGTTCACTTAAAACTTGTAGGGAAATATTTATAGAAGTTTTACTCATAATAGCCAAAAACTGGAAGAACTCCAATGTCTCTTTACTGTGGAATGCTTAAACACACTGATAGCTTTGTACAATGAAATACTGCTCAGCAAGAAAGGGACAAACTAGTGAGACCCTAACAACATGGATGAACCTCAAATGTGTTATGGTAAGTAAAAGAAGCCAGACCCAAAATGCTGCATATGGTATGACTCCATTTATATGACATTCTGGAAAAGGCAAACCTTTGGGGTTGGCAAACAGAAGAGTGGTTAACTAGGGGATGGAGTTGGAGAAGGGTTGACTACAGAAGTGCCTCTGAGGAATTTTTGGGGTGGATGATTCAACAGTTCCATATCTTGCTTGTGCTGGTGATAGGTTCATGCTGATGCATTCAAAACCTGTAGAACTGTACATCAAAAAGAATGAATTGTATTGCATGTAAATTAAAAATATGTTGAAAAATTTGTTTAAAGAGTACTCTGATAAGTTATCATGCAGAAGCTGGTACCAAGTACTCAGGAAGATCACCCGAATGCACAGTCCGCATGTCAAGGGGAAATTCGTTTTGCTTCAGAAAAATCGTTGAGGAGCAGATACATTATTTTTACTGTCATTTAATGCCATCAACCAAAAATATTTGTTGAGGGACAAGGTTTACTTAAGACATGCTAAAAAGTAGATAAAAGGTTTTTAAAAGGAACAGTCCTGACTGGGCATGGTGGCTCTCACCTGTAATCCCAGCACTTTGGGAAGCTGAGGCAGGAGAATCACATGAGGCCAGGAGTTTGAGACCAGACTGGGCAACATATCCTGGACAACATAAAAACATAGTGGAGACCAGCCTGTCTCTACAAAAATTAAATAAACAAACCGTCGATGCTCTTAAGGCACTAAAACCCTAAAGAAAACTAATATGAGGTAGAACACAAATATGTCATTATGACAAGCTGAAGGAAATGTGATCTCAAGATTTGCTCCTGACTTATTTTTTACTTCTGTGCATTTTATAGCTTTTCTTTCCTTCTTTCTCTTTTTTTTTTCTCTCTTTTTCTTTCTTTCTGTCTCCTTTTTTAAGAAAAAAGTGTACTTCACAGTATTTTTTTAAAAAGAGCTTAGAGAAAACAGAAAAGAGAATGAAAGAGAAGAGATTTTATAGATTAAGAAAATTCAAATAAAGGAGGAAAATTTTAAAAACACACCCCCCTACCCAGAATGGACAGCAGTCAGTGAAATGTGAAAACTGCTGAGGATCTCACTTGACCAAAAAGAACAAACAAATAAAATATGCAATGTATAAATCTTGACATGCCTTGAAGTCAATTATATCCCTCAGTCAATAGAGGAAAATAAATTTAAATTGTTATTCTAACTCAACTGTGAAAGAACTGATTGGAAAGGTGAAAATTGATGAGATCTTAAACAGAAAGCTAAGTGAGGGAATTTTGAGTATAGTCACTTCTGACTTTAGATAAAAATAGGCACAAATCTATATCTGGAGGGTCTAAAAACAAAGACGGCTTAAAAGGAATGAGGGATTCAAAATATAAGTTCTCACAATATCGGCACCAAGTATGGAGAAATGGAAAGGCATATATCATAACCTATGTAGTTATATAAATTGCCCAATGGTAATCTCAATGTTTAATAGAACATTTATGAAACACAGAAGAAAATGACATATGTCCAACAAGTTCCAAAATGACGCAATGTGGAACTCTTGATCATCATTCCAGGCTGAAGCACCAAATGAGGCAATGATGCCAAGGACAATGTGTTAGTCAGGGTTCTCCACAGAAACAAAACCAACAAAAGAGATAGAGACAGAAATAGAGAAGGGAAAGATTTATTATGAAGAACTGGGTCATGTCATTACAGGGGCTGGGAAGTCCCACAGTCCACCATCGGCCAGTTAGAGACCCAGATTTACCTGCCGTGTAGCTCTAGTCTGAGCCGGAGGCCTGAGAATCCGCAGAATTGATTGTGTAAGTCCCAGTCCAAGTACAGGAGAAGACCGATGTCGTGGCTTGACAGCAGTCAGGCAGAGAGAGCAACGCTCCCTTACCATCCCTCCTATTCAAGACTCAGTGGCTTGGAGGAGGCCCACCCACACTGGGGAGGGACAGCTGCCTTGCTCAGTCTACAGATTCACGTGTTAATCTCATCCAGAAAGACCCTCACAGACACACCTAGAATAATGTTTGACCTAACATCTAGGCACCTAATGGCTCAGTCAAGTTGACACTTAAAATTAACCATCACAGACAATAAAAGAGCCTTTTTAAACATCAATAAGAGGAGAGGGACAGACCCATGCTTGGTGGCATGGTGATGATCAGTATGCGATAGGAAGGGAGGCAACTCTGAGGCAGGCAGAGAGAGCTGAAGCTGGAATCTCCCCTGGGTTCCCAATTACTGACAGGACCACTCATAAGTTCCTTAACCTTTGGGAGCCCATTTCTGTTTCTCTATAGAAATGTAATCATCCCATATATTTTGCAATAGAAATCACTTCTACTTCACAGGATTATTAGAAAGGGGTCATGTCTATAAAGAACTTAGCATATGAAGGTACCCATGAAGTAAGTAAATACTAAAGTTTTCACAACAGAGCATTACATAACAAATTTAAAACATTTATTAACAAATGAACATTTAATAACAGAGCACAACAACTTACTTTTAATTTAGATTTCATTGTCTTCATCAGAAAATGGGGCTGGGCAGCTGGGCATAGTGGCTCACACCTGTAAACTCAGCACTTTGGGAGGCCAAGATGGGAGGATTGCTTGAGACCAAGAATTTTAGACTAGCCTCGCCAAGATAGTGAGACTCCCACCTAAAAATATTTTTAAAGAAATTTTAAAATGTTTAAATTAAAAAAGAAAATGGGACTGGGCGCATAGGCTCACTCTTGTAATACCAGTACTTTGGGAGGCTGAGGTGGGAGGATTGCTTGAGGTCAGGAGTTCAAGATCAGTCTGGTCAACATATTGAGACCTGTCTCAAAAAAAAATTGAAAATATTTTAAAAAATAAATATATAATTTTTTAAATTAAAAAAGAAAATAGAGCCAGGCACAGTGGCTCATGCCTATAATCCCAGCACTTTGGGAGGCTAAGGCAGGATGAGTACTTGAGGTCAGGAGTTTAACACCAGCCTGGGCAACATAGTAAGACCCCATCTTTACAAAAATAAAAATAAAAATTAGCTAGATGTGAAGGCACATGCCTGCAGTCCCAGCTACTTAGGAGGCTGAGGCAGGAGAATCACTTGAGTCCAGGAGTTCAAGGACGCAGTGAGCCAGGATGATGCCACTGCACTCCAGCCTGGATGACAGAGCAAAACTCTGTCTCTAAAAAAATAAAAACAATAAGGAAAAAAAGTCTTAAAGCTGGGCACAGTGGCTTATGCCTGTAATCCCTACACTTTCAAAGGCCAAGGCAAGCAGATCACTTGAGGCCAGGAGTTCCAGACAAGCCTGGTCAACATGGTAAAACCCTGTCTCTACTAAAAATACAAAAATTACCTGGGCATGGTAGTTGGCGCCTGTAGCCCAGCTACTAGAAAGGCTGAGGTAGGAGAATTGCTTGATCCGGGAGGCAGAGGTTGCAGTGAGCCAAGATTGCGTGACTATACACCGCCTGGGTGACAGAAAGACACTCTGTCTCAAAAATAAAATAAAATAAAATTAAAAAGGCTTAAAACTAGAAAAGTATTAATAAACCTTCTTCAAAAGATTTGATGCTTAAGATACATTTGTCAAAACATGATACTTTCCTATTGCTTTGGATGTGTTCAAGTCTCCAGGTCCCAATGAAATAAACTTATAATTTACTAATATCCCAGGAACAATGAGCAGCAGTCCAGGGATCAAATTTCCAAGGGGAACTTCCCACATTTTCAAAAACGGGCAGAGGTGGATTCCGAGAATGTAAGAACAATTAAGAAAGGAAATGCAGATATTGAGTGCCAAGTGAGTCATTTTAACATGTAGAAACCCTGCTTAGAATAATTCTAGCTCTGTTGATCAAGCAGATGGTTTAATCACTTAAGGAAGGAAGAGGTGATCAGCTAAAACCAGCATCAACTCGCTAAGGAGTTATATATACCATACTCATCTCACTTCTTTTTTGGAGGATGTTAAATTAATAGCAGATCTGGGAGAACCACATGCCAAATCAGGAAGACTGGGAGCAGGCAATGTTCGTGGCTCTAGCAGGTGGGCGGGCAGTCAATCCACAGGTACCTGAGGTTGAAGATGAAGGATAAAGAAGGGACTCAGGATAGGGGACTCCATGTTCAGAACTAGGGTATGTGGAGCCTGGGTCAAAGCTAGAAATGGGGTATACTCACTGAGCTGGGCAAGCAGCCTAACTGGTTTCTGAGATGGAGATTAGCATGCAGAGGGTTACGGGCTCTTGATTATGAGGGAGTGAAGGAGGAGATGTTGAACTACAGGCCTCTACCTCCTGATCCCATGGGGAGGTCTGGAGTGGGGTGGCCCTTTAAAGATGTCTTAAATTGGGTAAAGAGCCAGGCCTTTGCTCTGCTCGCCATGGACCAGTTGCTGGATATGAACTGCATGCCTGGGGAGTGCTGTGCCCTTGGATAATGCTGCAGCCCCTCAGCAGAGAGCAGGGTCAGGGAATCTGCAAAGCTCTGAGCCTGCAGCAGCTGGGGGCAGGGGTGCCTCGCCCTTTAGGGGACTGGTATGCCTGATGCTGGATCTCCATAACACCCAGGAAGGTCATCTACAGCCCTCCTAGGTCACCAGCACAACTGGAATTAGAGGCAACATTGGTAGTGGTGGAAAAGTCACAGGCTTTTGCAGAGATCAGCTCTTTGCTAGCAAGTTGTTTAACCTCTTTGAGTTTCAAGTTCCTTCTGTGTTTACAGAACACTTAGGATGAGGATTAAAAGGCATAACACGTAAGCACCTAGCACTGAGCCTAGCATACAGGAGGTGCTTAACGAATGTTGGTTTTCTTCCCCCAGACTCTAAAAAGGGTAGAACCTGCAAGTGGAAATCAGGTTACTTGGGAAATAGAGAGAAGCAGGATACAGGGGCTTGAAATCAGGTTGTGTCAAATAACATTCAAAGGAAATCTCTTTGGCAGGATGAAGGGGCCACACCAACCCTTTTACTAACAGCTCGGAGTGAACTCAAGAGGAGATGTCCATATGAATCTTTAGATGAACCAAAACTTTAAAAAACATCACAATCAAAAGCAAGATGTTAAAATAAATACATAAATTATACTGAAGAAAAGAAATTTCAGCATGTTGGATGGTAAGAGTCAGAGAGATAAGGTCAGAGGTAAGAACCAGAGATGAGGAAGAAGGACCCAGAGGGTCCCGGGCAGGCACAGAAGCAGTGCTCAGGGAGGTAGGCACTGGCCCATGAAGCCAGTGGGTTGTCACGCGCTGTTATGGTTTGGCTGTGTCCCCAGCCAACTCCCATCTTGAATTGTAGCTCCCATAATTCCTTAGTGCTATAGGAGGGAACCAATGGCAGATAATTGAATCATGGGGTCGGTTTCCCCCACATCGTTCTAGTGGTAGTGAATAAGTCTTAGGAAATCTGATGGTTTTATAAGGGGAAACACCTTTTGCTTGGCTGTGTTTTCTCTCTTGTCTGCTGCCATGTGAGACCTGCCTTTAGCCTTCTGCCATGATTGTGAGGCCTCTCCAGCCACGTGGAATTGAGTTCATTAAACTTCTTTTCCTTTATAAAGTAACCAGTCTTGGGTATGTCTTTATCAGCAAAATGAAAACTGACTAATACAGGTGCTAAATTAAATATTAACAGAGAAGCCAGAGATGTGACAGAAGGCAGGAGAAAAGGAGGTTGTATTCTGTAGAAGCTGCGCTGGGCTCGTCTTCCAGAACAGGCCCCATTGTCACCCAGTTTGCCTCTGTCCCTTACTCTCTCTACCTCGATTTTATAGGACACCCCCTATTCTCCCGTTAACATTTAAAGAAGCAAATTAAGAAAAAAGCACATCTTTTCATCCACGAAGGAAGGAATGTGGGTTGGGAAATGTGAAGGCCCTACTCAGATTCCAAAACTCAGTGTTTATAGTTTTCGCAATTTGAATTTTATGTGTAGAGAAGTACAAATTTTTAAAAGACTCTTGGTTATTATATTGAATCTGGGCTTTCTCCTTCAGAGCACAGGAATCTAGAAAGCACTCTTTCTGTGTCACTGCTACCGAGAAATTCCTCCCATTTCAATACTGATTTTTTTTTTTTTTTTTTTTTTTTTTTTTTGTCACCTTGGGTTCGTCTGGTCCCTGCTGTCTTTTTTTCTCTCCATTCTCATGTCGTTCACCTTGGCCCTTTCCTTGACTTTTTATCCACTGGTACCTTTTCATTACCAAGTTCACTTTCAGTCCTCTGGAAGAAATCAAAACATTTGTCTGATGTCGAATTAAGTTTGGCCTAAAGGCTTTTCCGTACATAGCAAATTACAACCTAACTTAGTGTGGAAACTGACTGAATCCCAGCCTGGAGTGTGCGTCTTAGCCAGTCCCAGGCAGCCAGCTCTTCCAACTGTGTTCCAGTAAGACAGACACCAAGCTGACCTTGATCATGAATCTGGCTGTCTCTCTACCTCACTTCAGTTTTGTGCATATCACGTTTGTCCCTCTGGTTGTTAATATAATCCCTACAGGGGTGGAGCGTTCTGAACCATTTTTGGTCCAAACTGTTTCCCAATTTTTGAATGGCAATTAAAGCCAATTAAGATCTGCAAAACTAGGTTTATTGTAATTTTGCTTTTTAACAGTTTTTGCCATCTAAAATGTCTATTCTGGTCACACCATTTTATAAAAGTAGAAGGGCAGGAAAAAAACAGTATGGCAGATCCTTAAAAAATATTAAAATTTCCATATGATCCAGCGATCCCACTTCTGGGCATATACCCAAAGAATTGAAAGCGAGGTCTTGAAGAGATATTCGCACACCCATGTTCATAGCAGCATTATTCACATTAGCCAAAAGGTAAAAGCAATCTAGGTATCCATCAACAGATGAATGAATAAAGAAAATGTCATATGTCAGTACAATAGAATATTATTCAGCCTTAGAAAGGAATGAAATTCTTACACATGCTACAACAGGATGAGCCTGGAGAACATTAAGTGAAATAAGCCAGTCACAGAAAGACAAACGCCATAGGATTCCACTTACATGAGGCACCTAAAGTAGTCAAACTCTCAGAAGTAAAAACAGAATGATGGTTACCAGGGCTAGAGGAAGCGGAGAATGGAAAGTTGGTGTTCAATGGTATGGAGTTTCAGTTTTGCAAGATGAAAAACTTCTACAGATAACACTACTGAACCATATGTTTAAAAATGGCAAAGGTGGTAAGTTTTATATTATGTGTACTTTACCTCCATTTTTTAAAAACAAAGAAAAGTATGCCGGGCGCGGTGGCTCAAGCCTGTAATCCCAGCACTTTGGGAGGCCGAGACGGGCGGATCACAAGGTCAGGAGATCGAGACCATCCTGGCTAACCCGGTGAAACCCTGTCTCTACTAAAAAATACAAAAAACTAGCCGGGCGAGGTGGCAGGCGCCTGTAGTCCCAGCCACTTCGGAGGCTGAGGCAGGAGAATGGCGTAAACCCGGGAGGCGGAGCTTGCAGTGAACTGAGATCCGGCCACTGCACTCCAGCCTGGGCGACAGAGCAAGACTCCATCTAAAAAAAAAAAAAGAAAAAGAAAAGAAAAGTAGAAGACCAGTGGAAGGCTCCCAGGTAAGACAGTGACTCTGACTGGGGAAAGGCATGAGGATTCCTAAAAGGTTGCACTTAAGTAGGCCTCAGCCCCACCAACAATGTCCTGGTTACTCTCCCAACTTCCTTTCCCTCTGCCACTTCCTTCTGCTAGAAGAGAGCATTGCTGGAGTGCCTGCACAGTGGTATGTGGTCACCTCCATCTGTCTGCCACACCACCCTCAAGTGCCGCTCTCCTGCTCTATCTCCTTTGTGAGATCTCCTTTCTGTTTTCCTCCTGAACCACTGGGGCTTCTCCTCTTCCCTTTCTTAAGCAAACTCATGATTGTCACTGCTTCTTCTAGCTGGTCCCCAGATTTTAGTCTCCAGAGTAAACCTCTGTGCTGAACTGAAAATGAGCTCCAACCACCTACAGACATCTCCTCTTGAAGGCTCATAGACAGGACACCTGAAACTCAGCCGTGCATGTGGCTTCAGCTCTCCTCGCTGTATTCATCATGTCTTCTTTTTATTTTTTATTTTTTGCTGTATTTTGATGCCTTGACATACTGGGGTCTTGCTGACCCTGGAGGCATTGTCCCTCCGAGGGTCACACACATCCTGGAGATACCAAACAACTCATCCTAGAGCACACCTTTCAAGTGCAAACCTATCAACTCATAGCCCCACCACCTCCTCTATCAGGCTCTTACTCGGGACCACTATTCCCCTGCCATGATCACCCAGGGCCAACTACAAGACAACGAGGGATTGCCCGGTGCCCCAGAGCCCACTGAAATGTTTCAAACCAGCCAATCCTAAGCCTGCTTACTCCGCCTCACCTGTTCCTTCCCTCAAAAATCATAATATGGTTTCCTTCCCTCAAAAACCATGAGACTATTGACTCTTGCCCATAGTCGCCATCCTCCCTCTGTCTCCTGATAGACCCTGGTGCTTCTCAGGCATCCTCTCCTGGTGTGGCATCCTCCCTCCTCTTGGGATATACAAGTATATCAAGCTCTTTTTAATGGCAATTATCTTCTGATCTGTTGGCCTCACCATATCTGAATAGTAATAAAACTATGTTTTAAAACCTCCTCATCAGTTCCTCCTCCTCCTATAATGCCTTTTTCCACAAATGGCAGTTGTAAGAGCTATCTAGAGTCATCCTCTATCACCTTTTGTAATTTGTACCATTTCTGCCTTTTTAGTCTCTCTCATGTTCTCCTCCTTTCTCTACCTACTGCAACTCTACCTACTGTCTGGATCCAGGTTCTAAGCCTCCTTAGAACCTGGATCTACCTACTTAGAACCTTTCTCTACCTACTGTCTGGATCCAGGTTCTAAGCATCTTTCACCTGGATTGCCAATTCTAAAAATAATTAATGAGGAATTAAGCTACAATTCCGCCCACATGACTCAATATTACTATGATCTTAGTTAAGATTTTATAATTTAAATGACTGTTGGAAAGTTAGAAAGTACTTTGTGAATCCTGTATGCCCTGAAAAGCACAGGTTTAAAAAATATTCTTCCAAAGGATGAGTTTGCAGCTTCCAGTGCACTTACACCCAACAGATTAATTCAAAAGCCCTGCTCCCTCTTAAAACTCCAGAAAAATGATGGTAATGAAATGCTTTTAAAAGTATAGCATGAGGCCGGGCGTGGTGGCTTACGCCTGTAATCCCAGCACTTTGGGAGGCCGAGGTGGGTGGATCACGAGGTCAGGAGATCGAGACCATCCTGGCTAACACGGTGAAACCCCGCCTCTACTAAAAAAAAAAAAAAAATAGCCGGGCATTGTGGCGGGCACCTGGGAGGCTGAGGCAGGAGAATGGCGTGAACCCGGGAGGCGGAGCTTGCAGTGAGCCCAGATCGCACCACTGCACTCCAGTCTGGACGACAGAGCGAGATTCCTTCTCAAAAAAAAAAAAAAAAAAAAAAAAAGTATAGAATCAAAGGCAAAGAGAATGGGAGATATCGTGGAAGTGCCATGTCCACAAATTTGGTGCGAAAAGGGTGATAGAGCATCAGGGAAAACTCAGCCTTAAATGCCCTAGAGAATGATGTCCATAGAGAGCACCCTGAGTCCCCCAGCAGAAACCTAAAGGTTAGGACTAGGGCTCCAAGTGCCTTAGAAAGCAAGGTTGAGTAGTGTGGCCAGAGAGTGGGATTCATCAAGTCCTGGGAAGGAAAAATTAGGTTCACATCCTAGGGAAAGTGAATCAGAGAGGCTCTTCTTTGGACATTCAACACAGCAGCAAGGAGGGAGACACATCGTTCTGAAAATTGGGAGTTAATTGCAAATTTATTTTCCATATAGACTACTCCCCAGTCCCTACTCTTCACTTGGCATAAATAACTTAACATTCCAGTGTTTTCAATGTGTAAGCTCTTATTTTGGATGTTTTTACAAAATATGTACTATTTTTGAATGCATGTATTGCATAACTCATTATGTTCCTTACTCTTTTTTTTTGTTCAAAGGGCTATTCATATTGCTTTGTTTACATCTAGACAGTTTCTTCCAACTGTTTTGCAATACCATATGTAGGCATGCACATTTTTAGAACACGGACAACCAGGTTAGCATCACCTCTGCTCTACTGTGAACAACACTATAATGAACCTATTCTTCTATGTCCCCTTACAGAACTGTGTGAGAATTTTTTGGAGTATCTGTCTGGGAGTGAAACTGCTGGGTACTAGGTACACACATGCATAATACAATTAGGTACTAGCACGTTGCTCTGTAGAACTGCCAGAGTACCTAAGGTTCCTATATTCCACATCACTACCATCCTGCCCATTCTCCACCTTTCTAATTTTTGCCAGTCTAAAATAATATACCATTATTGTTTAAATTTGCATCTTTGGTGTTAACTAAAAGATTTAAACATCTCTTCATATGCTTTTGGCCTCCAGGCTCACCTCTTCTAGAAACTGTCTTTGGTCTGGATAGTTGTTTTTATCTCTTCTTTTCCTTTTTTTTTTTTTTTTTTTTTTTGTAGCAGGGTCTCACTCTGTCACCCAAGCTGGAGTGCAGAGACATGATCACAGCTCACTGCAGCCTCGACTCCCAGGCTCAGGTGATCTTCCCACCTCAGCCTCCCAAACAGCTGGGACTACAGGTATGCACCACCACACTCGGTTATTTTCTGTATTTTTAGTAGAGATGGGGTTTCACCATGTTTTCCAGGCTGGTCTTGAACTCCTGGGCTCAAGTGATCCTCCCACCTTGGCCTTCCAAAGTGCTGGGATTATAGGCATCAGCCAGTGCCCCTGGCCTGTTTTTTGCATATTTTGATTTGTTGAAGTTTCTTGTATGTGTAGGTATTGGCCCTTTGTCAATTTCAGACATTGTAAATAACTTCTCTCAGTCTGTTAACTTCATCCTTAATTTTGTTGTGAGCAAAACCTCTTTTTCTTTTTATCTTATGCTATAACCTTTTGAGGTTTTGTTTAAGAAGTCCCTTCCTACACTTTTTAAATTAACTTTACAGTTGTACTGTTCACATTTAGCTGTTTTATCCGTGTAGAGTTCACCTTTGTAAGTGATGTGAGGTAGGAATCATTGTAAGTGATGTGAGGTAGGAATCAATTTTAGTTTTCTTCATATTTCTGCCAACACCTTTTACCCAACACCATTTACCAAATTATCAGTTTTTCCCATTGATTTATGGTGTCTTTTATTTTACCTTGAGTACCCACATATGCAAATGCCTTTCTGTGATCTTCCTATTCTTCCTAGTGACTTTGCTTGACTGTTCTTACGTCAACATCTTAGCATTTTGCCAAAGTTCATTTGACTTTACCTTGACCCAAGACTAAATAACTGAACACCTATCTGGCATCTCATGAATTTGTGTGTGATATTTTAGACTAAAACCTAATCAATACAATAACATTAAGCCATAACAAAGACATTCAGATTTTGTATTGAAATATGCTATAGATTACATATAGTAAAATACATAGGTCTTAACTGCACAGCTTGATAACTTTCTAGACATGTATAGATCCTTTTAACCCATACCCAAATCAATATAGAGAATATGTTCAACATCCCAGAAGGCTACACCCATATTCTTACACTCAATAGACTCTAAAGGTAACCATCATTCTGACATCTGTCACTGTAGGTTGGTTTTGTCTATTTTTGACTTTCACATACATGGCTCATACAATTTTCAGCCTTTCATTTCTGACTTCTTTCATTTATCAATAAGTGTGTGATATTTATCCATGTTGGTGCATAAAGCAATAGTTTATTTTTTTGGCCACTGCTTGATTGTATAAGTATACTAAAACGTCCTTATACATTCTCCTATTGAGACACACTACTGTTGATAGGCAGTTTGGTGATTTTATGACTAAACTGCTATGAACACACCTATTGGAGAACATAAGCCCTCCTTTCCTATTTCATGCAATGTGTGAATGTTCAGCTTTAGTAGATGCTATCAATGGATTTTCGATTCAGATATTCTCAATATCCAGATAAATATAGGTAACTATTTTAAATGTAACCAGGACTGAAAATTTTCTTTAAGTGCATTGTGAGTGGAAATATAAGTGTCTATTTTTATTGTAAGAGTAAAAAGCACTTGATTTATGAATAAAAACTATTATAAAGAACTTTAAAATAGTTAAATAAATAAGGAAATCAATTGACAGCTAAGGAGAATGTTCAGAGACAGCACATCTACCAGAAAATTTTAGGAAAAACTTTTTCATAATTTGAGGCAAAAATGTTTATAAATATGTAAAATAAACAACAAATTATATTGAGTCTTATCCTTATAGATTATTTAGTGTACAAGTGCCATAACATTAAACAAAGTAACCGTTGGGAAATGAATTTATCTAGGTTAACCTGCTAAGAAATAAATCTTACAGGAAAAAAACATATTTGCAAAACATTTACAACTTGTAAAAGTGAATTAAAAACAGACCGTCAACTTTACAACCTTAAAATGGTATGAAGAGAAAAACTCCAAAATCATTTTTAACAATGCTATATACAATCAACTTCACTTTAACACGAAAATGCAGATTATGCTTCTTTGGCAGAAATACTATATAAATGATGTTGTGTTCTTTCTAGCACATCACATCACATCACATCAGGAGGCATATAATGTTGGTTTGTGTCATTAGTCATGGTGGTAACTTTGATCACTTAAGATGTCATCCACCAGGTTTCTTCCCTATGAAGTTATTATTTTTTCCCTTTATAATGAATAAGTACTTTATGGAGAGATTCTTTGAAGCTATGTGTATATCCATTTCTCATCAAACTGTCACTCACTAGTTTCTTTGTTCTTCAATGTGCAGGGCACAGGGAAAACTCGTAAGTCTTCCAAAGTGAGAAAGCTGCAGCCCCAGAGGGCAGCCACCCTCACATGACTCCACATGCTGAAGGGGGGCAAATTTCTTGTCTTAATCTTGATACTGGGAGACAGAAAGAAAATTCTCTTAGGATATGTAAACACGAATTGGCCTTAACTAGGGTTTTGGTTGGGTTGGGTTTGTTTTTGGGGAAGGTGGTAACATGGAGCAAATTGACATATTACAAGTGGTCTCAAAAAAACCCAGGCTGAGAAATTAAAGTTGTTCCAGGATGGTAGTGTCCTCAGGCAATTGGCAGTAGCTAATCATCCATGGTGGAAAACAAACTTAAACTAGGCCTATCAGAATTCCTATAGACAAAGCTCCAAGGTAAGCTCACATTCAAAAGCATAAATCACCCGAGGAAACAAAGTATCATGAATTTCTCAACCATAACAATATTGGGCAGGATAATTCATTGTGTGGTGCAGTGCTGTGCATTATAGGATGTTTACCATAATCCTTGACCTATAGAGAGTAGATATAAGAACTACCCTCCCACCTCCCCAGCTGTGACAACCAAAATGTCACCAGACTTGGCTAAATGTCCCCTGGAGGGCAAAATAAAACCCGTTCAGAGGCAATGAATTAGAGCAATGAGATAAAACTCACAGTGGAATCAGACATTCAAAAACTTCAGATTTGGGGGTTTTCTGCATATTAAATTCAATAAGTGAGATGTTTCTACTAATTTAAAAGGGGCTTTGAAATATAATCTGGGTTAGCAGTCCCCAACATTTTTGGCACCAGGGACCAGTTTTGTAGAAGACAGTTATTCCATGGATGGGGGCAAGGGAGTTGGGGGGTTTGGCATGAAACTATTCCACCTCAGATCATCAGGCATTAGTTAGATTATCATAAGGAATGCACAATCTAGAGTTCACAATAGGGTTCACACTGTTGAGAATCTAATGCCACTGGGGATCTGATAGGAGGTGGAGCTAGGGCGGTAATGCTCACTTCCTGCTGTGCAGCTAGACTCCTAAGAGGCCACAGACCGGTACTGGTCCATAGCCCAGGGGCTGGGGACTCCCGATCCTGGAGCCTCATTCTGAAGGCTTCCGTGTATACACGTTAAATATATTTGTATCCCTTTTCTCCTGTTAACCAATCTGCCTCATGTTAGTGATTGTTCAATGTCTAGGGGGCCAAGGGCCTCAACCCCCACAGTTATGGTGCAGTAAGCAGGGTCACCAAGATTGCTCTGTTCTGAAAGGTACAATGAAGAGAATCTAACAAACTGGCAAAAAGGTAAGAATTTCTTACCAGTTCGGCTCCCAGACTCTCTCTCAGTGTAATCTGGTTGAATGGACAGTAAAAATCAGTTTGTCTCCACTGCAAGGTTTTGATTAATGGGAAAAAAGGTTTCGTGTGACTTGTCCTGGGGTGTAGCTACTCTGGTGTACTTTTTGGTACTTTGTGTTATGGATATTCACATTATCTAATTCCTTTTCTCCCAGAAATAGTATTTTCTTTTGTCTTTGTCCTTCTGTGTTGTCCATAAAGACAGGTACCAGATAAAATTCCCCATTGTCTTGTTTTATGTCTTCGAGAGCTAGATTTGTGACCAAGCTAGATTTGTGAACACTCTCTCTTGGTCTCCACCGTTCAGGGGATCTGATTTCCAGGTCATGTCAAGTGGCCAGCCTGAAAATGGCTAGGATCCTGAGATTATTTTTTGTTCTGAATGTGCCAAGCTCTTGGGAGAGTATGTCATAAGAAGTCCCATCCATAAGGGGGGATTTTGTCATCTCAATTTTTGTTGCCTAGTGAGTACTGAGAAAGTACAATTCAGGAGGCCCTACCCAGTGTCACAGATTAACACATCTATGAGTGGCAGCCTCCTCACAAATTTGTGGGTTACTAGAGGCAAGCACAATCCTTGACCGTCTGTGGCAACAATTGTTTTGCTATCTTACCCTCTTTCTGGAAGGGGCATCCTTGGGATTGCTTCTTCTCTGAAGAGGCTACTGGATTGGGTCACTATTGAAATTAAGTGCACCATGGAAAATCCAGTGGCCAAAAGATGGATCCTGTAAATTACACTCCTAAGTTTAAAAAAAAAAAAAGAGAGAGAGACCTCTAATTCCAAACAATTGATGAAAAGATCAAAATCAAATGATAGTGTCATAGCTAGTCTTAAAAAATATGTTCACTAATTAAAGAGCAAAAATATAATATAAAACAAAATTACATTTAAACTGCCCACTTTGGATTCCATGTGGGATTAATAAGGTTGCTCCATGTTGAAGTCCAGTAGTCAAAATTCCCGTTGTGGCCTGGGTACAGTTCCTGATAAGAGAATCAATCACTTCTGGTTTTCATTTATTGATCCTTTTCCCTTCCATAAACAGCTTTTGATTGTGAGTAGACATTCAGCTGAGAAGCTGAGACCCTAGAGAATATGACTGAACAGAAATGCGAGTTATACCCCATTTGTGGCTAGCGAAACTTTCCTTTCTTTGAGCTATCTCTGAGGTCGTTCTGGATCTTGTTCAAAAGCCAGAAGTATCATCTATTTGTCCTGGTTAAAATCTGGTAATAAGAGATTTGGGACTGGGCATGGTGGCTCATGTCTATAATCCCAACCCTTTGAAAGACCAAGGCAGAAGGTTTGTTTGCTTCATACTGTCTTTATTAGGTCTTATGATTGTTTGAGAAACTAAATCTCCTCTCTATCAAGGGGTAGGATTTTTGCTTTTTGAATTATTTAAATTTTCACTTTGGCTAAATGAATGGTTTATTTTACAGTTGTGTGGTTTTATTTTATTTTATGATATCATGTGTTTTAAACCTTTGATATTTTACAAACTCTCCAAAATCACACTTCAAATTCTAAATTTTTTTTTTTAAACCACAATAAACTTTTTGAACATTGGGGCCCCTGAAAGTCCAAGAGAGACGTATTTGGCTTGTTTGGTACATAAAATCATACAGGAAACATTGTCAAATGTGAAATTGTGCTTAACTTTCTTTGGGTTTTATTTATGTAAATGTCTTATTAACATGTGTTCCAAAATTGTATGAGATTCCTGCAATTCTGATATGTCTTAGTATATATTGTCCATAATAATTATGATTATTACATTAACTTGTTGTATGCCACAGAAATAACCGAATCTCTGTCAATTGTGTCTTTAACCATGGCTGTTCTAAGACTTGTCATCCACAGACAATTTTTGTGTTACTCTAATTCTTCTCAAAAAGCAGTCTATAATCAACTACAATCCAAAATTTGTTTTTTCTTTAAGGAAAATTACAGAAGAAATCTTACAAGTACTGTTAAATACAGGTTTCTGATAACTTCAAAGATCATACCATTGAACTAGGGAAAAAGACTTCAGGACTCTAACTGAAATGCTGATGAGGATTGTTCATGATGAGGATCACTAACCCAACACTAAGCAGACAAGAGTTATTACATAGGACTGAATTCATACAGGACTGAAATAATTTTTTATGTCTTTTTTTTGAAACACTGCTAATTATTTTTGTTTTGTTTTTCAGAGTGAAGAAAACTTTTTTCTTTTGAGCTATTTATAGCTTATGGTAAATTGGGTAATAGTATAGTTTTGTGAGCATATATAGCCTCACAAAATATATATACATAGTATCGTTTTGTGAGCAATATTTGAATCATTTTTCTTTCTCTCTGCCTGCTTTCTCCAGAATTTGGAAACTGTGAGTATTCTTTTTTTTTTTTCTTTTTTTTCTTTTTTTGGTCAGTGGAATTATTGAGTATATTTGTGAGTATTCTTAATTCACAGCAATATGGTTACATATTGCATAAGCTCAACATAGTTGAATATTGCATAAGTTCAATAAGAATCTGTTTTCATTTGTAACAGGACACAAATGGAGACGCTGGTTATTTTGCCAAGGCTTTGAGTGGTTTGGCAGATTTTCAGACATGATCAGACTGCTTTGAGGAATTAAGGTTGACATTATAGAGCTGGTAAAAAGCCCCTTGGAAAGACTGGCCTGGTATCTTGTCTATGCAATTCCTTTACAAAGTTCCTGACCTGTGATATGTAAAGAATGTTACTTTCTGAAAGGCTCAGGAACCCCAAATTATCTTGGGACCTCGAGAAGAGAGGAATTGATGCCATTCATACAGGTATCTGCAGACACAGATAAATCTTTGGCTTGGCTTGGGAAGCTTTCAAAAATCTAATCTGAGATTCCTTGTGAAAAAAAGTTGCAGCAAAGCCAATTTTAAAAGAGCCTAATGAAGCCAATAACTTTTCTTGCTGTGGCTCACACCTGTAATCCCAGGACTCTTGGAGGCCAAGATGGGAGGATTACTTGAGTCCAGGAGTTTGAGACAAGTATGGGTGAGATGACAAGATCCTGTTTCTAAAAAAAAAAAAAAAAAAAAAAAAAATTTAAGTTAGCTGGGCATGGTGATGTGGTCTTATAGTCCCAGCCACTCAGGAGGCTGAGGTGGAAGGAGCCCTTGAGCCCAGGAGTTCGAAGCAGTAGTGTGTTCTGATTGTGCCACTGCACTCCAGCCTGGGTGACAAAAGAAGACCCCGTCTCTAAAATATATATATTTTTTTTACTTGCACTTCATACAAATAATCAGATATATAAAACTAAAACATATTTTTGCAAGTAAATTGGTCTTGCTATGATTTATCCTTGGTAAAAATGGCAGCTGGAGAGAGAAAATTATATTTCAGAAGAAAATTATAGTACACCCATTATTAGATTCCAGTCTTGTTCATAATTTTTGGGTTTTTATTATCTGCCTTTGATTTGAACTGAATCTGTAATTCTTTCCTGGCTATAAGTCTCCAAACTACTGGTTTCACATTTTTCTGACTTGGATTCAACAAAATTGCTACTACCGAAAAGTTTTCTTGAGGCCCTGCAAGCTGAAGCTCATACCTTGTGATACAAGCAAGACAAACTAGTCAAATTGTCACTACCTTTTTCCAGTTTGACTGAAGATGCTTTTAGTCTAACCTCAATTGACTGCCCTCCAGACTCGAAGGAAACTGGCTTATAGATTGTTCTCAACATTAACCTTTGTTTTTATTCTGTTTGAAAGACTAACTTCAATGACACAGATGCTTAATGGAACTGGCCTATTCCCAGAAATGGGAAACTGGTTTAATGGGATCCTTTACCATTCAGCTTTTAACTCAATTTTTCTCTCCACAGCCACCAACTCAGCTTTTAGTGCGTGACACTTCTAGGGAAGTTTCAGATGGGGGAATATTGGGGCTCAGAAACTGACAACCCAAAATATGGCGTTTTGACATGCTGGATTGAAGAAGCCTCAAAGTCCCTCTGATGTTACACCCCCTCAACCATACCACTGTCTCTCTCAAAACACAGGCCATTATCTGCCTAAGATCCAGACCCTCCAAAAAGAACAGTAATTTTTTCTTCCCCTCCTCATAAGACCAAGAATATAACCACACCTGAAAAGCCTCTTTCACTGTCAGAAAGAGTGATTTACAAGTAAATCTCTGTTCCCAGATTCATATATTCTCCCTAGAAATCCCCTCAACAGAATTATTATTCTTCACCCTTCCATAACCTGTTGTGCCAGGATGGTATATACACTTGTGAACCTCAGTGGGAAGTTGTGGGGCTTCATTCTGAAGGGTCCCATGTACATACACATTAAATAAATTTGTATGCCTTTTCTCCTATTAACAAAAATAAGTTTTCTAAAAACAAGAGACTATACACTCTGATCAAGCAGAATTTTTCTGAAAAAAAGCAAAAGGATAGAAATATAAAAGCAAAATATAATACTAAAATTATAAACTCTATAGATATGTTAAATAGAATGGACACTGCTAAAGCAAAAACTAGTAAACTATATAGCAGAAGAAACTGCTCAGAGTGAAGCACGGAGGAAAAAAATGGAGAATATGAAGAGGAAATAAAGGAAAATGGAGGGGAGAATGAGAAGGTTTAACCTATGTCTACTCATTTCTGGAAGAAGATAAAAGAAAAGAAGTAGACACTTAAAAGTATTTGATGAATGCAAAAGACAACAGAAAAGAAATTAAGGAATATAAAATAGAAGGGAAAATTTAAAGGAAGAAAGTAACTTTACATACATAAGCCCAAATATACCAGTAATTATGTTAAATTTAAATGAATACAATGAAATACATCAGTTACAAAAAAAGACAAATTGTTAGACAGGACTACAAAACAAAACCTAACTATATTGCTTTCAAGCAACACAGCATTAATACAAGAATATAAAACAGCTAAATGTTAAATAATGAAATAAGAAGTTAACACTAACCTAAAGAAAGCTGGTATGGTTATACTAATAGCAAAGTTGATTTTAAGGCAAGAAATATAACAAGAGATAAAAAGTGATATTTCATAGTGATAAAAAAAACACTTCATTAGAAAGGTATACAAATTCTCAAATGTGAATGCACTAAAAACGTAGCTTCTAAATGCATAAGGCAAAATGGAGCTAAAATGAGAAATAAATAGAAAGAGGAAATTGGAACAACACAGTTAACAAAAAGTTAATGACATATATAGAACATAGAACTAAATGACATATAGAACACTTCATTCAATTTACTCTTTCATTCAAGACTGAAAGAGTAAAAATTATTTGTAAGCGACCACAGAATATTTGACAATATTAGCCATATGCTGGACCATAAAGTAAATCTCAAATGATTTAAATCTTTCAAGTATGTTCATTGATCACAGTGGAATTAAACTAGAAGTCAACTAAAAACAAAGAACAATGACAACAAAACCCAGACAGAGGCACACACCTGTAGTCTTAACTACTCTGGAGGATGACCTGAGCCCAGGAGTTTAAATATAGCCTGGGCAACCCTCTGAGAAAGAAACGAACAACAATAGCCCAACAACAAACTAAAATAATAATAATAATAATAAAATTTAAAAAAAAAAAAACAGAAAATTCTTAAAGGTGTGGAAATTAAGCAATATACTTCTAAGTTACCCCAGTATCAAAGAAGGAAATAAAGCAAAAAAGAGAGACTATTATAAGAATTATATATTTTTAATTGAATTATTTTAAAAATGGCATAAAAATTTATGAGATACAGTTAAAGCAGTGCTTAGAAAGAGATGTATGACTTTAAAAGACTATATTATTGAATCCACCTATCTTAATGCTAAAAAATAATTAGCGTGTAAAATATATACACATGTGATGAAAATAAATACCTAAGCACCCTGATGATTCTTTATTATCTGTGTTTTTCTAATATTTTTTCATCTCCAGAGCTTCTACTCATGGTTAAGTGTTCACCTCTAGCCTAAGGAAAATTGAGTACAAATTAAACATGTCTAATCTGAAATTTTCACTACACTTCTTTTTAATTTTAAATATGATGGTCTAAAACATTAAATACTCATCACTGATAACTTTTGACATTAAACTGTATAGTTCTTAACTAGAAATGTCCATGTTTCCTATTAATCTTGACATCATAAATGTTTGTGATTACTAAATGTATTGTCTATGAAGAAAATGTCTTTAAAAAAACTTGTAACAAAAACATTTCTAATATTTTGATGTCAGAAAACACTTCAGTAAAATGGTAATACATTTTCAAAAGCTGATGGCATAAGAATACAGCTAATGAAAAGCTACTTTTTAATTTTTTTAAATGTGTATTTTTGACTTCAAATATTTTATTTCTATTTCATTGGGTTCCAATCTTTCTATGTGTGGCTAAAAGACATCAGTGAATACAAACTAGCATTTTTATGCTTTATGTCTTTACTGAATAGGTTCCAATATGACGACATTGTTGGTGAGAAAACAAAAAACAAACATATAGCGGACAAGAAATAAGAGTCACCACAAACATCTTACTTTTTCAACCTAATGCATTTCAGAGTAATACATAAGCAATTTTTACAATTTTAATTTAAACTTACAATCATTTTTGAATCTACCATACTATCAAATACTTGTGAAAATAAATAAAAATAAAATACAGAAAAAGAAAGAAATGTACAGCTTCAAATACATATATTAGAAAAGAAAAAAGGCTGAAAAATCAATAATCCAAGTGTCCACCTTTAAGAGTTATAAAGACAGGCTGGGCGCGGTGGCTCAAGCCTGTAATCCCAGCACTTTGGGAGGCCGAGACGGGCGGATCACGAGGTCAGGAGATCGAGACCATCCTGGCTAACATGGTGAAACCCCGTCTCTACTAAAAAATACAAAAAACTAGCCAGGCGAGGTGGCGGGCGCCTGTAGTCCCAGCTACTCGGGAGGCTGAGGCAGGAGAACGGCGTGAACCCGGGAGGCAGAGCTTGCAGTGAGCTGAGATCCAGCCACTGCACTCCAGCCTAGGCGACAGAGCAAGACTCCGTCTCAAAAAAAAAAAAAAGAGTTATAAAGACAACAAATTAAACCTAAACAAAGCAGATAAAAAAATTATAGATAAGAGCAGAAACTACCAAAGAAAAAAATAGACATAAATAGGAAGAAAAACAACAATAGCAAAAATTCTGAAAAGGACAATGAAACTAAATTTTCTACAGCAGAGATTGGCAAACAACAGCTTATGGGCCAAATCCACTCAATACCTGTTTTGAACACTTGTTTTTTTATGGTTCACGAATTAAGAATGGTTTTTACATTTTTCAATGTTTTGGGGTGGGGGGAATCAGAAGCAGAATATTTTGTAGCACATGAAATTCAAATTTCTGTATCCATAATATAGTTTTATTGGAACTTATGCTTATTTGTCTACATATTGTCTATGGCTGTTTTCATGATACAATAGCAGAGTGGTCACAACAGATACTGGAATGTCTAAAATATTCTCTATCTGGCTTTTCTTAGTTTTTTGACCCCTGACATATACCAATGCTTGAGTACATATACTTAAAAACAACCTACTGATTAATGACTTGAAAAATAAATAAATAAACAACCAATCAGTTTATAGACTTTGAACTTCACTGTATCAATTAGGATTAGTTTATAGCCCACAGCACTTAAAATATTAACTGTAAAGGACCACCTTTATAGAAGAAGCTTGACAGCCCCTGTTCTGTGGTATCAAGGCAGAAAGAGAAAGAAAAAGAGAGATTGAGACAGAGACAGAGAGACAAAAACATTACAAGACAGGAAGAGTGAGAAAGCACAAATTACTAATACCAGGAATGAAAAAGAGGAATATCACTACAAATCTTATAAGATATCATGAACAGCTTCATGATAATAAATCAAAATTTTAGAGAAATAGATTCCTAGATAAATATCTTCTCAAACTTATCAGGAAGAAACAGAAAATGTCACCAAGAAGAAAAACCACATCTATTACAGAAAGTAAACTTGTAAGTAAAAACCTTCCAGAAAAAAAAAACGCTCCAAGCATAGATTGCCTTATTGGTAAATTCTTCTATTTGTTTATGAAGAAGTATCAATGATACAGAAAAGCTTCCAAATTACAGAAAAGTTCTTTTTTGTATTTTTATAAAATAATCTTGATACTAAAATCTGACAAAACATTAAAAGAAAAAAATTACAGTCAGATGTACATACGCATTATAGTTACATTGAGATAAATTACATGTTTCACAATTTAATCATTTAAAGACTAAAAACAAAACAAAGTCAGGAATAAATTTTCAGGTTAAAAGAATCAAATAGTCATTTCATGTTAAAGAAGAGATAATAATAGGATAAGCAAATAGTTGTTAGAGCCAATTAAATGGGATGACCAACACAGAAATATTTCATAGATACTGAACTGAGATTTAAGATCATCATGGCTGGCGGGAGGCAGGACTACATTCCTGCTCTGGACAGAGCAGTGTGTGGGGGCCCGCATTGTGAGTTTTAGCTCCAGATCAACTACAAGAACAAACCAGCCGTCCCAAGGGGACCCACATACCCTGTGAAGGAAGCGGACTGCTCCTGCAGGACCTGGGAGACCGTCCCCCAAAATGTGAGTGCCCCAACCGCGGAAGTGGGCACACTTCCTACTGGAGAAGTTGAAGGTCTGTTTGCGGGAGAAGTTTCTGACTTTACCTGGAGCTGAGTCAATTTGGAGAGCTGAGCAAAATACAGGGGGTAGAGGAAGCAGTAGATAGGCCCTGTGAGGGGAGCTCACTGGGTCCCCTAGCAGGCCATTCCTGCCTGGCACCACAGGGATCCAATGGGAAAGGAGCAGAGGGTAAAACTACACAGGAACAAGGAAATGTCCAACTTGGTAAAAATTTGAACGGGGTGAGAAGCCTCCTGGCCAGAACTCAGGGGAGGGCAAAAACCCAGTGTGCAGACTCCACAGCAGGGGAAGAACCAAGCCCTTTTCTTTCACAGCTGGGAAGCAGAGAGCCTGGGGCAGGTTTTCAAGTCCATAATAGCCCTCAGCCTGGAAACAACTGGGGGCTGTTGGTGGGGGTTGGGGTTGGGGTGCTGTGAGAGTGAGACCAGCCCTTCAGTTTGTGTGGGAGCTGGGTGAGGCCTGGAACTGCTGGCTTTCTCCCACAACCTGCATGCCTCAGCAGAGGCAGTCATAATCCTCCTACGTACACAACTCCTATGACCTGGGAATCTCACTCTTACTCCCCACAGCAGTGGCAGCAAGACCCACCCAAGGAAAGTCTGAGCTCAAACTTAGCCCTGCCCCCACCTGATGGTCTTTCCCTGCCCACCCTGGTAGTGGAAGACAAAGGGCATATAATCTTGGGAGTTCTAGGGCCCCACCCACCACCAGTTCCTCCCCATACTACTACAGCTGATGCTCTTTGGAAAGCACTATCTCCTGGCAGGCGACCAACCAGCACAAAAATACAGTATTAAACCCCCAAAGCTAAGAACCCTCATGGAATCTATTGCACCCCTCCCCACTTGCCACCTCCACCAGAACAGGCACTGGTATCCATGGCCGAGAGACCCATAAATGGTTTACATCACAAGATTCTGTGCAGACCACCCCCCAGTACCAGCCCAGACCAGGTAGACTCACTGGGTGGCTAGACTCAGAAGAGAGACAACAATCACTGCAGTTCAGCTCACAGGAAGCCACATCCATAGGAAAAGAGGGAGAGTGCTACATCAAGGGAACACCACTTGGGACAAAAGAATCTGAACAACAGCCTTTAGCCCTAGACCTTCTCTCTGACACAGCCTACCCAAATGAGAAGGAACCAGAAAGCCAACTCTAGTAATATGACAAAACAAGGCTCTTCGACACTCCCAAAAATCACACTAGTTCACCAACAATGGATCCAAACCAAGAGGAAATCCCTGATTTACCTGAAAAGGAGTCCAGGAGGTTAGTTATTAAGCTAATCAGGGAGGGACCAGAGAAAGGTGAAGCCCAGTGCAAGGAAATCCAAAAAATGATACAAGAAGCGAAGGGACAATTATTCAAGGAAATTCGTGGCTTAAAGAAAAACCATCAAAAATTCAGGAAATCTTGGACACACTTTTAGAAATGGGAAATGCTCTGGAAAGTCTCAGCAACGGAATTCAACAAGTGGAAGAAAGAAATTCAGAGCTCAAAGACAAGGTCTTCAAGTTAACACAATCCAACAAAGACAAAAAAATAATAAGAAGAAGAAAATATAAACAAAGTCTCCAAGAAGTCTGGGATTATGTTAAATGACCAAATCTAAGAATAGTCAGTGTTCCTGTGGAAGAAGATAATTCTAAAAGTTTGGAAAACACATTTGGGGGAACAATTAAGGAAAACTTCCCCAGCCTTGCTGGAGACCTAGACATACAAATACAAAACGCACAAAGAACACCTGGGAAATTCATCTCAAAAAGATCTTCACCTAGGCATATTATCACCAGGTTATCCAAAGCTAAGACGAAGGAAAGAATCTTAAGAGCTGTGAGACAGAAGCACCAGGTAACCCATAAAGGAAAACCTATCAGACTAACAACAGATTTCTCAGCAGAAACTCTACAGGCTAGAAGGGATTGGGGCCCTATCTTCAGCCTCCTCAAACAAAACAATTATCAGCCAAGAATTTGGTATCCAGTGAAAGAAACTAAGCATCCTATGTGAAGGAAAGATACAGTTTTTTTCAGACAAACAAATGCTGAAAGAATTCTCCATTCCCAAGCCACCACTACCAGAACTGCTAAAAGGAGCTGTAAATCTTGAAACAAATCCTGGAAACACATGAAAACAGAACCTCTTTAAAGCATAAATCACACAGAAACTATAAAGCAAAAATACAAGTTAAAAAACAAGAACAAAAAAAAACAACAAACCAAAGTACACAGGCAACAAAGAGGATGATGAATCCAATGCTACCTCACATTTCAATACCAATATTGAATGTAATGGCCTAAATGCTCCACTTAAAAGATACAGAACCACAGAATGGATAACTCACCAACTAACCATCTGCTGCCTTCAGGAGACTCACCTAACACATAAGGACTCACATAAACTTCAGATAAAGGGGTGGAAAAAGGCATTTCATGCAAATAGACACCAAAAGCAAGCAGGGGTAGCTATTCTTATATCAGACAAAACAAACTTTAAAGTAATAGCAGTTAAAAGAGACAAAGAGGGACATTATATAATGGTAAAATGCCTTCTCCAACAGGAAAATATCATAATACTAAACATATATACACCTAAAATGGGAGCTCCCAAATTTATAAAACAATTACTAATAGACTTAAGAAATGAGATAGACAGCAACACAATAATAATAATGGACTTCAATACTCCACTGACAGCACTAGACAGGTCATCAAGACAGAAAGTCAACAAATAAATAATGGATTTAAACTATACCTTGGAACAAATGTACTTAACATATATATACACAACACTTCATCCAGCAACAGAAGAATACAAATTTTATTCAACAGCACATGGAACTTTCTCCAAGATAGACCATATGATAAGCCATAAAATGAGCCTCAATAAATTTAAGAAAATTGAAATTATATCAAGCATTCTCTCAGACCACAGTGGAATAAAACTGGAAATCAACTTCAAAAGGAACCTTCAAAACCATGCAAATACACGGAAATTAAATGATCTGCTCCTGAATGAGCATTGGGTCAAAAAATGAAATCAAGATGAAAATTTAAAAATTCTGCTGGGTGTGGTGACTCATGCCTGTAATCTCAGCATTTTGGAGACCAAGGTGAGTGGATCACCTGAGGTCAGGATTCAAGACCAGCTTGGCCAACATGGTGAAATACTGAATCTACTAAAAATACAAAAATTAGCTGGGCATGGTGGTACCTGCCTGTAATCCCAGGTACTTGGGAGGCAAAGGCATGAGAATCACTTGAACCTGGGAGGCAGAGGTTGGAGTGAGCTGAAATCACACGACTGCACTCTAGCCTGGGTGAAAGAGCAAAATTCCGTCTCAAAAAAACAAACAAAGAAACAAAAAAAAACTTCAAACCAAATGACAATAATGACCCAACCTATCAAAACCTCTAGGATGCAGCAAAGGTGGTTCTAAAAGGAAAGTTCATAGCCCTAAATGCCTACATCAAAAACTCTGAAACAGCACAAACTGACACTCCAAGGTGACACCACAAGGAGCTAGAGAAACAAGAACAAACCAAACCCAAACCCATCAGAAGAAAGGAAATAACCAAGATCAGAGCAGAACTAAATGAAATTGAAACAAACAAAATACAAAAGGGAAATGAAAAAAAAGCTGGTTCTTTGAGAAGATAAATAAAATTGATAGACCATTGGCAAGATTAACCAAGAAAATAAGAGAGAAAATCCAAATAACCTCACTAAGAAATGAAACAGGGGATATTACAGCTGACACCGCTGAAATACAAAAGATCACTCAAGGCTACTATGAACACCTTTAAGCACATAAACTAGAAAACCTAGAAGAGATGGATAAATTCCTGGAAAAATACAACACTCCTAGCTTAAGTCAGGAAGAATTAGATACCCTGAACAGACCAGTAACAAGCAGTGAAATTGAAATGATAATTTAAAAATTACCAACAAAAAAAAAAAGGCCAGGACCAGATGAATTCACAGCAGAATTCTACCAGACATTCAAAGGAGGATTAGTGTCAATCTTTTTGGCACTACCACAAGATAGAGAAAGAAGAAACCCTCCCTAATTAATTCTATGAAGCCAGTATCACTCTAATACCAAAACCAGGATAGAGACCGATGTCCTTGATGAACATAGATGCTAAAATCCTTAACTAAATACTAGCTAACTGAATCCAACAACATATCAAAAAGATAATCCACCATGACCAAGTGAGTTTCATACAGGGATGCAGGGATGGTTTAACATATGCAAGTCAATAAACATGATATGGGTATGGTGAGGTGGCCCATGCCTGAAATCCCAGCACTTTGGGAGGCCAGGGTGGGTGAAGCACCTGAGGTCAGGAGTTTGAGACCAGCGTGGGCAAGATGGTGAAACCCCATCTCCACTGAAAACACAAAAATTATCTGGGTGTGGTGGCACGTGCCCATAACCCGAGCTACTCAGGAGGCTGAGACAGGAGAATCGCTTGAACCTGGGAGGCGGAGGTTGTAGTGAATCTAGATCACGCCATTGCAATCCAGCCTGGGCGATGAGTGAAATTCCATCTCGAAATAAATAAATAAATAAATAAATAAATAAATAAATAAATAAATAAATAAATGTGATACACCATATAAACAGAACTAAAAACAAAAATCACATGATCATTTCAATAGATGCAGAAAAAGCATTTGACAAAATCCAGCATCTCTTTATGATTAAAACTCTCAGCAAAAGCAGCATACAAGGGACATACCTTAATGTACTAAAAGTCATCGATGACAAACCTACAGCCAACATAATACTGAAAGGGGAAAAGTTGAAAACATTCCCTCTGAGAACTAGAACAAGACAAAGGTGCCCACTGTCACCACTCCTCTTAAACCTAGTACTGGAAGTCCTAGCCAGAGCAATCAGACAAGAGAAAGAAATAAAGGGCATCCAAATCGGTAAAAAGGAGGTCAAATTGTCACTGTTTGCTGATGATTTAATCATTTATCTTGAAAACCATAACCTTCAGAAAGCTCCTAGAACTGATAAAAGAATTCAGCAAAGTTTCCAGATACAGGATTAATGAACACAAATCAGTAGCTCTTCTATACACAAACAGCGACCAAGCAAAGAATCAAATCAAGAAGTCAATCCCTTTTAAAATGGCTGCAAATAAATAAATAAATAAATAAATAAAATACTTCGGAATATACCTAACCAAGGAGTTGAAAGACCTCTACAAGGAAAACTACAAATACTGCTGAAAGCAATCATAGATGACACAAACAAATTGAAACATATCTCATGCTCATGGATGGGTAGAATCAATATTGTGAAAACGACTCTACTGCCAAAAGCAATCTAAAAATTCAAAGCAATCCCCTTCAAAATACCACCATCATTCTTCACAGAATTAGAAAAAGCAATTCTAAAATTCATATGGAAAGGAAAAAAAGCCCACATAGCCAAAGCAAGACTAAGCAAAAAGAACAAATCTGGAAGCATCACACTACCTGATTTCAAACTATACTATAAGGTCATAGTCACCAAAACAGCATAGTAGTCATACAAAAATAGGTACATAGGCCAATGAAACAAACATAGAGAACCATGAAATAAACCCAAATACAGCCAACTGATCTTCGAGAAAGGAAACAAAAACATAAAGTGGGAAAGGATACTCTTTTCAACAAATGGTGCTGGGGCAATTGGCTAGCCACATGTAGGAGAATGAAACTGGATCCTCATCTCTCACCTTATACAAAAATCAACTCAAGATGGATTAAGGACTTAAACCTAAGACCTGAAACTATAAAAATTCTAAAAGATAACATTGGAAAAACCCTTCTAGACATTGGCTTAGGCAAGGATTTAATGACCAAGAACCCAAAATGCAAAGATAAATACCTGGGACCTAATTAAACTAAAGAGCTTTTGCACAGCAAAAGAAGCAGTCAGCAGAGTAAACAGGCAACCCACAGAGTAGTAGAAAATTTTCACAATCTATACATCTGACAAAGGACTAATATCTAGAATCTACAATGAACTCAAACAAATCAGTGAGAAAAAACCAAACAATCCCATCAGCAAGTGGGCTAAGGCCATGAATAGACAATTCCCAAAAGAAGATAATACAAATGGCCAATAAACATATGAAAAAATGCTTAACATCACTAATGATCAGGGAAATGCAAATCAAAACCACCATGTAATACCACCTCACTCCTGCAAGAATGGCCATAATCAAAAATATCAAAAAACAGTAGATTTTGGGGATGGCTGCAGTGAACAGGGAACATTTCTACACTGCTGATGGGAATGTAAACTAGTACAGTCACTATGGAATACAGTGTGGCTATTCCTTAAAGAACTAAAAGTAGAATAACCATTCGATCCAACAATCCCACTATTGAGTGTCTACCCAGAGGAAAAGAAGTCATTATTCAAAAAAGACACTTGCACACGCATGTTTATAGCAGCACAATTCACAATTGCAAACTCGTGGAACCAACACAAATGCCCATCAATCAATGAGTGGTTAAAGAAATTGTGATATAATATATATATATAAAAATATATATCACAATTTCTTATTATATATTATATATATCATATATATATATGATAGAATATCATGCAGCCATGAAAAGGAATGAATTACCAGCATTTGCAGTGACCTGGACGAGATTGGACACTATGATTCTAAGTGAAGTAACTCAGGAATGGAAAACCAAATATTGTATGTTCTCACTGATATGTGGGAGCTAAGCTATGAGGACACAAATGCATGAGAATGATACGATGGACTTTGGGGACTTGGGGGGAAGAGTGGGAAGGGAGGCAAGGAATAAAAGACTACAAATATGATGCAGTGTGTACTGCTGGAGTAATAGGTGCACCAAAATCTCATAAATCACCACTAAAGAACTTCCTCGTATAACCTAATACCACCTGTACCCAAATAACTTGTGAAAAATATTTTAAAAACAAAAAAAACTGCTTCATAGATATTGAGTTTAAACCTAAAATAATATGATAAAGTCTCTCAAGTACCAAAATAACCCTAATACCACAGCCAGCCTGATGTGTAGACGTTAATATATGCAATATGGAAGAGATTTATAGGTTCATATCTTATTATTTTAGTTACATTCACACAAATAGGCATCATCTCTGAACATAAAAAATGAGGCTGAGCATGGTGGCTCATGCCTATAATTCCTGTACAGGCTGAGGCAGGAGGATCACTTAAGACCAGGAGTTAAAGATCAGCCTGGGCAATATAGCAAGACTCTGTCTCTACAATAAATAAATAAATAAATTTTTAAAAAATTAATTAGCCAAATGTGGCATCTCTACAGCTGGAGTGACTTACCCTAAAAAATAAATGAAAAAAAAAAATGTGGTGGCACATGCCCATAGTACTAGCTACTCAGATGAGGTGGGAGGATCCCTTGAAGCCAGGAGTTCAAGACTGCAGTGAGCTATGATTGTGCCACTGCTCCCCAGCCTGGATGATGGAGCAAGAGCCTGTTCTAAGCAAATAAAAATATAAATACATAAGTAAATAAAAAAAATCATATAAAACTAATTAGGTGTGTCTTCACCACATCTATTCAACAAATTATAGGAAGTTCTAGTCAGAGCTCATGAGGCAAGCATAAGAAAGAAAATGTATCCCGACTGGAAAAGAAGAAGTAAAATTGTTAACAAAAATGGTTTCCAATCCAGACCCCAAAAGAGGGGTCTTGGTTCTTGCACAAGAAAGAATTTGAGGCAAGTCTATATAGTAAGGTGAAAGCAAGTTTATTAACAAAGTACAGAAACAAAAGAATGGCTACTCCACAGGCAGAGCAGAAGCATGGGCTGCTCAACTGAGTATAGTTATAGGTTATAGTTATTTCTTGGTTATATGCTAAACAAGGGGTGAATTATTCATGGATTTTCCAGAAAGGGGTGGAGGATTCTTGGAACTGAGAGTTCTTCCCCTTCTTAGACCATATGTGTAGCTTCCAGACATTACCATGGCACTTGTGAAGTGTCATGGTGCTGGTGGGAGTCTTTTAGCATGCTAATGCATTATAATTAGTGTATAATGAGCAGCAAGGATGACCAGAGTTCACTTTCATTGCCATCTTGGTTTTGGTGGCAGCTTTTATGCCATATTCTGTTTTATCAGCAGGGTCTTTGTGGTCTGTATCTTGTGATACCAATCCTGCCAACCTATCTCATCCTGTGGCTAAGAATGCCTAACCTCCTGGGAATGCAGCCCAGCAGCTCAGATCCTCATTTTACCCACTCCCTATTCAAGTTGGAGTCACTCTGGTTCGAATGCCTCTGACATATCCCACGCCAGCTTTTAAAAGGGGACCCTTAATCCCAAGGGTTGTAGCGGGATAAAGATCCATCTTCTGTGAATTCTTCAGGTTGAATAGGGGCAATGATATTCCTGCCTAACTACCAGGGTCTCTTGTATTCAGGGTAGAGAGGAGCTCAGTCAGCATCAGAATGGTGAGAGCCATTCATAACTCTGAGTCTTAACAAAAGGTGATATCTGGAAGATGAATGTCTGTTCCATTTAAGAAAACGTTTAGTAAGCTTATCCTGCATTCCTACACAAAGAGTACAACAGCAATATATTCCATAACAGTAAAGCAAAACAAGTAAAATTATCCCAAAGTAAACTAAATAAGGCTTTCCATGAGCTAGACAACTGATAGAAAGAAGCTGATATGGAGTCACTAGCCAATTCCAATATGTGCCCAGAATTACATTATTGATCCAGATTTTTACATTTCCCATCCCTCTTATTTCTTCTGAGCTGCAGCCAGAGATCACTGGTTGGTTCACAGGAATAAGCAGAGTCAGTCTAAAATGCAGAAAATCTCAAAATGGTTGAGACTAGAATCTAATAAAAAAAAACCCATAGTTTTTGAAACATAATTTTTCTCTCCCCAGTCCCCATTTTTATTAAAAACAAACTGCAATAGGATGGATTTGTCTGCAAAATAAGTTTTAGTTTTATCATACTTGACCTGATTATTTGTATAAGGTGCAGCAAGAATAATTACTTGCCATGTAGGCTCTTTTTGAATTAGCTTTGAAGGAACTTTGTTCCATAAGGAATCTCAGATTGGACCTTTGAAGCTTTGAGCCCAGCGATGGGTTTATCTGTGCCTGCAAATACCTATATGAATTGGGTAAATTCCTCTTCTCTTGGGGTCTCAAGATAACCTGGGGCTCCTGGGCCTATCAGAAAGTGAAATTCTTTACTTACCACAGGTCAAGAATCCTGTACAGGGAATGCATAGGCAAGGTATGAAGCTAGTTTTTCCAAGGGGCTTTTATTGGCTCTATGAGTCAACTTTGATTCCTTAGAGCAGGCTGTTTCTATTTGAAAGCATGCCATTCCAGTCA
Organism: Mandrillus leucophaeus; assembly: GCF_000951045.1. Taxonomy (NCBI): domain Eukaryota; kingdom Metazoa; phylum Chordata; class Mammalia; order Primates; family Cercopithecidae; genus Mandrillus; species Mandrillus leucophaeus. Next base: position 52,242 of record NW_012105831.1, read on the forward strand.
AAGTCTTGGTAAAAATAAATACATAAATAAATAAATTTCTCCAATTGTGTCCTATTACAAAAGAAAACAGATTCTTATTGCACTTATGCAAATAACTGTATCGCCATGCAAATACTCACAAATAGTTTCCAAATTCTGGTAAAATCAGGTGCAGCGAGATATGCTCCAAATTTTATTTACGGGACTATCCTTTACTTAACTGCTACATTTTAAGCAAAAAGTCATAAAAAGATTACTTTGACCTTTTATTAGTTTAGCCTTCACAGTTAACTCCTGTTTTGCTCAACATTTATGAACACATTGGTTTTCCAAGAAAATCTTGGAAGTTCTTTCCTCTTTATTTTAATAGCACACTTCCCAAAATTATCAGAGACTACATTTAAGAGTACTCATGACAGTGGTATAGCTAATTATAAACTGTCTTTGAAGGATGATCAAAATAAGGCAACAATTGTCTGTAGTCACAATCAAAGACAAAATTGATAAGAAAATTTGGTTACTACTTTGGTACACAACAATTTAACATAGTAATTATATTTATTACTCAAAACATATACCAAGTCATATCAGAATTACAGGATTTTCCCATAATTTTGGAACACATACCAATAACATACTTATACAAATACAACCTAAAGAAAACCAAACACCATTTCATATTTGACAATGCTACCTGTATGATTTTAATATACCAGAACAATCCAAATATGTCATTTTTGGACTTTAGGGGACTTAATATCTAAAAGATTAGTTAGGTAAGAAAAAGACATCACTTACAATTTGATTCTGGAAAGTTTGTCAAGTATCAAAGGTTTAAAATGCTTGTAAAATAAAATTCCATGTCACCATTAGTCATTTATTTAGCCAAAATGATGACTAAAAATTTTTTTAAAGGCAAAAACCTGTATTCATTGATAGAAGGAAGACTTCATTTTCCAAACCATCTCTTTTCTCCCCTCTTTTTATTGTAATTTATTCAAAAGGCAAACAGAAATCTTTCATTATCTTTTAATATTACACGAAAATTTTGTTTGAGAGAAAGCCAAATTTCACCTTTGCATCAGAGTACTATGAATGTCAAATCCAATTCTTAATAAAATCTTATAGATAAAGTATTCAACCTTTATCAGTTTGACCATGAGGTAAGATTATCATAAACCTTTTAGCAATTTTCTGCTAAACAGCAGATCAGGCCAGGTGTGGTGGCTCATTTCTGTATCTCAGCACTTTGGGAGGCTGAATGGGCAGACTGCTTGTGCCCAGAAGTTCAAGACCAGCCTAGGCAACATGGCAAAGCCCTGTCTCTACAAAAAATACAAAAAATTAGCTAAGACTAGGCACAGTGGCTCATGCCTATAATCCCACTACTTTGAGAGGTCAAGGTGAGTGGATTCCTTGAGCCCAGGAGTTGGAGACCAGCCTGGGAAACATGACAAAACCCCATCTCTACAAAAAATACAAAAATTAGCCAGGCATGGTGGCACACGCCTGTAGTTCCAGCTACTAGGGAGGCTAAGGTGGGAGAATCACTTGAGCTCAGGAGGTGAGGCTGCAGAGAGCTGTGATTGTGCCACTGCATTCTGGTCTGAGTGATACGGTGAGACCCTGCCTCCAAAAAAAAAATAAAAATAAAAATAAATAAAAAAAAATAAAAAGAGAGATCAATATTCTTAAAAAAAAAAAAACCCTCTTGTGCTTTTATTTTGATGTTCAATTTCTTTAAAAATTAAATAATATTCCTTTAACTTTAGTCAATAGGTTCATATACAGAATTTTTCTACAAGATTAACTTCACAGCCCTTCATTTCTAGTCTATCTAACTTAAAACAATCCTTTAACTTTCTAATCTAGGCACATAGAAAAATTCCACATTCCCATGCCTTCTTATAATCTTGTACTAAAACACATTTTACTTTCCTTACCCACCTTGCATGTAAAACTATTTTGCTAGTAGTCTCAATTATATATGTTTCAGTATTAACTCTTAGCAACTTTTATTTTGGTAAAAACTCTGGCAAATGATTTTATTTAGGTACCAGGTGTGGAGCCTAGGATACCAGACAGAAGTACAGATAAGGTCTGACTCTTTCCAGCATAGCTAGGGGGTATGGTTAACTCCACATGTCCCCTGCCTTATCTGGAATTTAGTGCTCCAAGGCAAGTAATTTGAACAATTATCAAGTTAAAGAAGTAGTTTATGACATTAAGGCATTTATCAAATCTGTGACCTAATTTAGACCAAATGTCTAAATTTTGAAGGCATTTTTATTTTCCTAATAATCTTTAAAACTGTCTTTATTGCCTAAAGATTGCTAAAGTCATATGAACTAAAAGGCATTAAAGTCTTTATTTTTCTGAGAAAATCTTTGATAAATAAGTGCTTATTTTTAAGCCAATTAAGCAGAGCTCTCATATATAAACATCACACACACAATACATATAAGTACAGAAACAGAAGAAGATCCAGTACTTGTAAGATTTTTCATTTCCCAGTTTTTGAGTTTCTTAATTAGATTACTGGCTTCTGGGTACAGCCCTTCAAGAAACAGGACCAGGAAGCATGCAGTTTCTATGGCCAAATAAGAAGGCACAGCTGGAAGGCAAAAACAGATTGCCGAAAATTAAGAGTTCAATTCTTATACCAGGTCCTGTATACTAAAAAGAGGGAATTAGCTTATCCTCCATGGGGATCTTACTTCTCAGTGGCAGTGGGTAGGGATGTATCCATACCTTCTAGGTGGCCAAGAGCATGCTTCTCTTATCCAAACATGCAAAAAGCTGAGTTATCTCCCCATAATTGCCATTAGCCATCCCTAAAAGTATATTTTCCTACCTAGTTATTACCATTAAAGCTCTCTCATAATGCAAAGTAATTTCTGATACCCACCAACATCAAAGATGTCAGGTAACTCAATGCAAAACACAACAGAACCTTAGATTTTGAGAGGGATCTATTCACTTTCGATTCTTGGGGTTCCATGAGTAAATCAGAAGGTTTTCCCAAAATGGGGTCTGTGGCACCTCCTCTGCCTTTCTCCAGGAGTCCCAGGCTGTTAGAAATTACCTTAGGTCCTCTCATTTGGGTGTCAATAGTGGCAAGTCGATAAAATGGAGCAAAACAATTCAATCAACTGAGAAGAAAATAACTTTTTTCAGAAAAACAAGATTCAACCAGAGGGGGGAAAAAACAATAAAGACCTTTTAAATATATGTATAGCTTGAATAATCTGCTTTTACTTTAGCTGACGTTTAACCAGATCTCTTATTACCAGACTCTAGCAAGGACCTACAGCCAGTATTTCTGGTTTTTGAACTTTACTAAAGGTAACTTCCCAGGTGAAACAATAAGCCTTAACTAAGTTTATGACTTTACCATGGGTATATGAGGTATTTTCAAAGAGGTGGTAAGCAGTTTTTACAAGATCTAGAAACTTCAAAGGTAGCTCAGAGAAAGGAAAATTCAAGCTGGAAAGTCAGAGGTTGTTGTTCATGAAGGTGAAGAGAATCAACAAATGGCAAAGGTCACACAAATATCAACCAGAAAGTACTCATTCCCTAAGCTAGGAATTGAACCCAAGTCACCATTGTGAAATGGCAAAGCCTTAGCTTCTGAGATACAGCACTGGGCAGTGTTTATTGCCCTTCCCAGAAGGAACCTAGAGTGGCCAATTCTGAGCTTACAAAGGCTTTTAAGAGCCCAAGATATTAGGTTGGTGCAAAAGTAATCATAGTTTTGGCCATTTCAATGGCCAAAAGTTTTGGCCAAAATTTTCAGTGGCCTATAATTTTTAGGGCAACTATTGACATGAACCCCAAAATTTTCACCCTCTAGATAGTGGAGACCAAGAAAAAGTTTCCCCATATACTCATATCCTGAAACAGCTACATGCAGTTATGTGCTACATAGTAACATTTCAGTCAACAGTGGTCCCATAAGATTATAATACCTTATTTTTACTGTACCTTTTCTATATTTAGCTGTGTTTAGATACACAAATATTGTGTAGCAATTGCCCACAGTATTCAGTAGTCACATGCCGTACAGTTTTGTAGCCTAGGAGCAACAGGCTGTACCATGCAGCCTATTTGTGTAGTAGGCAATATATTTAGCTTTGTGTAAGTACACTTTATGATGTTCACACAATGACAAAATCGCCTGACGATGCATTTCTAGAATATATTCCCATCATTAAGCAATGCATGACTATACACAGTCTCAAAGAATCTCAAAATAAGTTTCCTTATTAAAAAGGGAAAAAACAGTAACTACAGGGAATGAACCTGGTGAATGCCATCTCAGCCAAGCAATCAAAGTTATTGCCACCACTAATGACACAAACCAACATATGTGCCTCCTGATGTGACGTCCTGGAGAGAGCCGCAGCATCATTCATGTTGTATTTCTAAAATAATGCATAGTCTGAATCAACTCGTAATGAAATGTGAGGCAAAAACAAACTGAGGGCTTATCTGCAAAATACATGGTCCCTCCTCTCCAAAAAGTTCACTATCATTGAAGACAAAGAAGGGCTGAGGAGTCATTCCAGATTAAAGGTGACTGAAGAAATAGGAAAACTAAATGCAATGTGTGATCCTTCCTTGGATGAATCAAGAAGAAAAATTGATATAAATGATATTACTGAGACAACTGGTGAAATTTAAATACGGTCTATAGATAGTAGTATTACGTCCATCAAGATTTTCCTGATTTTTTTTTTTAATCATTGTCTTGTGGTTTTATAAATGGATGATTTCACAGTCCAGGTAACAGTAAGGGGCATGGTATTTGCAATTTACTATCAGATGATCCAGGAGAAAAAGTATAGATATATATGTGGAGACAGCGAGGGCAACAGGAGTGTGAAAAGAATAAAACAAATGTGACATGTTACATTGGTGAATCTGGGTGAAGAGTATATGGGAGTACTCTGCACTATAATTGCAACTTTTCTGTAAGCTTCAAATTGTTTCAGAATGAAAGTTTTTAAAAATGAGTAAGAAAAACTTCCCATAAGTGGGCCATATTTACGCTTCTGGAGAGAGGCTCTTCATGCTTGCATCAGATTCTGACTGTGAACACTCCTCAAAAAAGGGTCAAGACACATGAATAGAAGTGATAAGAAGGAAAAGAAAAATTATGGGAAAAAAAAAACTAATACACCTTCTTTCCATTACTTATGTTTCTTTTGTTTTTTCTTTTTTTTGAGACAGGGTCTCATTCTATTGCTGAGGCTGGAGTGCAGTGGCACAATCATTGCTCACTGCAGCCCTAATCTCTCCAGGCTCAACCTTCCACCTCAGCCTCCCAGGTAGCTGTAACTGCAGGTGTGCGCCACCATGCCCAGCTGATTTTTGTGGGGTTTTTTGTAGAGACAGGGTTTCACTTAGGCTGGTCTTGAATTCCTGGGCTCAAGTGACCCAGCTGCCTCAGCCTCCCAAAGTGTTAGGATGAGAGGTGTGAGCCACTGC
>NW_012105831.1:58345-70102 GCF_000951045.1 Mandrillus leucophaeus
GGGAGGCTGAGGCAGGAGAATTGCTTGAACTTGGGAGGCAGAGGTTGCGGTGAGCCGAGATCATGCCATTGCACTCCAGCCTGGGTAACAAGAGCAAACTGTCTCAAAAAAAAAAAAAAAAAATTTTTAACTAAAGCAGTAAAACTTAAATATTGTAAAAATAATAGCTTTTGCCAAATTAGCAATAAATGCTGTTCTTTCTTTAGTCTTTATTAACAGAACCAGGGGCTTGCTCTATCACCCAGGCTGTGCAGTGGCACAATTGCGACTCACTGCAGCCTCGAACGCCTGGGCTCAAGCATTCCTCCCACCTCAGCTTTCCAAGTAGCTGGACTACAGGTTCACGCCACCACTCCTGGCTAACTTCAGTCATTAAAACTCAATAGTTGACCCAAAACAAATTTCTCATTCATTTTATGATCATTTATTCATTCATTCTGAAATATTTCATCAATTTTGAACCAAACACTTCTCACTGCTGGGGGGAGGAAACTGCAAGTAATTATTAATTGACTCTTCTCATTGACCACAAAATTAAAATATATTTATTACACTGGAAAGTGAGGTTTCTTCATTGTGGTTACATAAAAGAATATGATTCTAGGTGAGAAATGTGTAAAGAGTACAAAAAAAAAATCAATTTAAAATGATTATTTAGGGTGGGTGCAGTGGCTCACACCTGTAATCCCAGCACTTTTGGAGCCTGAGGTGGGCAGATCACCTGAGGCCAGGAGTTCAAGACCAGCCTGGCCAACATGATGAAACCCTGTCTCTATTAAAAATACAAAAATTAGCCAGGTGTGGTGGCGCACTTGTGTAATCCCAGCTACTCAGGAGGCTGAGGCAGGAGCATTGCTTGAACCTTGGAGGCGGAGGTTGCAGCCAGCCAAGACGGCGCCACTGCACTCCAGCCTGGGCAACAGACAGAGCAAGATTCCATCTCAAAAAAGAAAAAAAAAAAAAAGATTTTTAAAATGTCACATGTAATTTCACAAGAAAATTAATTGCAACTCAGGTTTATTTTCACATTGTTTAATTTTATACACATTTCACATATCATAAATACACACAATACAAAAAGCTATACAAAAACCCTAGTAATTTAACATTTAAAAAAGGGAGAGGGAGATACTGTATTTGATTTCTGACACTTTTCTGTTTAAATAATACTTAAATTCATTTTTCAAGAAGACAAATTGAAAATCATTAATTTTTCAGAGGGCTCTGTGTTCCTATATATTTATCATTCAGGCTGGGCATGGTGGCTCACACCTGTAATCCCAGCAATTTGGGAGGCTGAGGCGGGTGGATCACCTAAGGTCAGGAGTTCGAGATCAGCCTGGCCAACGTGGCAAAACCCCATCTCTAAATAAAAACAAAACAAAACAAAAATAAATAAATTTATCATTCAAGTATATTTTTATTGAAGCAATAAACCACTTCATTGGCCGCAGAGTCAAACTGGGTAAGCCTCAATAGTGAGCAAAAGTAGAGAACTCTGCTTTCCTCAGCTTAGAATCAGCTTCTAACACACGAAATGCAGAGCACAACAGTGATTTTTAACTGGCGTTATTAAGACCATAGTATAGGGGTGACAATGCACAGCACACCCTATATTGTTTGCTTATAGACTCTTGTTAAAAATATCATACTAAAAATAATAAGAAATTTTATTTTTCCTAATTTCTTTTTTATTCAATTTAAAAAATAATAATCTTTTTCATTGTGCTTGGCAACTGGACATGATATCTGAAGACATAATTTAAACACACAATGGAGAAAATATATACATAACTCCTAAAGGATTTTGACATTGTTTAAATTAATTATAATTTTGGTTCAATAGTTATCAATCACAGCAAATATAAATAACAAAATAATATCATTCACCATACGATCATGTTTTTAAAAAGTGAATTGTTGAGGCACAAAAACATTACATGACTTGCCCAAGGTCATGAAGGGAATGAGGCGCAGAAAACAGCACTTTTTTTCTAATTTAAACAACTATACTAACCCCTAGCTTACGCCATCTATCAAAATCAGCTCAGGGTAACAGATACAGAAATTTAATGCATTATCCAGGAATGTTTGTTTAACCTAAACTGCTGTTATTAATAAACTTAACTTTAAGAATCTATATGTTTAGCATACATTATTAGGAATTTACAAATAAAACATTTTTTTGAATTATTAGGTGTGTAATTTGTTAGTATTTGACACAATAGCAAAAACAAATTTGACAATTTTAAACCAATGAATTCTGTGAAAGATGCTTACCAACATGATTTTTTAAAAAAATACTAATTATAGGACCTACAAAATTCAGAAGACAGTACCTTAGATACAAACACTTAATATAAATATAAATGTATTAAATCATCTTCTAGTTGACCCTTTATTATCAATGAAAACGTTCTAACAAAGCACTCATAATGTTTCCTGGTATTCTTTGATGCTTATCAATCAAAGCTTGAACAGCATTCTTCGTCTATTAAGAAAACAAAAGTTATTGTTAGTAGATCTTAATATAGATTGATTTACCTCCCATCACCCCTAAGAATTAATGATTTCCTTCTCAGTATACCCGAAGCATATATATTTTTCTTTTTTTTTTTATAGAGATGGGGTTTCACTATGTTTCCCAGGCTGTTCTCAAACTCCTGGGCCCAAGCAATACTTCCACCTTGGCCTTCCAGTGTGCTGGGATTATAGGCATGGGCTACCGTGCCTGGCTGCAGCACATTTCTTATACTTATTTTATTAAGCCTTGAATTATAATTGTTGTACACGTGTCTATTTTCTATACCACACTGTAAGCTCCTTAAGATACATCTTAGTATTTCTCCAGCATTAAGCACAGCAATATCTTGTACATGATAAACACTAAAGGGGACTTAAAGAAAAAATATTAAAAGGAAAAAAAGTAGAAAATTTTCAAGTAGGCAAATGGAAGACTTAGTTCTTTCCAGCTATTAGTAAACACTAATGTATATTTTCTTTTATCACCATATATACTGAATAATTATATCAGGGTCTCACTGTGTTGCTCGGGCTGGTTGCGAACTCCTGGACTCAAGAGATCCTCCTGCCTTGGCCTCCCAAGGTGCTGGGATTACAGGCATGAGTCATTATGCCTGGTCAATTTTTATTTTTAAATTGGTTTATGGCTATTTAAAATTCTGATATATGTATTTACATAGTTCATGGTACACACATATATACTTTTTTAGACTTTAACCTTTAAAGAAGATTAATAAACACTAGGCCAAAGATGTATTTTAAAAATACACCCCTTTGGCTGGGCATGGTGGCTCACACCTGTAATCCCAGGACTTTGGGAGGCTGAGGTGGGTGGATCACCTGAGGACAGGAGTTCGAGAGCAGCCTGACCAACATGGTGAAACCCCATCTCTACTAAAAATACAAAATTAGCAGGCATGGTGGCACATGCCTGTAATCCCAGCTACTTGGGAGGCTGAGGCAGGAGAATTACTTCAACACAGGAGGCGGAGGTTGCAGTGAGCCAAGATAGCACCATTGCAATCTAGCCTGGGCAACAAGAATGAAACTTCATCTCAAAACAAAGCAAAACAAACAAACAAAAAAAATGCCCCTCTAAACCACAGTTTTCATACCTGTAAAATGAGAACTACTTCATACAGTTATAAGGATTACATGAAACTGAAGGGACATCTTCAGGTACTTAACATAGTGACTGGCACATAGGTTGTGTTCTGTGATGTGTATTAAGTGTACCTCTAGAATTTTATTCATTCATTCAAAAAATATTAGGTGCTTTGGAAATTATAATATTAGTGAAACAAGTCTCTAATCTCAAGGAGTTCATAACTTAAAAGGAAGAATCAAGTACAAAATAACTAAAATGTGAGATCATTGGTGATGGGTATCATCTGAAGTATGAAAAGAAAGTGTTCAGAAGTTCAGACCTGAGAGCCCACTGGGTGGGCAGTGAGCAGGGGAGGACACATGAACAGGGTACTGTTTCGTGCGGGTCTCCAAGGACCCATAATATTCTAATAATGGTAAAGGAAGGAGCATGAGGAGAAAAGAGTACAGGAAAACCACAGTAAGGAATGGCGAGTTAGCCAGTTTGGCTAGAGTTTCAGGTATTCAAAGGTGGGTGAGGTAAGGCTTTAAAATTAATTTCAATTAAATCATGAAGGGAGTTAAATACCAAGTAAAAAAGCATAGACTTTGAGTATATAAAGCAAAAAAGTATAGACTTGTACCAAGTAAAAAAGTACAAACTGGTGGCGTGTGTCTGTAATTCCAGCTATTTGGAAGGCTGGGGTACAAGAATCACTTGAATCTGGGAGACAAAGGTTGCAGTGAGTCAAGATTGCACCACTGCACTGCAGTCAGGGTTACAGAGTAAGACTGTATCAAAAAGGAAAGAAAGAAAAGAGGGAAATCCCATCACATGATACAACATAGATGAACCTTGAGGACATTATGTTAACTGAAATCAGTCAATCACAAAAAGACAAACACCATGTGATTTCACTCATATGAGGTATCTAAAGTGGTCAAAGTCTTAGAAAAGGAGAATGTTAGTTGCTAGGAGCTGGAGGAAGAGGAAATGGGAAGTTGGCGTTCAATAGGTATAGTCCACTTTGCAAGAAGAAAAAATTCTAGAGATCTGTTGCTCAACAATGTGAATGTACTTAATAGTACTGAACTGTATGCTTTAAAATGGTTAAGATAGTACCTGTACCTGTTTTCAGAATAATTTGTTTTACTATGTTTTACCATATTATGTGTTTACCATATGTTTTACCATAATATGTGTTTTTACCATAATTTATATTTTTTAAATAAATCAAACTATACATACACCAAAGACTATATAAAAATCATAATCAAAATATATTCATCCCATTTTATTTTTTGAGTGACAGTGTCTTACTCTGTTGCCCAGGCTGGCGTGCAGTGGCACAATCATAGTTCACTGTAACCTTGACCTCCTGGCCTCATGTCTTCCCACCTCAGCCTCCCAAGGTGCTCTGATTACAAGTGTGGGCCACCAAGCATGGCCCATTCATCCCATTTTCTAAGTGATTCAGTTAACATGACATGTATTGCATTTAACAAGAATAGGGTAAAAAAGAAAAAGAGGAGAACATGACATTTGTTGGATTTTTTTTTTTTTTTTTGTAATTATACTCTCTGAAAGTATAATTACAAGGTAGGCAGGCTTTTCTCCTCTTCATCTTCCTTCATCTCTTTTCAAAAACTAGTATTACCGACCATTCCCATTTTTTACTAAAACCTCACCTGCTGACTTCTGTCACACAAATTTACTTGTTCTCTTACCTCTCTGCCAGTTCCCTTTCAGTCAGCTCTGGCACTTCTTCCTTGGCCTTCTCCTTCAGTGCTACATCTCCTGCAGTCTGTTCTCAGCACTTTTCTTTCTCTCTCACCTGCCTTATAAAGCCCATGGCTTAAGTAACTGTCTCAGTGCAAATGACTGAAATCTCCATCATTAATTCTGACTTTCTCCCAAACTCCAGTCCAATATTTCCAAAATCATATGCATAGAAATATATTCCTATCCTATAGGTTACCATAAATTCTATCCCTGGCCCCCACCCATTAAATGTCTGTAGCACCCCCTCATACCCCAACTCCTGCCTGTAGTGACAATAAGTCTCCAGAGATTAGCAAATGTTCCCTAGGGGGTACAATCACCTCTGGTTGAGAACCAATGACCTAGACATGCTTGTAGAATATAAAAATAAATCAGCGACATTCAAAATATAATAATTGAAAATAAAAATCTGTCCTAAAACTAAAAAAGAAAAAGCAATTTACCTTTTCAGCTAATTCTTCCGCTGTTATCTTTGGGTCATACGGAATGGGGTCACCTAAATAGGTCCGTAACTTCACCGGAAAACCTCCATACATTGGAGCAAATGGATAGCGGAATTTTTCATAAAGCCACCTAAATAACCCTGTTTTAGAGTAAACACAATCATTTTAACTTGTTAAGTATTCTGATCATGTAATTGTAAACTTTCAAATTAATTATGTAGAACTTACAGGAAGGTAGCAAAAGTATCATTTCTTGGCAAGTCATACGATTTTTTAAAAAGAAGAGTTTTTCATCAATTATAACAAATATATCACACCAATGCAAGATATTAAAAATAGAAGAAATTGGGGGGTGGTGAGGAGATTTATGAGAACTCTCTGTACTTTCTATAAACCTAAAAATGCACCCCAAAAAAAGTCTATTATTTTTTAATGAGCTTTTAAAAGTATAGAAATTTAACAAAAATAAGTAAAAATGAAAAATAAAAATAAAAATACAGTAATTTAAAAGGCAAACAAGTTACTATTATTGCAAAACAAAGGTTAAACTGCTACCAAACTACTAGAGGTGAAAAAGTCTAGAGACTCACAAATAAGAAACTTTGATAAATAAAAGACCAAAAAAAGGAAGAATAAATTTATGTAAATATGAGACTATAATGCAAAATAAACTAGGTAAAGACAAAACATTATTAATTAGGAAAAACACATCAAAGCAAATAACTACTAATACTAATGACCAAATATGAAATTTATCAGGATTAAATAAAAGTGGTAATAATGTAAAAATAAACTGATGGACTAAATTTTTTTAAAAATCTAAAATATCATCAAAGGAATCCAAAATAGGCAGGCCACATGGAACACACAGTCATGGATTGTACCAAAAGTTGAAAGTATTGCTTACACATCAAAACACAGAATACACCCTATCCTACAGGACACACACACACACACACACACAAAATCACTAGATACTAGTTTTTGGAATATTCAACTTTAAAGTGAAAAAAAGTGAAAAAAAAAAAGCACAGGCAAAATGAATAAATAAAACGTCTGGAATAATTTCTGATTTGTCACAAATTCTAAATAAATTAGCCAAGAAAAAATTAGAAGAAATAGGCCGGGCATAGTGGCTCACACCTGTAATCCCAACACTTTGGAAGACTGAAGCGGGGTGGATCACATGAGGTCAGGAGTTCAAGACGAGCCTGGCCAACATGGCAAAACCGTGTCTCTGCTAAAAATACAAAAATTAGCCAGGCGTGCTGGCACATGCCTGTAGTCCCAGCTACTCTGGAGGCTGAGGTGGGAGAATCACTGGAACCTGAGAGGTGAAGGTTGCAGTGAGCCGAGATCATGCCACCATACTCCAGCGTGGGTAACAGAGAGACTCTGTCTCAAAATAAATAAATAGATAGATAGATGAAATAAATCCACCATGAAAGTTAAAGATCTCATCAATCTTCCTTTCCACTTTAAATCTGATAAAAAGGGAAAAAAATAAGACTTAAAAAACAGAATGCAGTATCAACAAAATAGCAATGTTATTATACATATAAGAAACAAGGGCAGTTTAAAGCTCTTCAGAAGGGGACTTATAAGTGGATAGGAACACTAATAATAACAGTGCTAGGATAAAAAGCAAAACAAAACAAATAATAATGCTAGGAATATGTAATACAATCAATTAAATATAATATGCAAACCATAGGGTACAACAACAAGCTGAATATTTCAAAATAAGAAAACAGGTATTGCAAAGAAAAAGCACACCTCATCATTTTTTTATTATTATACTTTAAGTTCTAGGGTACATGTGCACAACGTGCAGGTTTGTTACATATGTATACACGTGCCATGTTGGTGTGCTGCACTCATTAACTTGTCATTTACGTTAGGTGTATCTCCTAATGCTATCCCCCCTCCCCCCACCCCACGACAGGCCCCGATGTGTGATGTTCCCCTTCCTGTGTCCAAGTATTCTCATTGTTCAATTCCCATATATGAGTGAGAACATGCAGTGTTTGGTTTTTTGTCCTTGCGATAGTTTGCTGAGAATGATGGATTCCAGCTTCATCCATGTCCCTACAAAGGACACGAACTCATTCTTTTTTATGGCTGCACAGTATTCCATGAGCACACCCAATCATTAATATTGCTATAACTATATTAAAATCTGATTTTTAAAATCTATAAATAAAGGATAGGTAAAAAGAACTTTCCAGTGTAAATGTATTAGGCTGCAAAATATTTTTAAAAAGAACAAGAAGTGACAAATAAACCAAAGCATATGCTATTTCCTTAGGTAGTTCATCTTAGTTCAATATCATATTATCATCCATTTTTAAAGCTGTAACTTCTGGGGTAAGTTAACGAGACTGTTGGGATAGTTTGTAAATGTATTCTAAACCTTGTCACCATGGTTTAAAACAATAAACTAGCTAATTCACTGTGAAGTTTTTTGTTTTTTTTTTTTTTTGAGACAGAGTTTCACTCTTGTTGCCCAGGCTGGAGTACAATGGCACAATCTTGGCTCACCACAACCCTCACCTCCTGGGTTCAAGTGATTCTCCTGCCTTAGCTTCCCGAGTAGCTGGGATTACAGGCACCTGCCACCATGCCCAGCTAATTTTGTATTTTTAGTAGAGATGGGGTTTCTCCACGTTGGCCAGGCTGGTCTTGACCCCTTGACCTCAGGTGATCCTCCCGCCTCGGCCTCCGAAAGTGCTGGGATTACAGGCGTGAGCCACTGCACCCGGCCTCACTGTAAAGTTTTTAAAAGCCCATTTGAAGAACTTCAGTATGTATATGATACTCTCAACAAAAATAGAGCATTAAGAACTGCCATTACTTAAAACTAGTTATCATTTGGACTTTAAACAGAAAAACGTCTAAACAGTATATCAATTTTCTAAAGATAATAATTCAAAAGGTTTCCTTGTAGGGTTCAACAGCCCAAATATTTTAAAAATTCCATTGTAATTCAAAACCATACAAATCAGAACTTACTTGTTCCTCCAAGTGATCTAAATCCTTCTCGAATATTTTGTGTAAACATAGGAATAATGGGCTAAAGAAAAGGAGAATTTGAATTAAAAAGTAAATAATCCATTCAATGTCTCCATTAAAGTAACTAATGCAAACTTTTTTTTTAAGAAAGAGAAAAGGCATCTACGGTCATGCCACCCTGAGCATGCCCTATTGCAGGATTAGGCCAGCAGCCCGTAATGCAACGGGGTTCTCTCTTTGTTCCCAGGCAGATCGGCAGGTCGAGAAATAATAGACACACACAAGATAGTGAAAGCTGGGTCCGGGGCGTCACCGCCTTCTGGTCCCGTGGTGCCACCAATGCACTGGATATGCCAGCATTTATTATTAAGTTTAGTGAGGGCAGGGGTAGTTTAGTGAGGGATTTAGGGTCATTTGATTATGACCAGAGATGGTCACACGGGGATGAAGTAATTCTTTAACATAACATCTGTATGCAGAAGTACAGTATACAGAGATAAGAATTTACAATATAATGTGTGCATCAGTAATTTCTAACAGAGCACTGAAACAGAAACACAGTCTTTCTATAACCTATGATTAGCAAGATATTAATCAGCAGTAACAGTTGCAGCAAGAGCTAGTTACAAACAATCCACAGAAACAGGATGTGAAGCTAGACAACCGGTTAGACCAGAAATTCTCAGAAGGGAGTATGCCTTAACCCTAAAGAGGCCTAGATGAGCCGTGGCAAGATGAGGGTGTTTATAGCCCTATCTTATTCATATGGACAGGCGTCCCTCATGCATCCATTTATAGGCTCTCCACAAGGGTCACATTCCATTCCCAGAGCTATGAACATCTGCTTTTCTGGGATAGGAATCTTGGTGATGTGAAACCTCCCTGACTGCACGTCCATTCATAGGCTCTCTGCAGGGGGAAGTACATCACGCGCTGTTGGCTCATTCTGGCAGTCCAGCCTGGCATTGTCTTTACACAATCCTGCATGCAATTTTACATTTACAATAATCAGGAGCATTTTATCTTTTATTCTGTAGCAATAGTTTCAGGGGGTCTCCCTACAATGCCCAATCTCGTCTGATCTCAGAAGCTAAGCAGGGTCGGGTCTGGTTAGTACTGGCATAGGAGAAAGAGAAAAGGCATACAAATGTATTAGCATGGGAGTGTGGGGGATCACAAAGTGATTATGCAAACTTTTGAGGGCCTGTTTGATATTATGAAAACAAAATATTTTTAAAATAAAAGCACATATGATTGGTTTATCAACTAAATTCAACTTGATCATTTGTAAAAATAGAAATTGGAAACACTACCCTCCAGTGGTAATATATATTTCATTGACCAATTTTCCTAACATTTCACATAAAACCTTGAAACTCAAAATAGAGATTACAGTAATCACTAATTTCACTAAATAAAATGAATGTGGTAAACTGAATTGGCTTTAGTGGGCTACTGAATAGTATGCTCACTGAAGAAAAGTTGCAAGCAGGGATTCTAAGGGGAATTTTTCAGGGGGAGTTGGGGACAGAGTCTCACTCTGTGGCTCAGGCTGGATTGCAGTGGTGTGATCATGACTCACTGCAGCCTCAACCTCCCAGGTTCAAGCAATCCTCCTACCTTAGTCTCCCAAAGTGTTAGGATTATAGGCGTGAGTCACTGTACCTGGCTCCAAAGGGAAATTTATGTATATTTAAATGACAAGTTTTGGCAAGATGCTGTCATGGAATTGGTACAATTTTTTGTGAGTCTATTAAATCTAAAATACTCAACATCAATGAAAAGTAACTAGAAGACTCAACCACATAGACAAAAAGGAAAAGCACATATATTAAAGAATTTGGCCGGGTGCAGTGGCTCATGCCTGTAATCTCAGCACTTTGGGAGACCAAGGCAGGTGGATCACTTGAGCCCAGAAGTTCGAGACCAGCCTAGGCAACATGGCAAAACCCTGTCTCTATAAAAAGATGTAAAATTATCCGGGTGTGGTGGTACGTGCCTGTAGTCTCAGTTACCTGGGAGGCTGAGGTGGGAGGATTGTTTAAGACCAGGAGGCAGAGGTTGCAGCGAACCACGATCACACCACTGCACTCCAGTATGGGAAATAGAGCGAGACACCGTCTCAAAAAAAAAAAAAAAGAATTCTCCATAATTGTTTGATGTTAGAGAATTTCTGCTAATAAGTTCATGATTTTTATTTTCCAAAAATATCAATGATCCAGTATGTTTTTTAATAATGAAGACCTTAAATACATATAAAATAATGAAATATTGATATGTAAAGAAGTTATGCCACTGTGAATACTGAAGTAGATAAAAAATTGAAACACTTGAAAATATACATAAGATACTGAATTAAATGTTACTTCAGAATAGATAAAATTTTGGTTGGGGGAATATTATATTACTTACAGTCAACCATGAGTAAATGCCTAATACCAAATTACCTGCTTAATGAGTGAGATATTTAAATAAGCTGATATCTGAAAAGTCATTCCTACTAAGCTTTGGAAAACAGTAAAATACAGTGGACCGAAGGAAAGAGACTACAGGCAAAGCGTTCATAAAACCTACTACACTTCACATATAACTAACCAATCATTTGATATCTCTCTCCTCTCACCAGAAGGAAGATGCCTAATACACTGCAGGGACATTGTTTTGTTCACTGCTGTATAGCACCTAGAACAGTGTCTGGAATCCACTAGGTGCTAAAAGAAAGTGAGACGGAGGAATTAAACAAAGAGATAATGCTGCTAAATGAATTAATTTGTACTCTCTGAATACAAAAGTCAGAGGTAGACAGCAGCAATCTCAAAATCAGTTAGGAAAAGGGGAGAAGTTAGGTAAAGAAAAGCAGTCAGGGCTGGGTATGCTGGCTTACGCCTGTAATCCCAGCATTTTGGGAGG
>NW_012105831.1:70574-100302 GCF_000951045.1 Mandrillus leucophaeus
TTATATTATTAATTATTATTATCTGGAAATCACTACTAGTTTTGTAAAATAAAATTAGTTATGTAAAATAAAATATTAGGATGGCTGAAATCATAATGTTTTAAATAGTTATAAAATGTCTTTAGAGTTGAGAACCGAAAACGTCCAAGAAGAAACAGAAATATTTCAGCTCATGCATATACCATTTGCCACTTCCAACCAGTATGGCTGGATTTATATCTACTGACTGGCATGATCCCAGAATTCTGTATTGATGTATGCATTTATAAAGACTTTTCTGTTGAAATATCATTCCTTAAATAGCTACCTCTCCAGAAGCTGGACATTTCTAGAGCCCACTAAACAAAAGAAAGCTTACCCTAGCAGGCTCAGTATTCCCCACTATAGTCTGGGAATATGGTTTCTACATTGGCACTCAAGTTTTCATCCTTAAAGCCACAAGCATTACTTTACCCCAACTTGATCTTGCAATATAATTATTCATTCCTCTTATTTAAGATGGAGTCTTGCTCTGTTGCTCAGGCTGCAGTGCAGTGGCATGATCTAGGCTCATTGCAACCTCTGCCTTCTGGGTTTTTAAGTGATTCTCCTGCCTCCGCTTCCCATGTAGCTGGGATTACAGGCATGCGCCACCACACCCAACTAATTTTTTTGCGTGTTTTTAGTAAAGACAGAGTTTGACCATGTTGGCCAGGCTGGTCTGGATCTCCTGACCTCAAGTGATCTGCCCGCCTCAGCCTTCGTTCCTTCTTTTATGCATACTTTGTACACAAAGGAGTTGCATCAGCAACCTAGAATTCAATTGTTTACATATATAAATGTGTCTATATGTATGTGTGTGTGTAAGAGCGGGGGGGAGAGAGACAGCGAGAGAGAGAAAGTATATATATATATATATTTTTGAGGCAGAGCCCTGCTGTTGCCCAGGCTGGAGCACAATGGCACAATCTTGGCTCACTGCAACCTCTGCCTCCCAAGCTCAAGTCATCCTCCAACCTCAGTTATCTGAGTAGCTAAGACCATGCCCAGCTAATTTTTGTACTTTTAGCAGAGATGGGGTTTCACCATGTTGCCCAGGCTGGTCTCGAACTCCTGGCCTCAAGTGATCCTCCTGCCTTGGCCTCCGAAAGTGCTGCGATTACAGGCATGAGCCTCCATGTTCAGCTAAGAATGTATATTTTTAAAAACTATTATTGGGGTCTTGACATCTTAACTCTGTCACTAAAAATGTGGTAGCCATTGTACAAGTTACTTACCATGTTTAAGCCTCATTTTCTTCATGCAAAACATGGGGATAAATAATAATAATTATCTCTATCTCAAAGCTTTTTATGGATAAAGTGAGATAATTAATATAATTTTATTGAAACAAAATATTATTTTCCTTTATATCTGCTATTTATTTTACAATTAAATGGGCTAGTTTTCTCCTCAACTTATTTAGACATGAAATTAGCTAAAAAGTTCTTATCAAAGTCATAAATCTCAAGAATTCACAAAACCAGGGTGATTTGTATTATATCAAAAAGTCTGTCACTTTCAAATAAACCTTAATATTTTCTACCAATATTTTGTGAACTTGCCTTGACAATCAGGCTTTTTCCCCTTTAATTTCTATTACTATGTCACAATTTAAATGTGGTTAATCCTATAACAATAGCCTTAAATTTTGTTCACAGCTTATAATTTTGTGAGGTCTATTAAGGGATTTTCCAGATGGGATACTTGTGCCACTTACAACTATATATATATATATATTACTGAAAGGTTTCCCTCACGTATCTGGGAAGCCCCTTCAGTCTCGGATGTCAGCAGACTCACTGTGCAATGTAGTCAGGAATGGCAACAGTACCAGTTGCCTCGAGTTCTGAACTGTGTGCTCTGCTCTGCTGCTGCCTTGCTGAGTGACCAGATCCCTTCCATCCCTCCATCTCTCTGTGCCTGAGTCTCCTCATCTGCAACATTGGAATAATTATATGCATCACCTCCTTACTGAATAGGAGTACAAGATAGAGTTTAAAAGTGCTATGAGATGTTAGGGTAGCACAATATTTATCAAATGTATAAGATTTCTGTTTGTTTTTAAACTTATAGAAAGGTATTTCTTAAACTTTCTGAAGTTTTATATACAAATCTCAATTAAATTATTTAGATTATTTAAATTAATTATCTGGAAACTCGAGGATTAGAAAGAGTTCTTTTCTCTATATCATTTATCCCTTTCAGGCCTTCTTCCAAGCAATATGCTGTTGAAAATGTAAACTAAAGAATGAGGAATTAGAATCCCATGGCATATTTATGTGATTTTAAATCTATTTTTGTCATCTTTATCTTAAACTTTTGAAGCAACAATTCTTTGAAAATATAAACTTGAAAACTTAACCTTATCTTTGATTAGGATTTT
This sequence comes from Mandrillus leucophaeus, assembly GCF_000951045.1. Lineage (NCBI taxonomy): Eukaryota > Metazoa > Chordata > Mammalia > Primates > Cercopithecidae > Mandrillus > Mandrillus leucophaeus. The sequence continues at coordinate 72,979 of NW_012105831.1, forward strand.
AGCTTTTATCATTGTTGTCATATACATTATATTATTCTTAATTTTTGTATAACTGCATATATCCTTTTATATTCTATATTATTCATATAGCCTAGGTTTTTGTTTTCTACGTCAGTGCTTAAGACTTTGAGAAATAAGTAAAATGTGCCATGATTCATTTTCTATACAACTAAAAAACTAAGTTACTGACAATATTCTTTAACTGGCCTGGAAAAAGAACAATACTCTATCAAACATAACTTCTTTTTCTGACAATCAAAATTAAACAGAAACCGAAGGAGAAACATCCCATAGGTAATAGATAAGTGTTTCATAGGCTAAAGTACAATATGGAGACCAAAAGGCTAGGAAATACTTTCCAAAGCCAAAATAAAAGAACAAAATGACATTCAAATTCTCCAGTCATGTTTTTTTGGTTGTTGTTTTTTTGTTTCTGAGAGAGAGTCTCGCTCTGTCACCCAGGCTGGAGTGCAGTGGTGTGATCTCAGCTCACTGCAACCTCCGCCTCCCAGGTTCAAGCAATTCTCCTGCCTCAGCCTCCCGAGTAGCTGGGATTACACGCATGCACCACCATGCCCAGCTAATTTTTGTATTTTTAGTAGAGACAAGGTTTCACCATGTTGGTCAGGCTGGTCTCAAACTCCTGACCTCGTGGTCCGCCCGCCTCAGCCTCCCAAAGTGCTGAGATTACAGACGTGAGCCACCGCACCTGGCCTATATACTAATTTTTAAAGTATTGCAGTGAAAGTGTCTAAGTTCTTATACACTTTGGCTCATTACTTAACCATGTATTTTAAATTTGACTAAGCTTTACTTTAATAATTAATTTTATACAACTTACCACTTTTGCATCAATTGCAACCTGAGCAAAGCCTTTGCGATGACCCCATACAATGTTGTAAGTTTCATCACTAATTAGGGCTTCTCGAACTCCACCTGGTGAGATAGCTAACAAGTGGCCACTCCTCAGAATTTCAACACATTTTTCTCTTGGTCCATGTAGAGCACAAAACACATCCAGTAATAAACTAAAGCCTGTAAGAAACATGAGTATGAAGATACGACATAATTATTTCTTGTTTGATTCTTCTAAAGCAAAAATCTTCACAAACTACATAGTTTACTATTTATACTTAAATCATAACTTTTACGTTTTAAAATCAACAAAAACTCGAAAGGTTAACTTAAGCTTGATATTGTTGGTTAAGTAATAGCTGCATCTTACTTATCACCTACCATTGATTACCATCTCATACTGACTACCTACTACTCTGGCTCAAATTCTTAAGTAAAACTCACAACAATCTTGACAAACAGGTATTCTTCCCCCACCTTTACAAATGGGAAAACTTGGGCTTACAGAATAATAGCTTGCTCAAAGTCACACATCTAAGAAGTGGCAGGGCAGAGACTCCAGAAATGGGATTCTGATGGGATTCAAAAATGATATCCCATCAGCAATCAGAAATCTAATCTTCCATTAACCCTATAAAAAAGAGAATCACTCAGGAGAATGTTAATCAAACTATGCTTAGCTCTGCCAAAAGTGGCAAGATCATGATCAAATCTATTTAAATTAAAAGTTAGATAATGCTAATTCTATAATTAAATTTTTAAAATAATAATAGCAAACATCATTAAAAGATTTTAATAAAGTGAGAGTGCTTGACTCAGGAACAGCTAATTCCAAGTCTTAATATTTTACTGCTTTTCAAATTACAACTATTTATGGATGAAAGAAATAATCCTGTTTGTAATTAAATATTTTAATCAAATCACATATTGGAACTTCTGAGGACTGATGTTAGTATACATTATTCCCTGACAATGGGAAATATAGGGATGCATTTGATGTTAAAAACTACGCAGACTGGTCAGACACAATGGCTCACGCCTGTAATACCAGCACTTTGGGAGACAGAGGCAGGCGGATCACTTACAGTCAGGAGTTCAAGACCAACCTGGCCAATGTGGTGAAACCCTGTCTCTACTGAAAATACAAAAATCAGCCTGGCATGGTGGCATGTGCCTGTAATCCAACTACTCAGGAGGCTGAGGCAAGAGAATGGCTTCAACCCAGGAGGCGGAGCTTGCAGTGAGCCAAGATCAAGCCACTGCACTCCAGTCTGGGCAACAGAGCGAGACTCTCTCAAAAAAAGGAAAAATAAAAATTTGTCACTCCACATCATACTAAATGTTCGCTGATTCAACTAGATGCATTCTGATAATGAATGAATGAACAGGGGAGGATTCATACATAATAAAACATAAATTTTCTTTTTTTTTTTTGGAAACAGGGTCTTCCTCTGTCAACCAGGCTGGAACGCAGGGGCACAATAGTAGCTCACTAGAGCCTTGCTCTACTGGGCTCAAGCGATCCTCTCACTCAGCCTCCCAAGTAGATGGGACTCCAGGCACTGTGCCACCATGCCTGACTGATGTTTTTTTCTTTAACTTTTAGTAGAGACGAGGTCTTGCTATGTTGCCCAGGCTGGTTTCAACCTTCTGAGCTCCAGCAATACTCCGCTTCAGCCTCACAACGTGCTGGAATTATAGCTGTGAGCCACAGCACTCACCCTAAAATCTCTCTTGTGCTGAGAATTATGATTTTATTCCTTCAGAAAGCAAAGAAGGACTTAAGGTAAATTAGTGTCAAAATATTTAAAAAATCATAAAGAGGGTAATTTTTTGAAAAAGGCAAATGCTAAAAATATTCACATTTTTTATTCCTAAAAACGAAAAAAAAAAAAAAAATAGAAGCAACCTAATGCTCCATAAGAGAAAAACAGTTAAGTAAATGTTCCAGTCATACACTAAACCTTTTTCTTATAAAACATGGTAAAAATGTTAATGCTAACATTAAATCTTAAAAAAAAACCCACAAAATTGCCTATGTGACTGTAAGTAAAAAAAATAAACTAAATAAAAAATGATAACATTATGTTAAGATGGTAAAATTATAATGATGTTCTGTTTTTTAGTTTCCAAATCTACTGCAGTGATCATGTTAGTTTTTTACAGAAAACATAGCCAATACTGCTTATACACAAAGTACAAAAGGTTTTTTAGTGACACACGGATACCCAAAGCATTAGCTGTTATAGGCAATGAAGTAGATCATTACTTAATTCACTGTTTGGTTGTGTTTGTCTGGTTGATATGTCAGCTTTTGCTTTTATTCCACAGAACATACTATCAACTCTCTTGGCTTGTTTCTGGTGATTCAGTGACAGAAGAAAGTAAGATTTAATCTCAATGAGTTTACTCAAGAATGATATTTGTAAAACTCTAAACCATTTGGTTAATTAATCTTTAAAAAAAAAAAAAAATATATATATATATATATATGTAAGGGTGGCCAGGCACAGTGGCTCATGGCTATAATCTCAGTACTTTAGGGAGGCCGAGGTGGGCGAATCACCTGAGGTCAGGAGTTCGAGACCAGCCTAGCCAACACGGTGAAACTCCATCTCTACTAAAAGTACAAAAATTAGCCAGGCATGGTGGCGGGAGCCTGTAATCCCAGAGACTTGGGAGGCTGAGGCAGGAGAATCACTTGAACACGAGAGGCGGAGGTTGCAGTGAGCCGAGATTGCACCATTGCACTCCAGCCTGGGCAACAAGAGATTCCTTCACAAAATAAATAAATAAATACATAAACACATACACATACATACACATACACACACACATACACACATATGGCCAACCAGGCATGGCAGCTCATGCCTACAATCCCACCATTTTGGGAAACTGAGGCGGGTATATTACCTGGGGTCAGGAGTTCGAGACCAACCTGGACAACATGGTAAAACCTTCTCTACTAAAAATACAAAAATTAGCCAGGTTTGGTGACAGGCGCCTGCAATCCCAACTACTTGGGAGGCTAAGGCATGAGAACTGGTTGAACCCAGGAGGCAGAGGTTGCAGTGAGCCAAGATTGTGCCACTGCACTCTAGCCCAGGTGACAGAGCAAGACTCTGTCTCAAAATAAAAAAAATAAAATAAAATAAAAATATATATATATACACACACACGCACACACACATATATATATACACACACATACATACATATGACCTTTATAAACAGATTTTTTTTAATGTAATCTTCACGGCTGGGTGCAATGGCTCACACTTGTAATCCCAAACCTTTTGAAGGCCACAGTGGGACGATCACTTGAGGCAAGGAATTTGAGACCAGCCTGGGCAACATAGCAAGACCCCATATCTAAATAAATAAATATAAATAATGTAGTACTCAATCTTATTGTTATAAATTTTATCAGGCAAATTACACATGATAAGAGACATGATATATATATTCTTTAGGGTAGTATAATATTATGTGAAGACAAAAATACATCTTTTTTTTTTTTTTGAGACAGAGTCTTACTCTGTTGCACAGGCTGGAGTGCAGTGGCACGATGTCAGCTTATTGTAATCTCCGCCTCCCAGGTTCAAGTGATTCTCCTGACTCAGTCTCCCGAGTAGCTGGGCCTACAGCAGGCCTATTAGCCACCATACTGGACAAATTTTTGTATTTTTAGTAGAGACGGGGTTTCACCATGTTGGCCAGGCTGGTCTTCAACTCCTGACCTCAGGTGATCTGCCCACCTCGTCCTCCCAAAGTGCTGGGATTACAGGCATGAGCCACTGTGCTCGGCCAAGACAAAATATATCATGACTTTTTATTTTTTTAAAACTAATTTTAATTTGCTATCAAACTGAGAGTTATCAAACTCTAATTATAACAAAATTAAACTCCAAAAATCAGTATTTCATGAAAAACTTCATTACATGAAAAATCAACTGAGCTCTAAATCAAAATATAAATTGGCAAAAATCACAATTTATGTTTTTAAAGTTACAGTTCAAGATACAACTTAGAAAAATAACAAGTAAATACCTGATTAAAAAGGAAAAAATTACTAATTGGGTAGATATCACTATGTAGTTAATGGGTACACTAGAAGCTCAGACTTCACCACTACACAATAGATGCATTAAGAAAACTGCACTTATACCCCCTTAATATATAAAATTTTTTAAAAAAGGAAAATTTAAAAACATTTTTAAAAAACATTATGTTGTATACCATAAAGTACAATTTTCACTTAAAAATAAACAATTTAAAAATGTATAAAATAAAAAATGAGCTAACATTTTTGGCCACAATGTCTTTATTTTTAGATATATTGCCTAAAAAGGATGATTAGATATTCCCATATTAGAGTTCCAAGTTTGTTACATACACCCTAAAAAGGCAAAAAGCTTTTTCAAATGACATTAGAGAGGTCAAGATAGAGATGATCACATAACTTGGTTTTGTTAATAAAACATTTTTACATTACTATCTACAGTGAAAGTTTACCTGGAATTTTAAAGACAAAGTGATCAGCTACTACTCGGCAAGTTCTGCCTTTGTGTATAAATATTTTGGCCATGAAATAGTAAAAATCTATAGGAATAGCTCCATGATAAAAAATTATAAGTGCTGGTCCATCTTCTGGTATTTTCTCCATTCCATGAACTTCATAACCTGTTCGAAAGACAAAATGCATACACTTAAGATAAATTCATTAATTTGTTTACACTAAAGGATGGTTGGTAGCTCAGCCTTTTCTCACAAAAGTCCACTAGTCTTCCTGGTTCTCTTCCCCTTTCCCCCTTCTTCCCTCTCTTTCCTCTTCTCTTTCTTTCTTGAACAAATCAGTCCTACAGCCATTAGGTGGGCCACAGTGAAGCGGACACCTGTTTGGAGAGGTGGCCTGGAGTGTTGGCACCAGACACTAAGGAGGGCACCAACACAGGTGGCGTGGAGTGGGGAGTCAGCCAGAGCAGTCATGAGGGTACCACACAGAAGACAGCCTATCACAGGGTAGGGGGCTGCTGAGGGGGAGGAGAGGAGGCAAGGGTCACAGAAGCTTGGGGGTCACAGCCTGAGTGAAATGGGGGCATCCACAACCAGCAGCAGCCTGGCAGGAGGGGCCAGAGCCCAAAACAGGTGGCCTGGTGTGGGGCATCACAGCCTGAGCGGCTAGCTAGGGCACTGCACAGAGTGGTGGCCTGGCACAAGTAGGAAGAGGGCATCCATGAGTTGTAGGGGAAGGCGGCAATGATGGGAGATGGGTAACACACAGGGGCACTGATCAAATGAGTCAACATAGCAAGAATAATGGGAGCCAGGTTTCACTGTTAGAGGAGAGGGTTGAAAACATTAAAAAGGAGAGTATTATTAATAAAAGAAACTCTGTAGCCACAAGGGAACATCACTCCCACCCTACTAATGAGAAAAAGCCTGGAATACAAATCTTTTTTCTTAAGCATATCAGAGAGCAGAGGTCATAAGGCAACCAGGCAAACTGAACTTCAAAGGGTGATAAACCCCTCTAAGGAAAGATAAAACCTGAGAATGGGAGGAAGAGGCAGATGCCATAAAAGTGGGTAAGAAGTGACACATTAAAAAATACTTAAAGTCCCAGGGTGGGCTAGTATTCAATGTAGAACCTCTGGAAGCCCCAGGTAGTCACTCTCCAACTTCTCCACAGACCTCAGTGTGTGCTCACAAGAAAGATTAGAGGTGAAGCTGAAGAGTAAAGAGAGCCCCTGCTAATGGTACAGGGAACAAAAAACCCCACTTACTTCCTGGAATTTTCTCTCATGGAAGCAAAATCTGTCAGACACTGGGAAAGGGGCAGGAAACCCTTTCACTCCTTCTGAGAAAAGGGTATATGCAAAAGGCATGTAATGCTGGGAGGGGCAGAGCTCTACTCCCCTTCCCCACACACTCCTCCACCCTCACCAGCCCAGTGTCAGGTAAAAGCTCACTATTCTAGAGAAGGGGTAGAAGCAAAATATCTACCACTGTGCAGTGGGGGTGGGTGGCAGGAAACTCTGGGGGGCCCAGAGTCCTTAAGTGACATAAATCAGAGATCTACCACGGAGGCAGTGGCAGCAAACTTGCTCCCATGACAAAACCCCCAACACAAGGAGAAGGGAAGGGAACACAGAAAGCCTCACCCCTAAGCCCCAGGAATAAAGAGCCCAATAAGATTTTAGCTAAACCTGAAAACTGAGGAGTGCTATACCTCAGCTCCCGGGGGAATGAGGGCAGGGGCATGAAGAAGGGGTGTGAGGAGTCCCCATGTACTCCCATGTGGAGTTATAAGCAAAGGCGACCTTTTCCTAGGGTCACAGGAGGGGCATGAAGAGACTCCTCCTGTGGCAAAGGCATACAGGAGTGAAGGTGGAGCAGAAACAACCAAAAAATCCCTCTACTTCAGGCCCTACACTGTGCACAAGATAACAGTAGGAGTCTGAATCTGTGCTGAACTGAAGGTAGCTGCAGCGCAGCAATAAAAGCCAAATCCAGTTCAACCACTCAGTAGATTGAATCCACCTCCAACCAACCACCCGTGGCCTAACAGATTCTTAGTCATAAATACTATTTATCAGCCAATTCTCAGTCATAAATACTATTTACCCATTGTTCTTTTACAATGGCCATAGTTGAATTAAAAAATGATGTAAAATAGCAAGGAAAAAAACCCACTGTCAAGAGCTAAAACAATTAACACACCCAAATGTTGAAACTATCAGATGGAAACTATAAAATAACTATGATTAATAAGTTAAAAGGGAATGCAGTGGCTCAAGCCTGTAATCCCAACACTTTGGGAGACTGAGGTGGTAGGACTTTTGAGCCCAAGAGTTAAGAGACCAACCTGGGCAACATGGCAAGACCCACCTCTGCAAAAATGTGAAAAAATTAATTGGGCATGGTGGCATGTGCCTGTAGTCTCAGTTACTTGGGAGGCTGAGGCAGGAAGATTGCTTGAGCCCAGAAGGTGAAGGCTGTAGTGAGCTATGATCATGCCACTGCACTCCAGGCTGGGTGACAGTGCGAGACCCTGACGCTAAAAATAAAAATAAATAAATAAACTTAAAGGATCTAGTGGAAAAGGTGGATACATGCGCAATCAGATTAGGAATTTCAGCAGAAAGATGGAAACTATAAAAAAATAGAGTCAAACAGGAAGGCTGTAAACTTAAATGAGCTCTAAAGATTTGATGTTAGTAACATAATAATGTTAATTTTCCAATTTTAATGGGTTTACTGAGGTTAAGTATGAGAACATCCTTATTTGCAGAAGCCATCAAATAAGTTACAACTTCCCTGAGATAACATGACCTACAGTAAATTTAAAAATAAGTCATAAAATAATTCATCAATAAAAACAGAAACAGTAGGCCAAGTGTGATGGCTCAAGCCTGTAATGCCAGTTCTTTGGGAGGCCAAGGCAGGAGGATTGCTTGAGACTAGGAGTTCAAGATCAGCCTGGGCAAATCAGTGAAATCCCTGTCTCTACCAAAAAAAAAAAAAAATTTTAAGTAAATACAGGCTGGGCACAGTGGCTCATGCCTATAATACCAGCACTTTGGGAGGGTGAGGTGGGAGGACCACCTGCGGTCAGGAGTTCGAGACCAGCCTGGCCAACATGGTGAAACCTTGTCTCTACTAAAAATAAAAAAATTAGCCAGGTGTGGTGGCATGCGCCTATAGTCCCAGCTACTCGGGAGGCTGAGGCAGGAGAATCCCTTGAACTTGGGAAGCGGAGGTTGCAGTGAACTGAGCTCACACCACTGCACTCCAGCCTGGGACATAAGAGAGAGACTCTGTCTCAACACTAAGTAAATATAAATAAAAATAAAAAATACATATTTTTAAAACAGGAAAAATTATTAGTGACCCAATGTAAAATAAAATGCCATTTACACTGTTACATATACACAGATACCACAATGCTGTAAACTTTTGGTTCATTCACAAACGTAAGACTTCATTTTTATGTATTTAAACAATTCCTTAGAAATGTCCTCATTCCATTCATGAAAAAAACAAAAATGATTTTGTACAACCTTATTACATGTGGGGGAAAAACTTCAATAATAGATTTGAACTAGATTACAAGAAAATCTCTGTCCTGTAGTAGAAGCAAGATCAGAGGCTCATGCCATCCCTGCCCCTTCCTTCCACACTGCAAGCCCTATTTTACGTCTCTGTAAACAGAAGAAAGGGTTTCAGCACTGGGAGTAAACGACAGGATGAAAGGTGGTGGACCTGGAGAGAGGATGATATCTGGAAGCTTCCTGCTAACATATGCCCAGTTCCAGGCTGGCTGTCTGTTCTCCTCCCTTTGCTAACATTACCTGCCTGCTGTCCTCTATATGGCTACCAAGGCCAACAAATTTATTTCTTACAGCAGCAATGTGCTGTTGGCAGTTAGTAGGGAATAGAAAAGATTTAAGTAAGATCCACCTATGCCTCAGAGGAAAATATCCTATGTATTTGATCACAGAAGTTGGGAAGTCAAGATATTCTAAGGAGTGAATAAAATGGTGATCATGGCACTAGCCATAAAATCCACATTCCCTTCCCATGTCACCACTGTCAGACACACCATTACAGACCACGGCCTCCACTGGTCCTGGCAAAAAGAAAAAAGTGAGCATCCAGAGATCAAGGGCAGAATCAGGGTCAAAGAAAAAGCGTGAAAAAGAAGGAAATCTAGAGTGGTTGTAATAGGAAAGTAAGTTCTTAGGGCCATATTCCTCCACATAGAACAGCTGTCTCTAGAAAGGCTGTCATTTGTATAGAAGACAAAACTAAAGTCCAGAATATAGAAATCTGAAAATATCAGTCTGTTTCTTTCCTTAAGTGTATTCCTGTCTGATCAGCTAAGAAATAAACATTCAAAAAATAAAGACTTCAGTGTAAATTTCAGAGCAGGAAATACATTTCTAAAGTAGTTTATAAGATCTTCACAAAACAGATTAAATTAAGTATGATAACTGTGATTCTAGTATGAAATAAGCTACTCAAATGGACTTGAGAATGTTTTGAAAAACAATTTAATGATATTCCGAGATTTTATATGTTTCCATATTATATCATTTCTTTCCAATTATATAATTCTAACTCAAGTAATTCAATTTACTTTAAGCTCTACAAAACAGTCACTGAGTTTGTCTGAGGATCAATTGTCCCATCAAATACATTTTCTGAGCAATAAAGAAACTCCTTTGAAGGATTCTATATAGAATATTACCGAGGTTCTCTCTGGCATAATTTATAGAGTATTTTTTAAAATAATAAACAACTGAACTACTCACATAATACCAAACCACCTGGTTGAAAGCAGAAAAATCCAATTAATCAAATATTTTAAAAAAAGAAGTTTACTATAGTGCCAATAAACATGAAAACCTAGTACTATTTAACTGTGTCACTCTTAAAGCAGATGTGATCATACTACTCCCTGCTGAGAAAGTATCAGTGCAATACCACTCTAGTCCAACACTTTCAAGCCCCTTGAGGCCCACATTGCCTATGAGGTGACATTACATTATTTCATATATCATATGAACTAACTGTGGCTCCCAGAGTACTTTTCCACCTTTGTGCTTCTGCTCACATGGTTGCTATTACTTGGAGCACTTCCTGTTCATGTTTCCCTGTCTAGCAGTAGAAATCTTACTGCACTTTAACTTCTCCTCCCTCAAGACTCTACACTCAGTCCCCAAGTTCTGTCTATTTTACCTCCAAGAGCTCTCTCAAATGTATACTCCCAGGTATCTGGGGTCGTAACCTGGCTCTATTCCTAGTATACCCTGGGCAAATAACCTCTCTGTGCCTTAATTTCCTCATGAGTAAAATCGGGGTACCACATAGACTCCATTATGTTATGAGACTTAAAGCAGTTAATTTATGTTAAGCATTTGACAGTGTCTGGCATAGTAGGTGCTCAAAAAAAATTTGTAGGTTCGTTAAATATGTATGTAGTATTAAAATGACAACACACATTAGTGTAATAAGCATGTCATTGGTGGTGATTTCTACTAATAGCAGCCTAATAGTTCAGTGATATATATCCTCGAGCGTCATTTTAAAGTCTGTGCTTCCTTCCATGTCCTTCTATGAAACCACTTTGATGCTCAACAACATAATACAGAAAGCCAATGTTTGTTACATGGCTATTGAACCTTCAGTATTTCTGTGTAGTCTAAAAACAAAAGAGACCAACAAACTAGGTATTGGTAGAATAATGAAGTAAAAGTTGGTAGAGTGAAACACTAAACACTTAAAAACCAGAGGGCAATTTTCATGATGGCCAAACAAAGAAGAACCACCAATCATTAAGTATATAACACAAAATTTCTTGAGTAATAAAGAAAAGAATGACTATCCTGGAGAGAAACCTATTGCTATTTTATTTATTCAGAAAGACATACCAACCTCAGGAATGAATCAACAGAAAATGCGTAAATTTTGGTATGCAAATTATATTTAATGTAATATTAATATTTCATTTTATTAAATCCACACTGGTAAAGTCAAACTTATTTTGAACAGAAGTAAACGCTAAATAATTGAAGCTTTTTTTTTTTTTTTTCTGAGACAGAGTCTTGCTCAGTCACCCAAGCTGGAGTGCAGTGGCACAATCTCGGCTCACTGCAAGCTCCGCCTCCCGGGTTCACACCATTCTCCTGCCTCAGCGTCCCGAGTAGCTGGGACCACAGGTGCCCACCACCATGCCCGGCTAACTTTTTTTGTATTTTTAGTAGAGACGGGGTTTCACCATGCTAGCCAGGATGGTCTCGATCTCCTGACCTCGTGATCCACCTGCCTCGGCCTCCCAAAGTGCTGGGATTACAGGCGTGAGCCACTGCACCCAGCCAAATGAAGCATTTTTAAAGCAGTTTCTATAGCTTTAATTAGTCTCTTACTCTTTTAGATGTTTTAAATATAAATTTTCATATTTCAGCTTATAGTCTATAGTGCTGCATGGTTGTTTAATGGAAACTAACGTCTATGGGAAAACTCATTTTAAGAAAGACACATGCATATGTACAATGCATGCAAACAGATAACAGGGAATAGTAAATATCACTTCTATTGTATTTTTCAGGATCTTCTCAATCAATAAAATGGAAGGTAACACAGTTCCAATGCAACACATATGAATGGCAACACAGAGGTGAAAGTATCCTTGCTTACCATGCCAAACGGCTGCATGTCCATCCCACAGAGTTGCCACCGTTTTCCTTGCACCATCCCATAAATTATGAGAGTAGGCTTCTTTTAATACATTCTTTCTCTTATAAATGTGTAAGAAAATAATGGTAAGGTAGAGAAGAAAGATAGTAAAGTAAGGAAGTATTAAAAGTATTAGTGGTGTAAAAACCCACAAGAGATAGTTTGCAAAATTCAAATAGTCCTCCAACTGCTCCACACCAAACCATTCTTCGAGTATGTGAATCAGACAAAGCATATAGGGCACAGAATCCTGTCCTAGACCACAGGTTTGATTTTTGTCTATCATTTTTCTTTAGGTGAAAATGACAAATTCAGTTTCTTTCTTCATTGCCATAGCAGGTCGTTAATTTTGACACTAGAAGAGAAAAATAATCCAGCGTTATTTTCTCCACACCTATAAAGTTAAATGTTTTACTCTACTTAAATAGTATATAGAGTCATTTCTTAATACCAAAAATGAGTAGGTGGTTAATGGTTAACTTTGTTGCAGATTTAAATGTGAAAATTATAAGGTTTCATCTAGCTGTTCATGAAGTGTGTCATGTTTAGCCTTTGAAATAATTCACTATAATTGAGAGAAGAAAATAAAGCTATAATTAAGAGAAGAAAATAAAGCTGATGAGGATAACAATTTCAGATTGATTTTAATAATTTGACTCCTATCTTAACTGGATCATGTTGAAAACTTAGATCTTAAACCAGGTCATATTGAGATCACTTTTTTTTTTTTTCTTCTTTGAGATGGAGTCTCACCCTGTTGCCCAGGATGGAGAACAGTGGCACAATCTCGGTCACTGCAACCTCCGCCTCCCGGGTTCAGGCAATCCTCCTGCCTCAGCATCCCGAGTAGCTGGGACTACAGGCATGTGTCACCACGCCTGGCTAATTTTTGTATTTTTAGGAGAGACAGGGTTTCACTATGTTGGCCAGGCTGGTCCCAAACTCCTGACCTCAAGTGGTCCACCCACCTTAGCCTCCCGAAGTGCTGAGATTACACGCATCAGTCACCGTGTCCAGCCATATTGAGATAACTTTGCACAAAAGAAAACATCAATATCTATCTAATTCAGTAAAAGTAACCCAATTCTTTAGGAAATGATGACATACACTTATGGATTTTTTTTTAAATAGAGAAACAGATTTACAAAAAAGTTCATTATGCAATAAAAATTTATCAGTACTGCTTTTATCTTAAATCTTAAATGACTGAAAATATAGCTGTATAATTATTTTACGAATTCACTCTCTAAAACAGTTATTTGACTTACCAGAAGTTAGATAAATATCTTGTCCCAAACTTCAATGTCTGTATTCTGGAAAGCACAGTAAACAAATGTAAGAAATAAATTACTAAGAAAAAAAGATAATTATTAATACCTAAAATTAGAATTTCTATAAAATCAACAGCAAGAGACATTCATAAATGTTTGGGAAATATGGTCACAGGCCCACACTGGTATATTACAATTAAAAAGTACATTCATGCTATCATTGCTTTGGTGAGGACAACTCTATACTGTTTAGTGTCACTACACAGAGCCCCACCTAAGAATGTTTTTTAAACAAAGCTTTCAAAAGCTTTGTTTCTTAGGAGAAAAAGTATGAAAATGTATAACTGACTATGATTCTTTTTAGTAACTTTGCCAGATAAGCTGAAGGTGAAACATAATATTCAATTACACAATTATATTAGCCCTATGATAATATTTTCCTACAAAAGATTTCCTTTCTCCATACTTTGATTCTATTCTTACAGCTATTTTATCATTATTCCATACTATATAATCTCACTGAAAATTATCTCAAGTCCTTTGTATCTGAGGCAAAAAGTGAATACGTGAAAGCAAAGGATGAAAGGAGAGGAGGAGATGTACATATAAGAAAAACTTATTGTTTTTATTCCAAGATTATCTTGCTAACTGGCTTATTAGGAAGGCAGGCACTGACTTGTTCTCCCAGAAATGAAACATTTCATCTAACTTCTTTGTAACCAATAGCATTTACTTGTGAGAAGTCTGGGTCTGTTATGGTAACGGGAGATGAACATAGCAAACATTGAGCCCACAACTTGGGCTTTATTTACATCATAATCTAATCAATCCACATAAAAAGCCAAATCACTGGCCGGGTGCAGTGGCTCACGCCTGTAATCCCAGCACTTTGGGAGGCCGAGGCACCCGGATCACCTGAGGTTGGGGATTTGAGACCAGCCTGACCAACATGGTGAAACTCCATCTCCACCAAAAATACAAAATTAGCCAGGAGTGGTGGTGCACGCCTGTAGTCCCAGCTACTCGGGAGGCTGAGGCATCACTTGAACCTGGGAGGCGGAGGTTGCAGTGAGCTGAGATTGCACCATTGTACTCCAGCCTGGACAACAAGAGTGAAACTCCATCTCAAAAAATAAAAATAAAAAAGTCAAATCACTATAATTTACCCATGTTTGATCATTTAGAATGCAACATCGCAAAATCTAAAACTTTTATTTAATTATTTTTAATTTTATTTTTGAGACAGATTCTCGCTCTGTCGCCCAGATCGGAGTGCAGTGGCAATCTTGGCTCACTGTAACCACTGCCTCCCGGGTTCATGTGATTCTCCTGCCTCAGACCCTCGAGTAGCTGGGACTACAGGTGTGCGCCACCACGGCTGGTTAATTTTTTTTTTTTTTTTTGTACTTTTAATAGAGATGAGGTTTTGCTATGTTGGCCAGGCTGGTCGTGAACTTCTGACAGGTGATCCACCCGCCTCAGCCTCCCAAAGTGCTCAGATTATAGGTGTGAGCCACTGCACCCAGCTGAAATGTAATACTTTTTAAAATGAGAGCTTTTCCCACTAGGATAGCTACAGAAAATCACCAAAAATGGAAATTATCAAGTACTTGATGATGATGTAGAGAATTTAGAATTTCCTATACTACTCATGGGAATGTAAAATGGGGTCGCTGCTGTGGAAATCAGTGTGGCAGCTCCTCAAAAAGCTAAACACAGAGTTACCATATGACCCTGCAATTCTATTCCTAGGTATATATCCACAAAACGATTGAAAATATGTATTCACATAAAAATTTGTACACAAATGTTCACGGCAGCATTATTCATAATACTCAAAGAGTGGAAACAACTGAGTAGATAAATAAAATGTGGCATATACATACAATAGGATGTTGTCCAGCCTCAAAAAAGTCACATACTGTATGATTCCATTTCTATTAAATACCCAGAGCAGGCTAATCCATACAGACAGAAAAATTAAGTGGTTGTCAGGGCTGGGGAGGTGAGAATGAAGAGTGACTGTTAATGGAAGAAACAGAGGTATCTTTGGGATAATGAAAATGTTCTGGAATTAGTAGTAATGGTTGTAAAATCTTGTAAATATACTAAAAACCACTGAACTATACACTTTTAAATAGTGAATGCTATGGTAAATTATAGCTCAACTTAAAAAGAGCTTTTAAATGTTGTTAATAAATTAACGAAATACATAACCCCTCATATATGTTAAAAGCAGCTTTTCCTAGCCCGGAAAACCAATCAGCATTTTTATGATCTGACCCTAACTACTGCTTAATAAAATTTCCTACAATAATCTAGTCACATTTCCAATTTTTTTTTTTGTTTTTGAGAAGGAGTCTCGCTCTGTCACCCAGGCTGGAATGCA
The DNA here is from genome assembly GCF_000951045.1 of Mandrillus leucophaeus. NCBI lineage: Eukaryota > Metazoa > Chordata > Mammalia > Primates > Cercopithecidae > Mandrillus > Mandrillus leucophaeus. The sequence continues at coordinate 88,738 of NW_012105831.1, forward strand.
GTGGTGCTCACTGCAAGCTCTGCCTCCTGGGTTCACGTCATTCTCCTGCCTTAGCCTCCCGAGTAGCTGGGACCATAGGCGCCCGCCACCACGCCCGGCTAACTTTTTTGTATTTTTTCAGTAGAGACAGGGTTTCACTGTGTTAGCCAGGATGTTCTCAATCTCCTGACCTCATGATCTGCCCGTCTCAGCCTCCCAAAGTGCTGGGATTACAGGCGTGAGCCACCACACCCAGCCCACATTATCAATTTTTAACAGGATAGTAAAATCCTGTGATTTCTCTTTCTTTTGAGACAGAGTCTCACTCTGTCACCCAGGCTACAGTATAGTGGCTCACTGCAACCTCTGCCTCCTGGGTTCAAATGATTCTTGTGCCTTAGCCTCCCAAGTAGCTGGGATTACAGACATGCACCACCACACCCGGCTAATTTTTGTAGTTTTAGGAGAGACAGGGTTTCACCATGTTGTCCAGACTGCTTTCCAACTCCTGGCCTCATGTGATCTGCCCACCTCGCCCTCCCAAATTGCTGGGATTACAGTTGTGAGTCACTGCACCAGGCCAAATTCTGTGATTTAAAAACTTTGTTTCAGACCTCCCCAAACTGGTAATAGAATTACACCTCTTATCCTCCTAATCTACATTGTGATTGATTATACATACTTAAAGAACACAGTAATGGGAAGAGGGTCACAGTACAGGCAGAGATCCAGTGAGTGGACTACGTGGAAACTTTTGTTGAGACCTAGTAGTCCCTTAACACTGCTGTATGTAAGAACTCTGCCTACAAATGGCCATTCAAACTTGATTTTGATTTAAACCCTTTCAGAACAGAAACTTAAAAGGTGTCCCATTCAGTCTCCACAACCATCTATCAGAACTACTAAAAAGGTCTTCCTTATACTTATTCCCCGGTAACTTTTCCCTAATGGACCTAGTTCTGTACCACAGACCCTCTTCCACTAAACAACCTTGTAAGTTTAAAAACAGCTGCCATGAGCCACAAAATTCCTTCTCCAGTCAGAATCCTTAATTCTTTCAACCACTTATCAGCCCCTGGTTTCTTAACCTTTCGGCACTCAAGACCACTCCGAGTTGCTGACTCCAGTTATCTGATACTGACGATACCATGTATGGTAACCCCTGCGCCTCGGTTTGCTAAAACCTATAAAACTAGGATAATAATCCTATCTACCTCATGAGATTACTGTGATTAAATGGGCTAATCTGTGTAAAGATTGTTCTAGGCACAATACCTTACATGTAATCACTGTTACATGTTTGCTATCACTACCATTCACAGAATCACAGCAGCTTTTTTGGTAACTCTATCATGCTAACTCATTCAGCTAAAAATATGCTACTATTTTCTACATCTCTACAAACTGCACTTGAAAAAAACCTTTTTGAGTCCAGCAAAGATTATACATCTAATCTGCTTATTAACTTTCATGGGATGGGCTAAGACATAGCCCATCCTTTCAGTCTGTTTCAGGAACACAGTGGATGACATGAATGGGCTCAGGAGCCAGACTGCACATACTGGAATACTGGCTTTACAACCTTAAGCAAGTTACACCTCTCTGTGTCTCATTGTTTCTCTGAAAATGAAGATGATAAATCATTCTATAAAGACCTATTTAGCAGCTATGTATCCTAATATATACCAAGCATTTCCTCAGAAGCAAATAAAGCAAAGTCTACACCCTCAAGTGGCTTACATCCTAGAGGGGGAAGATAGACAATAAACAAAGAACTAGTAAATACATACTAGGTCAGATGATGACAGATGCTAGGGAGATAGATAAACAGCAGTGTAAGAAGAATATAGAGTTCTATGTCAGGCACAGGAATAGGGGAAAGGAGGGGGTTGCTAGGTTATATAGGGCATTCTGGGAAGACCTCTCTAAAAGATATTTTTGAGCAGAAACCTGAGGAAGTAAGGAGGCAAACCGTGTGGATACTTAGGGGAAGAGATTCCTAGCTAAATGAACAGCAAGTGCAAAATATGTGCACTTGGTGTGGCCTGAGGAGCAGCAAGGATGCCAGGCTGAGAAAGTGACAGGGAGGGCACTCGGACCAGAGAGGCAACACCATAGAGCTTTCTATGCGTGCTTTTATCTAAGTGAGATGGAGAAGGCATCAGAGGGCACTGAGCAGAAGGGTGAGGTTGCCTGGTTTGGGTTTTAAGTGGCTGCTGTGTTGAGAATATACTGCACAGGGAGCAAGTAGGAAGTTATTGCAATAATTGCGGTAAGTGATGAAAGTGGCTTACATACATGTGGCAGAGGGAAGGCAGTAGGAAACGGTCAGTTTCTGGATATATTTTGAAGATACAGCCAACAGGATTTGCTAATAAACTGATGTAGAATCTGAGATAATTATATGGTGTTTTGGCAACCTGGGTTTGTATCCTGGGAGACTCTGCTACTTACCGTGTCACCTAGCAAGTACTTAAATATCTTTCTGCCTCAGTTTCTTCATCTGTAAAATAAAAATAATAGCATCTACCTAATAAAGCTATCGTGAAGATTACTTGTTAAAAAACTCTTAGAGGAGTGCTTTCTGCCATATAAGCATTAACTATTGCTATCATCATTATCATCATTATTTGCTTGCTTCTAAAAAAACGGAGTTGCAGGAAGAACAGGTTTGAGAGTGGGATGGAGATCAAGAATTCCACTTTAAACATGTTAAGTTTAAGATGTCTACTGGACATCCAAATGAAGACATTAAGTAGGCAGCTGGACATCAGTAGTTTAGCAGAAGATCAGGAATAGGATATAGGGTATAAGTGGATGGCCCTGATATAAATCTAGGAATTGGTAGCATATAGACAATATTTCAAACCATGGAACTCCAGAAAATCCCTCCAGGGAACAAATACAGAGTAAAAAAGAATTTCTGGCCAGGTACAGTGCCTCACACCTGTAATCCCAGCACTTTGGGAGGCAGAGGCGGGAGGATCACCTGAGGTCGGGAGTTCGAGATCAGCCTGACCAACATGGAGAAACCCCGTCTCCACCAAAAATACAAAATTAGCCGGGCGTGGTGGTACACGCCTGTAGTCCCAACTACTCGGTAGGCTAAGGCAGGAGAATCACTTGAACCTGGGAGGCGGAGGTTGCAGTGAGCCGAGATCATGCCACTGCACTCCAGCCTGGGCAACAACAGTAAAACTCAGTCTCAAAAAAAAGAATTTCCAGGACTGAGTCTTGAGGCACCCAACAATTTAGAAATTGGGAAGACAATGACAAGCCAGCTTCCTCCTTGTAGCAGTAGTATCCTGGAAGTAAGAGCTTCAAGAAGGAAGGTATATTCTGCTGTTTTAAATGCTGCTGACAGGCCTAGTAAGGTAAGAGATCACTTCCTTCCTGTAGGAGATAGCTTTAAAAAAAAAAAAAAGAAACAAATGATAATTGATCACTGGATTTTACAACACAGAGGAAACTGGCAAACCCTGATAAGAGCTGTTTTGGTATCGTGGGGAACAAAACACTTTGGACAGGAGAGGACAGAAGCCGCTCCCCTTTACCCTTGAAGTTCAAGAATGTATGGGAGAAAAGGAATTGGAAACAGCAAATATAAAAACTCACAGAGGAAACAGGTGGGTATCTAGAAGGGAACACAGGTGAGTTGTTCCTTGCTGTTGCTGCTGCTGCTGCTGCAGCTGCTGCTTTTAAGATAGAGGCCAGGCATGGTAACTCACACCTATAATCTCAGCGCTTTGGGAGACTGAGGCAGGAGGCTCACTTGAAACCATAAGTTCAAGACCAGCCAGGCAATACAGTAAAAACTCATCTCTAAAAAAAAATTTAGGCCAGGTGCGGTGCCTCACACCTGTAATCCCAACACTTTGGGAGGCCAAAAGAGGGGGCAAATCACTTGAGGTCAGGAGTTCAAGACCAGCCTTGGTAACACAGTGAAACCCCATCTCTACTAAAAATGTAAAAATTAGCCAGGTGTGGTGGTGCATTCCTGTAATCTCAGCTACTCAGGAGGCTGACGCACGAGAATCGCTTGAACCCAGGAGGCGGAGAGTGCAGTGAGCCGAGATCATGACACTGCACTCCAGCCTGGACAATAGAGTGAGACTCCACTCAAAAAGAAAAAAAAATTAAAAATTAGCCGGGCATAGTGGCACGTACCAGTGGTCCCAGCTACTTGGGAGGCTGAAGGGGGAGTATCACTTGAGCCTGGGAGGTAGAAGCTGCAGTGAGTCATGATCAAGCTACTGCACTCCAGCCTCAGTGAAACAGCAAGTGACTCTGTCTTTTAAAAAAAAAAAAAAAGGCCAGGCACAGTGATTCATGCCTGTAATCCCAGCACTTTGGGAGGCCAAGGTGGGTGGATCACTTCGGGTCAGGAGTTCAAGACCAGCCTGGCCAACATGGTAAAGCCCTGTCTCTACTAAAAATACAAAAATTAGCCAGGCATGATGGTACATACCTGTAGTCTCAGCTACTTGGGAGGCTGAGGCACAAGAATTGCTTGAACCCAGGAGGCAAAGGTTATGTAAGCCGAGATTCTGACAGTGCACTCCAGCCTCGGGAACAAAGCGAGTCTCCCATCTCAAAAAAAAAAAAAAAAAAAAAAGGTAGGAGAAAACATAGCCATGTTCAATGTCAATGATAATTCATCAATGGGAGAGAGAAATGGATGATGTAGGAGAGGAGATAATTGTTAGAGCTCTGTCCTTGACTAGGTCAAAGGGGACAGGATACAATGTACAAGTGGATGGCCCAGAGAAGTTTGTGCCAGACACTATTCTAAATATATCAGTAAACAAAATAGATAGTTATCTGAGAAAACATACGAAAAACACTTAGAATACTTTCTGGCACATAGTAGGCACCTAACAAATGCTGGCTAAATATACAACTGAACTGTGTTCATCTAAAACTTTTTTTTTTTTTTTTTTTTTGAGACAGAGTCTCGCTCTGTCACCCAGGCTGGACTGCAGTGGCTCCATTTCGGCTCACTGCAACCTCCACCTCCCAGGCTCAAGCAATTCTCATACTTCAGCCTCCCGAGTACCTGGGACTACAGGCAAGTATCACTATATCCAGCTAATTTTTGTATTTTTAGTAGACATAGGGTTTCGCCATGTTGGCCAGGCTTGTTTGGAACTCCTGGCCTCAAGTAATCTGCTCGCCTCCACCTTCCAAAGTGCTCGGATTACAGGCGTGAGCCATGCCACTTGGCCTCATCTAAATCTTTAATAAAAATCTGGATCAAAATGGTATCCTAAAACCTGCTACTAGGGAACTATCACAGGAATTTGAATAAAATGCTTTTCAGTAGGTAAAATGTAGCACTTACTTTTGATAATACGATAAAGTGTCTTTAAATCTCAATGAATGCAACCCCTTAATTGTGCAGATAACAAAAAAAGTAAATACAGAAAGCCAAGTTTGCTTGCTTAAAATTACTAAACTAATTCAGTAAAAGCCAAGAACTAAAATTAAGATTTAGTCCTCTTACCTCCTGGTCTGGCTTCCAATACACTTTCTTTGATATATCTCTCTTTTTCTCTCTTGACAGAAAGACTGAAAATATTAAGATTGCAATTTCTGTCTTCCCTATACTTCTGCCTGGCCCTTCCCCTTCCCAGTCAATTTACCTTGAGATGTAACTGATTCCTTATCACTTTATTTCAATCCAAGAAAAATGACATGGGCCAGGGTGGCGCATATGATTCCAACAATTTTCAAGGCCAAGGTGGAAGGACTGCTTGAGTTCAGGAGTTTGAGACCAGCCTGGGGGCAACATAGTGAAACCCTGTCTCTACCAAAAAAATTAAAAGTTCGTCAGGCATGGTGGCACGTTCCTGTAAGTTGCAGTTACACAGAAGACCAAGGCAGGAGGATTGCTTGAGCCCACAGAGTCAAGGCTGCAGTGAGCTATAATGATCACACCACTATACTCCAGCCTGGACAATAGAGCAAGACCCTGTCTCAGAGGGTAGGGAAAAAAACCCAAAACTCTATGTATTAGAAGATGTTTTGGGGGAAATACAATATTTTAGTTACCAAAATTCCAGGCTATTTTCTACTGCCCCCTGTCCCTAAAAATCTAAAATAAACATAGTCTAATGCATTATATATTAAGTATCTTAATTTCCCTATCTAGAAATCATGTAACTTTTGTAAAAACAAGTAGACAAGGCCGGGCGCGGTGGCTCATGCCTGTAATCCCAGCACTTTGGGAGGCATAGGCGGGAGGATCCCCTAAGGTCAGGAGTTCGAGACCAGCTTGACCAATGTGGAGAAACCCTGTCTCTACTAAAAACACAAAATTATCCAGGTGTGGTGGCACATGCCTGTAATCCTAGCTACTTGGGAGGGTGAGGCAGGAGACTCACTTGAACTCGGGAGGTGGAAGTTGCAGTGAGCCAAGATCGCACCATAGCACTCCAGCCTGGGCAAAAAGAGGGAATCTCCATTTCCAAAAAAAAAAGTTGACAAGCTCAAATATCACCATATTGACATTGATGGTGAGGATATGGACCTTATAGATGGTTAAAATCAGAGTATTTCAAAAATTAATACATCAGAACAGAGAATTTTTTGGCTTTCAATAAAACCTTAAGAAAGTGTATCTATTTTAGGCTGGGTTCAGTGACTCATGCCTATAATCCTAACACTTTGGGAGGCTGAGGCAGGCAAATCACTTGAGCCCAAGAGTTCAAGACCAGTCTGGGCAATATGGCAAAACCTTGTCTCTACAAAACACAAACACACACACACACACACACACACACAGTTTGGCGGGCATGGTGGCATGCCTGTAGCCCCAGCTACTCGGGAGGCTGAGGTGGGAGGATTGCTTGAGCCTGGGAGGTGGAGGTTGCTGTGAGCCGAGATCGTGCCCCTACACTCCAGCCTGGGTGACAGAGCAAGATCCCGTCTCAAAAAAAAAGGAAGGAAGAATGGAAGGAAGGACGGAAGGAAGGACGGAAGGAAGGACGGACGGACGGAAGGAAGGAATATATATTTTGAACACCCATTACCAGTACTTTTCCATTTTACTTTCAGTACATAAGCCACATTGAAAACATTCTGAAAATGCCAATTAAAAGATATAGTCACTGAAACACAAGTTTTCCTGTTTCCTTTCTGCATATTTAATAATGGTTTAACAGAGGCAAGCACTGTTTTACTGAATAAGACTTCTACTTCAAACCATGAATAAAGCTGCAGTTTAATATTTGTCAAGATAGCTGGTAAAGCTAATCCGGTTAGCTTTAATACTTTTTTTATTTCAAGCTTTAAACTCGAGGTTGATACAAATGACCCTTCAAGACTTTTCTTTTTTAATCCTAGAATGCCCAACTTCTAGCTAAAATCTTACACTCTGTTTCATAATTACTGTTCTACCCTTATTATCGTAACCCAGCTACTCATCCCAATAATGCTGCACATCTATACTGGTATATCTGTAACTGTGCAGCACTCTTATCTTCTTGAACCACCAAAATCAGTCCATCTCTGACCTCAAAGCAGGGCAGTAGTGAGGAGGTAGGCATAAACATTTGAAAATGCATACTTTCACTAACTAGTAAATGTGGTCAAAATGCTAGTGACCATTCAAAATGCCTGAATATTAGCTCAGTTTTTATATAGTTCTAAAGAAGTACCAATACTATTTTGGCATTTCGTAGCACCAACCACGTCCTAAGCGCTCCAACTTCTCAAGTCTGAGCTTGTCTCTGAAGAAGCTGCCAGTGCAGCCTCCATGAATACCACACACCAAATACTGCTTTTTACAGATCCAGCAATGCTGCTGTTTCCATTTGCTCCATCCTATTTATGCGCACATGAACGTTTTTTTCTTATTAGATAATCAGTAACTTGAAGGCAGAGACCTGTTTTACAGGCTGCAAACCCCAGGGACCAAGACAGCACTTGGCGCCTACAAGGTACAAACCGACGCCAACGATTAAGAGCACAAAAGAAAGGTGTAATATACACCGTTTCGTTTAGTTCTCCCTGCAGCCTCATGTAGTAGTTACTATTAATCATCCCCATTTCACAGGTGATCAAAGTTAGGCTCAGAAAGGTGAAGTCGCCTGCCCAGGTCACAGGTTAGGACCAGGATTCCAAGCCTGATCGGTCTGGATACGAACGCTCTACCCACGCGGCCCTCCCCCTACACTCCCGGGATCACCACACACTTCCCCTCGGCTTTTACACTGGACGCTCGACCTGGGTCCCGGAACCAGCGAAGCCAATGGGCAAGCCTAGAGGCCTCTAGTGAGGCTAGAGACGCCTCGCCCCACCAGAAGCGTTAGGATGAAACTCGCCGAACCGAAGGTTTTAGAGCGCGAGGGGAGAAGAGGGGCGGGAAGAGCAGGCTCATTTGACCCAGAGGAGGAAGGATCTCCACACCCGGCCACTCTGGCGACGGAGCCCAGCGGGAAGACGAGCCTGCCCGCGCAGAGACTGGGAATTCTGAGGCGGCTTCTGGGAGACTGGACGCGCGCGGCCTCAGCCGCTCCCAGCCCCGCCAGACCCGACGCCCGGGCGGGAGAAGCGCGGGGGCCGACGCACCTCAGAAAGGCGGGGGCAGGAGCAGCTTTCCTTTACCCTAGAGCGGCGACAGAAGCTCTTCGGGGGCTCAGTGGCCAAGGGGGCGGACAGATTTGCGCGGCGGATTCCTCCTAAGCTACCCGTGTGAAAAAGTCAAGCGGAGGCTGCAGGCCGGGCCGCGATGGGGGTGACACCGCTCGTGGTCCCGCCCCTTCCCGTGGCGGCTCGGAGCCACTTCCGGCGGCGGCGTCCGGGCTAGCTCCCGGCGCGAGCGGCCCCGGGCCGGTTCCTAACTTCTCATCCAGGACTTGCCGGCGAGGCCTGGTTTAGGTCTTCAGTAACCCAGCCGAGGCCCGGCAGGCGCGTCCCGGGGTGCGAACGGCAGAGCTGCCTCAGAAGTGGTAAAATGTGCTGCGAGAAGTGGAGCCGCGTGGCGGAAATGTTTCTCTTCATTGAGGAGCGGGAGGATTCTAAGATCCTGTGCCTTTGCTCCAGGGCATTTGTAGAGTAAGTAGAAACGAGAATCTCTTCATTTTCTAGCACAGTCATTACCCAGAAATGTAGGTATTGCAAACGTAGTTGTAATTTACCTCTGAAACCAGCCAGAGCATCTGACCCTTGGGCACGGTGATGTTTAAGAAAAACAGAACCCTCAGACATGACGGAGTGGTCGCCCACTGCCGTTATTTTTAAGTGAAGGACTACATCTACTTGTTAGGCTGCTATGAAAAAATGTCGTAGGTGCTATATGCCATCTCACATTTGTAAATCGAGGGGACATTTAAAAATTGGGGGAAAGCTACATGTAAAATGAAATCCCTAGTGGATATGATGTCATAAAGTGAAAGTTTAAAGTTGAGTGACTTGCTTTGGTTAACGTGTTTTTTTAAACCTGAAAATCTACTTAAGCCCAAATGCACATAATTAAAACTTCAAACTAGTTGAGATAAAAGACAACTATATTTACATCAGTTTTTGTGATATCTTTATTTTGGGGAAATCTTTGTATCAGGTAAAAATTGCCCTACATGGAAAAGAGCTAGTATGCAGGAAAAATACCGTCAAGAGAATTCTAGGAATTGTTTTCTTTATATTAAATGCGTGAGTTAAGCCACTTGAATCTCTATAACGGGTATATTAATCTCACATGCTTATTTTGTTAGAGTTAAATCTTGTGGAGTTGAATTTTATGTGATAGACTTTTAATGTAGTTTAATATAGTAGGTTTTAAGTTTGAAGGAATTCATTTTTCTCGTGTAATTTTGTGGAGTAATTTGAAAACGCAAAAAGAAGTTAAGCGTGTTAAATTTAATGTAAAAAGTATTGTAGCCTTTTTAGTCAGGCATGCATGTAATCATACAATCATTCTGAAAATGTTTTTTGTGCTCTTGTATATCAAGTATGCTGGTAGGCACGGAGGTACAAGACATTCTGTCCCTATTTGTCTTGAGTTTACTTCCTAGCAAAGAAGATCAATATTAAGACAATTGGTTACATTATTACTTGATTGGTTATAGTTATAAGTGCCATGAGAGAGAAGTGCAGGGTGCTGTGAAAACAAGTAAGTTTTTCCAAGGGTCACAGAAGTTTCTTTGAGGAAGTAGCTTTTGCAGAGAGGTCTAACGGGAATAAATTGGCGTAAGTTTCAGTGGGAGGAAGCGTTCTCTGCAGGCTGAACTCAGTAAAGGCCTTGAGGGAGCAAAAGAAAGCCTGCCAAACTGAACAAAATGGCTGGGAGGGACGGCGGGCACGGTTGTGCACGCCTATAATCCCAGCACTTTAGGAGGCCGAGGAGCGAGGATCGCTTGAGCCCAGAAGTTGGAGACTAGCCTGGGCAACATAACCACACCTCATCTGTACTGAAGTTTTTTTTAAAAAAAATAGCCAGCTGTGGTGGCACATGCTTGTAGTCCCAGTTAATCGGGAGGCTTAGGCCGGAGGCTCTCTTGAGCCCAGGAGATCCAGGCTGCAGTTAGCCATTGTCGTGCCTGGATGACAGAGCCTGTCCCCCCACCAAAAAAAAAAAAAAAAGAAAAAAGAAAAAAAGACTGGGAAAGAAAGAAGATAGGGTGTGCACGGTGGGCAGGGTCAAAACCTGCAGGACTTTGTAGACTATAGGAAAACCTTAAGCTGGGGAATGACGCGATCAGATTTGCATATTTAAAATACTACTCAGGCCACAGTGTGGAGGATTGTTTGGAGGAAGAGAACCACTTAAGACCATTGTTTAGGCAAGAGATTATAGTGACTTGAATTAGGATAGATGGCAGTAGAAATGGAGAAACATGGAAAGATAAGAGAAAACTTGTTGGGAGTGGGGATTGAATTGTATTGCTGCCTTTCACTGAGGTAGGGATAACTGGAGAATCATGGGTTTTATTTTGGGTCAACGAAGATGAGATCATGAGTTTGATTTTATATATTTTGATTTGGGAGTACCTGTGAGATAACCAAGAGTATAAGTAGTTAGATATATTGATTTGGAGCACTGGAGAAGTCTGGGCTAGTTCTAAAAACTTGAGCCATTTAGCCTTAGATAGTAATTAAACCCATTAATGAAGTGTGGGGGAGTGGGATCCATCTTTGAGGAATTCCAACACTTTTTAAAGACAAGAAGAGATGGATTAACTAGGAAACAGACAAGCCGAAGTACACTGTCACCAAGTGTTTCAGTGAAGATATAATCAACATTGGAAAGCTGCCAAAATATCAAGCAAAATGAGGACTATATATCCACTAGAATTGACTAAATCCCTTGGATCAATTGATTGCAGCAGGAAGAGCTGCAGACAAAACCCCTCAGACACCGAGTTAAAGAAGGAAGGGGTTTATTTGGCGGGGAGCATCAGTAAGACTCCTGTCTCAAGAGCCGAGCTCCCCGAGTGAGTAATTCCTGTCCTTTTTTAAGGGCTTCCAACTCTAAGGGGTTCCTCGTGAGAGGGTCGTGATTGATTGAGCAAGCAGAGGGTACATGACTGGGGGCTGCATACACCGGTAATTAGAAAGGAACCGAACTGGACAGGGATCTTCACAGTG
>NW_012105831.1:102157-104317 GCF_000951045.1 Mandrillus leucophaeus
CAAATCGCTTGAGCCCAGAAGTTCAAGACCAGTCTGGGCAACATGGCGAAACCCCATCTCTACTAAAAATACAAAAAATTAGCCAGGCATGGTGGGGCATTCCTGTAGTCCCAGCTATTCTGGAGACTGAGTCCAGGAGGTAGAGGCTGCAGTGAGCCGTGATTGTACCACTACACTCCAGTCCGGGTGACAGAATGAGACCCTGTCTCAGAGTCTCAGTAGTGGCCTGAAAAAAATCACATAGCCAGTAAATGGCAGCCTTGGAATTCTACCCCACATCTGTATGACATGAGAGCCTTTCTACTATGCTACCAGTTGGCATAAAACACATTTTCATTGAATCTCCCTCATTAAGGTATTTAAGTAGTCTAAAGTCACTAGAACAACTGGTGTTCTGTTCAGATACTTTAACATTAATATAGATTCGTGGAGATAGAGGACTATTCTGGAAACTGAAGAGCCTGTATTTCCCTCTGATTATACTCATGTGACAGTGTCTGATGGTGATCTCTAGTCTTTCATATATGATACAAAAAAATTGTTTGATATGTTTTCCCCCCAACAGGTTCCTGAGTCAGAATTTAAAAGAGTAGTGACCTTATAGACAGCATATCTATCTGCTTTTATGAAACTCAGCTGTGTGGCCTTGGGCAAGTCACATATTACTTCTGTGATCCCCTTTTAACACTTTCAGAAAGGACTTCCTTTCCATTTTACTACTTGAAAATTAATCCAGCTGCGTGCAGTGGCTCACGCTTATAATCCCAGCACTTTGGGAGGCCAAGGCAGGCAGATCATCTGAGGTCAAGAGTTTAAGACCAGCCTGGCCAACATGGTGAAACCTGTTTCTACTAAAAATACAAAAATAAGCTGGGTGTGGTGGTGCACGCCTATAATCCCAGTTACTTGGGAGGCTGAGGCAGGAGAATTGCTTGAACCTAGGAGGTGGAGGTTGCAGTGAGCTGAGATCACACCATTGCACTCCAACCTGGGCAACAGGGTGAGACTGTCTCAAAAAAAAAATTTAAAAAAAGGAAAATGAAGCTGATTCACAGTCCCTTTGCAAAAGAGGAATTGCTACTTGTACTTCAGAGATTTCCAAGAATCTTTTATTCAGCATTTATTTCAGACACCCAAGTGTCAGGTACTGCAATAGAAAGATGACTTAGGCATCATGGTGATGATTGCTGTATTCAGAGGTATGAAGATAAGAATTCAGGTGGCTGCTTAGGGCTCTAAGGAGAGCAGTATCTTGGTAGGATTACTGCAATCCAGGTTGGGTCTCCTGCTTTATAATTCAAGTCAGTAGTTAAGATTTATTTAGTCCTTACATGTGCCAGGTCCAGCAATTACAACAAATCTCTCTATTTTTGAGGCCATCAGTTCATCCAGAGTCATTATGTTCTGTGGATTAAGTTACACTAATCAAACTCAAAGACGGCTTTATAGAGAATACTTAGCAAGCATAATGGAAATTCTTCAAATGCCAGGCATTAGAAATACATCATTCCCGGTGATGAATGCTCTTGGAGATACTTGGAAGTTTTAAGTAAGAAACAGTTTTCATAAAAATTTAAGAGCTGGTATTCTCTTGTTGCTGATCTTTCTGCCTCAAATTAACAGTAGCCTTGGAACATACTAGTAATAACCTTGGACATCTGATTTACCTCTCACCCATGAGGAAAGGCCTTTCTGCCGCTTTCTCAGGACCTGACCTGTTAAGCTGGGCCCATCCTCCAGAAGGCTTACAGGCTAGCACTGTGGTGGGACCAAGAAGCCCACTAGAAAAAAGTACCTGGCTCTATGTAGGAGATGCAGGCCAGGAAAGGAGAGTCATCTTGTAGTCAATGGCAGCCAAGACTACATGCTTAATTCATGGCCCACAGTATGATCAGGTACTGATGTTACGTTTAGGAAGCCCTACTTCTAAAAGAGAAGAGAGAGAGAATGTAAGTTTATGAAATATAAAAAGTTGAGAATATTTCACAACTCACACCTCTAGAAAATAATACACAATTGGATTTGAATCAGAATGACTTCTAAAACACTGTTTAATGACCATCTTATCAATTCCATTGAATTTAATCTTTTTGAACTGAAACGTATATGCTTTTCATTATAAATAATTTCGTTTGTATTCTTTTTTTCCCTTTTTCTTTT
>NW_012105831.1:107247-108421 GCF_000951045.1 Mandrillus leucophaeus
AATACAGGTGCCTGCCACTACACCCAGCTAATTTTTTGTATATTTAATAGAGACGGGGTTTCACCATGTTAGTCAGGATGGTCTGGATCTCCTGATCTTGTGATCCACCCGCCTCGGCCTCCCAAAGTGCTGGGATTACAAACATGAGCCACGGAGCCTGTGTAGTGCCTTTTTTATGCAAATAACCGATTAGGTCTTCAACTACTAGGCCCAGGGTGTGGCACTGGGCTATCTGCTTGTGGATTTCGTTTCTGCCTTTTAGTTTTTACTTCTTTCTTTGGAGGCAGAAATTGGACATAAGACAATATGAGGGGTGGTCTCCTCCCTTAGATGACTTATTAAGTGCCACCACTAATTGTTTTATATTTTGTACTGACAGAGGCGCTCCTTAACCAAACTTTACACAGGCTCCTCTGAGTGAGCTCTCCTTTTGATTAGGCCTTGTCATTTGGGACTTGTCTTCAACCTGTCTGGTCCAGTTTTAACAAGAGTCCTTCCAAGTCCCTTAGTTTTTTGTTTGTTGTTTTTTTTTTTGGTGGAGGTGGGGTGGTTCTTGGGTATTTTTTGTTTGTTTGTTTTGGTTTTTTTTGGTCTTTGGAGGTTTATTTTGAGACTGGGTCTCACTTTGTCACCCAGGCTGGAGTGCAATGGTACAATCACGGCTCACTGCAGCCTCAACTTCCCTGACTCAAGCAGTCCACCTACCTTAGCCTCCTGAATAGCTGGGACCACAGCTGTGCACCACCATACCTGCCTGATTTTTTTATTTTTTGTAGCGACAGGGATCTCACCTTGTTGCCCATGCTGGTCTGAAACTCCTGGGTACAAACAGTTTTCCCGCCTCAGCCTCCCAAAGTGTTGGGATTACAGGTGTGAGCCACTGCACCCAGCCTAGTCCCTTAGTTTTGGGTTTTTTTTTTTTAACTAGAATCCTGCTAAGTCCATGTGGCAAGAATCTTCCCACCCTTAGTATCTGATCACTCTGGCCTGCCCTCAGCAAGAATCCTGTTGGTATAGCAACAATCCCCCCACCCTGGATGTCTCCCCTCAGTAATTTTCCATCCACTGACCACGCCCCCTGAATTCTGCCCATTGGCTATCTTCACCTGTCTTTGCTGTACTTGAAGTTAAGCAAAATTTCTTTCTCCATTGCCATTATCTTTTTTTTTTTTTT
>NW_012105831.1:114076-115445 GCF_000951045.1 Mandrillus leucophaeus
GTTTGTATTCTTTTTTTCCCTTTTTCTTTTCTTTTTTTTTTTTTTTTAAAGACAGAGTCTTGCTCTGTTGCCCAGGCTGGAGTGCAGTGGCAACCTCCACCTCCTGGGTTCAAGCAGTTCTCATGCCTCAGCCTCCCAAGTTGCCGGAACTACAGGCCCACACCACCACACCCAGCTAATTTTTGTTATTTTTAGTGGAGACAGGGTTTCACCATGTGTGCCAGACTTGTCTCAAATTCCTAGACTCAAGTGATCCACCCATCTCTGCCTCCCAAAGTGCTAGGCTTATAGGCATGAGCCACCTTGTCTGGTGTGGCTTTTTTTTTTTTTTTTTTTTTTTTTTGAGTCAGAGACTCACTCTGCTGCCCAGGCTGGAGTGCATTGCTATGATCATTGCTTACTGCAGCCTCAACCTCCTGGGCTCAAATGATTTCTCCCAGCTCAGCCTCCCATGTAGCTAGAACCCTAGGTGTGCACTAGAACCCTAGGTGTGCACTACACCCGGCTAATTTTTTTTATTTTTTCTAGAGATGGGGTCTGACCTTGCATAACTTGGGTCTGTCTGATGTTTCATCAGGAATAGTTGGGTCATGGCTTAGCAGGAATGCCACAGAAATGATGGCTGTGCCCAGTTCTGTGTGGCCTCAGGAGGCACTTTTTGTAGATAGTATACCACCATGGGTGATGTTGCTGAATGCCAGGTTTTCTACTGTAAAGTCACAATGGTTCCCTCTGTATTAATCAGTATTTTGTGGGGGCATATTCCAGTGTTATATCAGTGTCCTGTTTTCCAGTAAACCCACAAGCCTTGTCCTTCTTTGATAACTTCCACCTGAATCAGGTACCTCTGTTAAGGATGCCAAGGAGTGATTCTTGTCTCCTTCGCTCCTACTGCATTTATTAGTTAGCATTCTGTAAGGAGCGCTTTCCCTTCTCTCCCCATGTATTTATTCATTTATGTTAACACGGAATCTAGATTCTTAGTTTACTAACAGGTTATATTCCATTGCTAACATCAATTTGGTGCTGATACTGTCTCTAATTTGGCCAGTGGGGAGCTCTTTAAAGTGGCTCCTGTGTCCTTTTGGTATTTGTAGCGTTGAGTGCTTCCTAACCTTCTGGCATAAGATGACCCAGGTTTATCTTTTACAGTTCATGCTCCAATGTGGAATTGTCATTTCTCCAGGGCAACTTGGTTCCTTTAGTGGAAAATAGTATTTAGAAACCAAAAGCTGGGTGCTCATTGTGCTTATTGCTCCTGTGCCCTCTTAGTAGAGAGAGTTGAGCAGTGTATAGATGTGTGTTTTACACACATACATGAATGTGTCTATATATGTGTGTATACATACATATATACACACATACGTAA
>NW_012105831.1:116565-135881 GCF_000951045.1 Mandrillus leucophaeus
AGGCTGGTCTCAAACTCCTGACCTCAGGTGATCTGCCCACCTCAGCCTCCCAAAGTGCTGGGATTACAGGTGTGAGCCACCGTGCCTGGCCTTAATTTTAGTAACTAGTAGTTATAGTAATAAATGCTACCATGTGTTAAGCATTGTGCTAAATATTTTAATATACTGTCAGTCCTTACGGCAGCTCCATGAGAAATGTATTATTGCCTCTACATTGTAAGTGAGGAAAATGTGTTAGCAGATTGCTTTTCTGTTTCATAAGCTTTTTATTAATTAATCTGTGATGGCTTGAGATTTCTTTCCCTCTAAACTTATGGCTTAATTCATTTCAATATGAACTGCTTAATCTGCTTTGCAGGGATCGAAAATTATACAATTTGGGATTAAAAGGCTATTACATCAGAGACAGTGACAACAATTCAGGTAATATAGTATAAAATTATATAATCCTTTTTTGCTGAAATTAGCCATAATGTGTTTATTTATGTATAATTTGTTATAATATTGTATTGATTTGTTAGCACAAAATATAAATGCCAAATAATTCTGTAATCAGACAATTTTTATTTTCTTTTATAACGTGGTTCTGGAATCTCTGTGAAAGCAGATCTTTTATTTTTCTATAGCTCCTGTGATGACAGTGCAGCCTCTTTTGCCCTGTGCAGTGTTCCTTCCTGAGTTGCCGCCATTAGATATGAGCAACCTGGAATTTAAAGCTTTGAAAAGTAGAGAATATGTGGTTTCTGGCTAGATGTGGTGGCTTATGCTTGTAATCCCAGCATTTTGGGAGGCCAAGGCAAGCTGATCACTTGAGGTCAGGAGTACAAAACCAGCCTGGACAACATGGTAAAACCCCCGTCTCTACTAAAAATACAAAAATTATCCAGGTATGGTGGTGGGCAACTATAATCCCAGCTACTCAGGAGGCTGAAGCAAGAGAATCCCTTGAACCCAGGAGTCAGAGTTGGCAGTGAGCTGAGATCGTGCCACTGCACTCTAGCCTGGGCAACAGAGCAAGACTCCATCTCCAATTTAGAATATGTAAATTCTAATCATAATACTAATCAGAAGTGTATTATGGAGGTAAATGCTGCAGGATAAAAATTCCAGGTGAACATCTGTAGTCTTTTGCCTGAAGTAAAGAGACTGTCATCTTGGTTAACTTTCCCAAATAACAGATACAATTTATACTGTACATTGAGGCTCACTTTGGTCTCTCAAACTTCCCTACTGCGTTTGTCCTTCCACATAGGCCTGTTGTGTTTCTAGACACAGAGAAAATTACAGCATGGAGTTAGAAGCCAAAGTCAGCCCAAGTACAGTGTCATAGTTACCTTTGGAAATCCTTTAACTCTCATGGTGATGGAACAAATTACTGTTTCTTCAGTTGATCACTGGATGGAATGTTCGGTTTGTTTTTCAGTGCTATGCTATACAAATAAAGTTCCTATAACACTAGTCTCCTCAAGCATAAGAAAATACGCATACTATGAAAGGAACGTAAAACTTAGTTTACTCATCTTCTCCATTTTGCTGTCTCCTGAGCTTTCGTAAGTATATTGAATGGAGTAGCGAGTGGAATCCCCTTCATTATTTAGAAAGGTATCTTTCTCCCTCTTGTAGTAGAATTTGCACACATGAGATTTCTCTTTATCTGTCTTCATTTTGGCTGTGTCGGATTTACTGTTCTGTTGCCTGAGATCATCAAGCTGGAGTGCAGCCCGATGCTAATTGAGTATGCTAATATATAAAATGATTTTTGTTATCTAAATTTTAAACAGTTAATAGAGCACTTGAGTGGCATATGTTCCATTAATGGTATAACTACTGTTAGATAACCATATTAGGGTAAAGTAAAACTTACTTTGTTGTAATAAATGGTTTTTCTATAAGAATTAGAGTCAGAGGGCTTGAAAAAAATATTCGAGTTCAGTGGATTTCAAACGTTTCTCTTTTTTTAGAGAGAGAGAGAGGGTCTTGCTCTGTTGCCCATGTGGCGATTGCTTAAGCATTCCTCTCGCCTCAGCCTCCCAAGTAGCAGGGACTATGGGTGTCACCACACCAGGGTAGTTTTGTTTTTGTTTTTTGTTTTTTTTGTAGAAACAGGGTCTCGCTGTGTTGCTCAGACTTGTCTCAAACTCCTGGCCTCAAGCAGCCTCTCAAAATGCTGAGATTAGAGCCATAAGCCACTGTGCCCAGCTCCAGGATTTCAAACTTCTGATAGCAGGATCCTTTCATTAAATCAGCTCTTCCACAGAATCCCAGAACCTAAGTCCCAGATGTATTGAAGTGTCTGTGAGGGTCATGAAGACATAATTCTCACCTGCTCTTGCTAACACCTCCTAAAATAACTTCACAAATCATTATTTTTAAATTCACTGACTTTGTTCAGTAATTTTGCAGGTAAAGAATGTGAACATATAAATATTTTCTCCACAGACCAGGGTTACATGGCCTGTTCTGTCTTCCTTCCATCCTCAGGATTTTGCACAGTGCCCAACGTAGAGCAGATGCTCAATAAGCGTAAGTTAAATGGGCAGCTGGATGAATAGTGGCAGGCAGAGCCCAACAAGAAATTGTCTCTTGATTCTTCATTGGCTTTTTTTGTTACTAGTCCATCAATTGGTTTTTTTTGTTTTGTTTTTTATTTTGTTTTGAGACCGAGTCTCACTCTCTCACCCAGGCTGGGGTATAGTGGCACGATCTTGACTCACTGCAACCTCCGTCTCCCAGGTTCGAGCAATTATCCTGCCTCAGCCTCCCGAGTAGCTGGGATTACAGGCACCTGCTACCATACCCAGCTGATGTTTGTGTTTTTGGTAGAAACAGGTTTTCACCATGTTGGCCAGGCTAATCTCAAACTCCTGACCTCAAGTGATCTGCTTGCCTCAGCCTCCCAAAGCACTGGGATTACAGGCATGAGCCACCGTGCCCAGCATATCATCAGTTGTTTTTTGTTGGTTTGTTTTCTTTTTTTCCTTTAAAAATTGTAACTTTGCAGGCCAGGCAAGATGGCATGCAACTGTAATCCTAGCTCTTGTGAGGCTGAGGCAAGAGGACTGACTGAGCCCAGGAGTTCAGAGCTTTTTAGTGCTTTATGATCACACCTGCAAATAGCTGTTATACTCCAACCTGGGCAGTACTGTGGGACCCCCATCTCTAAAAAATAAAAAATAAATATTGTAACATTTGCCTACCTTTGTTTTGGGCAGGTCCTGTAATCAGTCACTCTGGATCTCAGGGTTTTTTTAAATGAAAATAAGAAAACCTGCCTCTTAAGTTTTCCTTAAAACTAAGCTAATAAATGCTATCTATAGGAGACCAGGCGACAGAAGAGGAGGAAGGTGGTTATTCTTGTGGTACTGTGGAATCACGTGACAACAAAGGCATATGCCTAGATGAAAGTGAGCTTGATTCTGAGGCTGAACTCATGAGAAGTATGGGATTGCCACTTCAATTTGGTAGGATATCTGCACATAAGAATTTTGAGGTAAATATTAATTTACTTTTATTCTCTCTCAGTTTTCTTTATAAAATATCGCAGGGAGTTACTTTTTATCAGATTAAATGCATTCACAATCAGCACTCTCTGCCTCTTTTTAAATGTATGTATTTATAAATTAACCAGAACTGCAAGTTGTAATATGTCTCACGTGTGACTCTTCCTCCTCTTGGAAACTTAGACAGTATGTCACTTGTTTGTGGAGCTGAAAGCCCATAGTGGGACTTTGAGAGTAGTTTGTTTAATTTAATGTCAAAATAGACTTGGATTCTGCTTTCTTGTATAGTTTATGAAGTACATTTTATATTCAAATTATTTATCTGATGTAGGTATCTATGAATACTAGAAATAAAGTTAAAATAAAAAAGAAAAAGAAGAAACATCAAAAGAAATACTTAGATGAAATTATGCAAGAATCTTGGAGAAAAGAATATGAAGAAGAACACATTTTGGCTTCAGATGATCCATCTTCAATTGAACAGGATGAGAACACCAGAATATGTGAACTTCAAAGCAAAAAAGATACTGAGACAGAAAATCTTCCTGTTGAAAACACATTATCTCCAAAGCTAGAAATTACAGAGAGATGGGAAAAGTATTGGAATGAATACGGAGGAGGACTATTGTGGCAGAGTTGGCAAGAAAAACATCCAGATCAAGCACTATCTTCTGAACCTTGGAACTTTCCTGATACAAAGGAAGAATGGGAGCAACATTATAGTCAACTTTATTGGTATTATTTGGAACAGTTTCAGTATTGGGAAGCTCAGGGTTGGACTTTTGATGCCTTGCAAAGCTGTGATACAGATACTTACACATCTAAAACAGAAGCTGACAACAAGAAAGATGAAAAATGCTTGAAAGTTGACTTAGTATCTTTTCCATCTTCACCTATTACAGTTGATAATGACAGCTCTGGTACAAGTGATAAGGATTGTAGTGAAATACTTGATGGAATTAGTAACATAAAACTAAATTCAGAGGAAGTAAAACAGAGCCAATTAGATTCCTCTACAAGTCATGATGGTCATCAACAGCTAAGTGAAGTTAGTAGCAGAAGAGAGTGCCCTGCTTCCGGCCAAAGTGAACCACATAATGGAGGAACCAATGAGGAAAGCAGCTCACCGGGGAATACAAGCACAGACCCACCAGCTCAGGGTAAGATTAACCAAGATTTATTCTGCCATGTAATGGTTAGCAAAATGAATTCATTCAGCAAAATAACTACTAATCCTTTATTGTAGAGTTCAGTAATACCAACTACATTTCATATAGTAATGAAATGATTTAATCCATTCTATTTTCATATCACAAGTTGTTACCCTTTTCTGTTAATAAGAATATTTGCATACAGTTCTCAAAAACATCATTCCTTCTTGTACTTTGGTGGCTAATGAAAACGTGGAATCTCTTGAGAAATCTAATTTAGAGTGAGCTTGGAACTTTTAGTTTTTCAGAGCAAATGAGTTTATAAGAGGCATGTTAGAAAGCAATTGAGAACGTACATTTGACATTAGGCAAATGTCTTATGAGTCATAGTGGAATTCATGTAGGACAAGCAAAGTCTTGCTGTGAAAAAAGATCTCAGTGGGGCCCAGAATTAATTTATAACTGGAATAATTTCAGGATTCTCATCAATAAAATATCCAGGATAAGGAACTTGGTTGATTCCTGAATAACTGATCAAAAAAAAAAAAAAAAAAGGCTCGTTGTGCAAACTGGTGCCACTCAGGACTAGAGAATGCCAATGAGAAGTGCTTTGAAAGGAGTTAATCGGAGTAGGGTGGGATGAGAATGTTTACTTTGCATTGCTGTAAAGGAATACCTGAGACTGAGGAATGTATAAAGAAAAGAGGTTTATTTTGGCTCACAGTTTTGCAGGCTGCACAGGAAGCATAGCCTCAGCATCAACTCCTGGTGAGGGCCCCAGGAACCTTCCAATTATGGCAGAAGGTGAAAGCGAAATAGGCATGCCACATGGCAAGAGAGACAGCAAGAGAGAGGGGGGAAGTCCCAGGCTCTTGTTAGCAATCAGATATTGCAGTAGCTCATTACCATGGGGAGGCACTAAGCCATTCATGAAGGATCTGCTCCATGACCCAAACACTTCCCACCAGACCCCACTTCCAACATTAGGGATCACATTTAAATATGAGGTTTAGAGGGGACAATCATCCAAACCATATCAGTGTTCTTACTAAGGAGAGGGTTCTGCCAATTAACAGCACCAGGAATATGAGAGAGGAGGAAATTTCTGTGACATCTGCCTATCCTGAAGTTTTGGCATCCTGATGTTACATGCTGAGGACATCTAGTGTAGAGGAACTTTCTTCTCAGCCTTACTTCTTTGTGAAACAAATGGTTTTGACCTTTTACTTAACCATCAGATTTGCTTTGCTTATCTCAGATTGCTGATAATACTTCATCCAGCTGAGAGTTTCTAAAGAGCTCTGCCAACTTGCTTTTTTCTCTGTATTCTTAGATTCTTATAGTGGAGCTTACCTCAGCATAATATTCTCATAATATTCTCATTCCTTTCTATTTAGGTGATATATTTTCACCTTTTTTTTAATTTTTTTTTTAAGATGGAGTCTTACTCTGTCGCCCAGGCTGGAGTGCGGTGGCATGAACTCAGCACACTGCAAGGTCCACCTCCGGGCTCAAGCAGTTCTCCAGCCTCAGCCTCCCGAGTAGCTGGGACTACAGGTGTGTGCCACCACTTCCAGTTAATTTTTTTTTTTTTTTTTTTTTGATACAGGGTTTCACCATGCTGGTCAGTCTGCTCTCAAACTCCTGACCTCAGGTGACCCTCCCACCTCAGCCTCCCAAAGTGCATAGGCGTGAGCCACCATGCACAGCCATCCTTTTTTATTTGAAGATTTTATATTAATATTCTGATACTCTTCTATACTCTCCTGATACCTTTCTGTACATATTTTGACCATAAAGTTTATAATATACACATGGGGCATTGTTTTGGCCTCTGACTTACTGTCTCATTTACCCTCTTTGGTTCTCCTCCCTCATCTGCCCGCTTTTTTCTTTGCCAAACACAGTAATTCTCACAGTCTCTGCCTTCTGTTGCCTGTTCCCTTACTTATGTTTATAGATTGTCCATTTCTGTAATAATTCCAGTTTGTCTGCCATCAGGATGAATATGAGGGTTTTAGATTTTGATTTGTTTTAGATCCTCCCGTGAGTTCAAAATTTAAGGTATAGGTTATGCTTCTATGTAAGTATGTTTTCTACTCTTTGTGGTTGGTGCTTTTCTGAAAAGAGTCAAAGCTTCCCACTGTCTACCCTGCAGACATCTTTTTCCTCCTGGTCTCAGCTACCCGCTTTCTTCCAGTCTCACAAGATAGAGAACAAAGACAGATTTGTGCCTCAGTTTTTGTCACCATAAGTTAAAGAACTCTTCTTAAAGATAGTATTGTCTTTGTTACTCTCATTACTAATGTTACTTTCATACTATATTAAAGGCAAATGAAGAGAAATTCTTCTTAATCAATGTGATAATGCCCCCTTTATAGTCATTTCAATTAAAATTCCATAAGAATGTGACTGCTAACAGCTACACAAAGGCAGCTTTGTGGGTTAATTTGTGTAGATTTGGGCAGTTATGAAGTAGTTTTAGTTTGTTGTTTTTTTTTTAAGTAGTTAGATCATGAACATTTTAAAACCTGTTAAAAACTTTAGACAAATTAAATTTAATAGAGTTTAATTGAGCAAAGAACGATTCTCGAATCAGGCAGCTCCCGGAACCAGAATAGGTTCAGAGCAACTCCAGGGTTGCCACATGATTGGAATAACATTTATAGACAAAGAAAGAAAAATGATGTACAGAAGGCGGAAGTGAGGTACAGAAACAGCTAGATTGGTTACAGCCCAGTTTTTGCCTAACTTGAACACCATTTGAACAGTTGGCTGCCTGTGATTAGCCAAAACTGTGCTTGGTACAAGAGTAGGTTAGTCTTTTTATACAACCAATTAGGTTACAGTTCACTATGTGTGGAGAAACCTTTAAGCTGAGCTTAAAATGTGTACATGGACAGCTTTAGGCTAAATTTAATTTAACAAACCTTATAGTTAGGATTTTTAAAATGCTCAGACGCTGCATGTAGACACACAAACAGGTAGATGTGACCTGGTACTTTGATGCACATGTACAGTTCATTGCAGAAAAGGTGCTAAAATATTTTGATTGGCTTTGCAAATAGCAGAAAAGTTGTCAAACCAAGTGGGAAAACCTATGCAATATTTCTGCCTCTTTAGATTCACAGAAGTCTTCAGGAACAAACACAAGCAAAGTCAGACCACATGCCAGTGGTACTGATGGAGATGAAAGTGAGGAAGATCCACCTGAGCATAAGCCAGGCAAACTGAAGAGGAGGTAAGTTGCATGAGACCCCTCTCACCAGAGCGTGTTAGAGTAAGCATTTGTATCCGTAAGCAAGTGGTTATTAAATGATTGTTATGTTCACAACACTGGTAATCATGTAAGAAGAGGCAGGGTCTACTGGTAAGATTCTGAGCCTTTGGACCTAGACCTGTGGTCAGAGCCAAACTCTGCCACTCAGAAACTCTGAGTACATTTCCTTCTTTTTTTTTTTTTTAAGACACAGTCTCGCTTTATCGCTCAGGCTGCAGTACATGGCACGATCATAGCTCACTATGATCTTGAACTCCTCAGCTCAATTGAACTTGAACTTCTCACTTCAGTTGATCCTTCTGCCTTGAGTAGCTGGGACTATAGGCGTGTGCCACCACTCCTCGTTAGTTTTTAAAAATTTTTTGTAGAGACAGGGTCTCGCTGTATTGCCCAGGCTGATGTCAAACTCCTGGCCTCAAGTGATCCACTTGCCTTGACCTTCCAAAGCACTGGGATTACAGGTGTGAGCCACCACACCTGGCCTAAGTACATTTCTTAATTTCTCATCTATAAGATTGGACTGATGCCTTTTTTGTGATCGTTGGGTGGACAGGAGCTAGCATATAATATGTCTGACACTTAGTAGCTATCAATGGATCATAACTTTTAACTAATAATTAGATTCATATCCTCTCTCTCTCACCAGTTCTAATGTTTTTCAAGTCTGGATATATCTTATCCCAGATTTGTATTGCTGAAAAAGACCTCAAGGTCATGCTTTCATTGTATAGATAGGAACACTGAGGCAAATAGGAGTATCTTTCTTGTTCAGTTTCTTCATAGCAATGGCAGCTCTAAAGCCAGAGCCCAGACCAACTACTCAAAGCAGTGCAATTTCTATTTACCACTGTGAAAGTTGTAAGAGTCAAAACAGAGTCACTTGTGTCAAACACTGGTAAAATGTCGCCAGGGAAGGCCATGAAAGACTCTCATGCACTATTTGCCTGATAACAGGAACTGTCACAAGAAATTTTTCCAAGCCAAAACATCACACAAGAACAGATAGCTGCTTATACAGGAACATGTGCCTGACACAGTCTCACAAGCCCAATTCAAAACTACAGAGGCCTAACTGTAACTCTCAGATTGCAAGTTCCACCTAACAACCTCTGGCTCTCCTAATCAAAGCTCACCAGCTGTTTGTTGTAAGATGCTGCAAGTGCCAGTGAACTAACTTTCTAAACAACACGCGTGACCTCTTTCCTCAGTGAAACTCTAACCTTTTCCTTTCTTCTTTGGACATTTCATGAGGTCACCTCATTCTGTGCTTTGTCCCAAACTGCAGTTCTGTTTTTGTGTTTTATAACCAAATAAAAATTCTTTTTTTTTTGGTGTTCATCCCTACATTTTTTTCTTGGAGGTTTATACCACTTCTACACATAATTAAACAGGTAGAGAATAATGTAAGGTGGGATATAGTCAGATGCTAACGCTGTAAGTAACAAGGAAAGGATGAATCATTACTGAACTTGGAAGTTAGCTGGACACTTCATTTCTCTGACAGGATGTGAGGTGCTCCATGTAAGACGCTTGTACTCCAAATGGCTTCTGGAAAAATAAGCGTGCCTCTACTATGCTCCCTCTATATGGTAGACATTGCTTGTTAACTCCCCAGTTCCTGCTAGTTACTGAAGGCAAAGATCATGTGTGTTCAAAGAGCATAACTTATTTTTAAGGACAAACTTTGTAAGAATTATTTCTCACCATTTTCCTTTACTTGGAATTATGGCCAGCGGTAGTCACTGTTTGCTAAAAGATCTCTGGTAGGTGGATTCTCCAGGGTTAGCTAACATCACTTGAATCACAACGTTATTCTTTTTAATATTTTTTTTCTTTTAAAATTTTTTTGGATTGGATTGATACTTACCAAACCTTTCCTTGTTTGTTTTTAAGGGAAACCTCTGGAGAAATCACTTTGGGAGATTAATTTAAGGCTGCAGCTTTTACTGGTGTTTTTCCAAAGGAAAATTGAGAGATGATATTTGTACCATACCCAGGAATAGAAATCATTACTTGACATGGATTAAGACAGGAGTACTTACCCAAACACACTTGGGTACTTACCTCATTTGGAAAATTCTAATTATTCTTTTTTCTGGTTTCCTGGATCTGTAAACTATGGTTGATTATGGTGACGGGAAGTTTCATGTGTCGATTATATTGCCTTTTTTATATTTATCTGAACTGGTGGGCTCTGGTAGTAATGGCTGATCACTGTTTACCTTTTCTTTATTTGTTTAGCCATGAACTGGACATCGATGAAAACCCAGCTTCAGACTTTGATGACAGTGGTTCCCTTCTAGGATTCAAGTATGGCTCAGGACAAAAGTAATTATTCATAAAAGCTATTGTTTTCCCAAAGTCCTAACCACTTCAGCTATCTTAGAGCACTCTGATACTCAGATAACTAATAAATGATCATGTGTTGAGATGTTATCATTAAAGCACTTCTTGTTAGAATTGTGGTAGAGATATCCCTGTACATTTGGTGTGTTCATATGCTTTAACTCAGGTGCCCTTTATAGCAATCCAGTGTTGTTACTCCATTTCATAGATAAAGCAACTGTAGCTCACAGAGGCTTTGACTTGGTCAAGATCACATTATTTACTGGAGAGGGAATTTAGGCCCAGCTCTTGTGACTTCTAAGCATGGTTCTCTTCTCACCTAGTATCTCACGTGTGTACATGTGAAGACCATAGCAAACATGCCATGAAAAGTTGAAATCTGCAATAACCTGTTTTTATTATGAAAGAGTAAAATTAAAACAACCCAAATAACAAGTAAAAAGTAAAAAATATTTTGCTTCCAGTAATTCTCAGATGTAGGCAGTGTTTTAAAGAGTTTGGTACTTTGGGAGGCTGGGCAATATAGGGAGACCCCGTCTCTACAAAAAATTTAAAAATTAGCTGGGTTTAGTGGTGCATGCCTGTGTTTCCAGCTCCTTGGGAGGCTGAGATGGGAGGATCACTTGAGTCCGGGAGGTTGAGGGTGCTCTGAGCCATGATAATGCCACTGCACTCCAGCCTGGGTAACAGAGTGAGACTCTCAAAAAAAAAGAGTTTGGCATATGTCCCTCCAAATTTATTGTTGTGTGCTATGACTACATACAGGTACACACATTTTTTGTTTGTTGGTTTTGTTTTGTTTTTTGAGACAGTCTCACTCTGTCACCCAGGTTGCAGCACAGTGGCGTGATCTCTGCCCACTGTGACCTCCGCCTCCTGGGTTCAAGCGATTCTCCTGCCTCAGTCCCACAAGTAGCTGGGACTACAGGCATGCGCCACCATGCCCAGCTAATTTTTTTTTTTTTTTGTATTTTTAGTAGAGACGGGGTTACACCATATTGGCCAGGCTGGTCTCAAACTCCTGACCTCAGGTGATCTGCCCATCTCGGCCTCCCAAAGTGCTGGGATTACAGGCATGAGCCACTGCGCCTGGCCATGTACGCACATTTTGCTTCTCTTTGTGTGAAACAGAAAAATTAGATCATATTATAGATACTCTTCAGGTTGCTTTTCTCCCTCAACAATGTACCATGGACGCTTGTTGATAGAAACATTTAGCTAATTCTGTAAATGAGGGCTTTGTGTTTTATCAATTGCCCTAATAACATGTAAATTGTTTCCTAAGATCTAAGCATAATGCCTTAGAAGGTCCCTCCAGGTTATTACGTGTGCCTGCCTGCCTTCCTTAGCGTCTCACTCTGTAACACAGGATGGAGTGCAGTGCTGTTTTAAGTTTTTTCATAGAGATGGGGTCTTGCTGTGTTACCCAGGCTGGTCTTAAACTCTTGGCCTCAAGTGATCCTCCCATCTCAGCCTCCTAGAGTGCAGGGATTGCAGGCATGAGCCACCATTTATTCCTTCTTATTGCTGAATAGAATTCCAGTGTATGGATGTACCAAAATTTGTTCAACCATGCAACAATTGAAGGGCATTTGGATTATTTCTGGCATTTTGCTCTTACAAATAAAGTGGCAGTGCAGGTGCAATGGCTCACACCTGTAATCCCAGCCCTTGGGGAAGCTGAGGTGAGAAGATTGCCTGGAACCAGAGGTCAAGACCAGCCTAGGTAACATAGCAAGGCAGAAAATTAAAAAATAAAATGAAATTTCAAAAGTCAACAAAGCTGCTATGAACATTTGTGTATAGAAGACATAAGATGTCTCTGGGATTAAATGCCCAAGCATTAAATATAAAGGAACATGTTTGAATAAGTGGGTAATTGTGTTAGAACAACTAGAGATTTTATCGCACATGACGTGAAGACTAAACTGAGTAGGTAAGGCCTGATAAAGACAGCTTCCACCAGTAATCTAAACCATAACTGGGTTCTTTGATGTTTCTAAGGGTTGAGATTTCAGGTCCTACTTATCTATTTCATAAGTTGTGAAATACAGATACCTACACATTATGAAATCAGCAAGAAAGGGACATGAGGAATGCCTCAAAATTGAATTGAATTCAAATTAGTTCAGAAGTACATGTTGACTCTTACAGTTTCTAAAGATTATCAGTTTTTCTCCCTTAGGTATTTCAAAGCAATTATAGTTCCTATAATCAATAGTTCATATAATCATTAAAGGCTAGGATCATAAAGTTTAGCAATGTAAAAAGGTTCTTAAATTCCTGGCAGGATTTATTACTATGCACATGTAGTTTTATTGAGGAATCCTTGGGTTGATTTTGGTAGTATACTCTTGTAACGATCTATTTCTTTTCTTGCCTGAGATTTAACTTAACTACTCTTCTATTTAGAGCACCCAATTCTACTTAAAAGAGAAGGATAAAATATCCTGTTTTTTAAAAGAAGTTTATAATATGGCTACAAAGTAAGACCTGATGTTTAAACTCAAAGTATTCTGGATTTTATAAATACTAAAGTGTATGTGACACTCTTAAGTTCCTAACAGTTTGTAGGAGAGGGAGTTATTTGAGGCTTACTATAATCAAAGGAGGCTTCATAACAGATACATATCTTTTAGGACTGGAAAATTTCAGATGGTTAAATCAGACATTCTCTAATTATTTAGATACTAAGGTTTTGCTTCTTTTGTAAGCTCAGATTTAGATAATTCAAACACATTCAGAAATGTGTTAAAGAGCTTTGACATCACCCCACCTTGAGAATATTTATATTTCGCTAACAAGGGGTTAAGGTTTTATGTGTGTATATATATACACACACACACACACACACACACACACACAGTTTATTTATTGCAGTCTACTATGTAATTTATACTTTCTGCTCTATATTAGATATGTTGCGCTTCCCAACTTTGGTGTTACACATTTGCTTTAGAATTAACATAAAAGTTAGACCATCAACTCTTCTGCAAGTTGAACTTGATTTTCTCACTTTCATAATTTTAAAAAGGGAACTAAAATGGTGTAAAAATGAGTGAAAATGTTAGTTTCATTGTCTTTTCCTCTAAGGAAATATAATCCTGGAATTTAAGGTGTGAATCACTTGTTTTGATCTGGTCACAGATATGGTGGAATTCCAAATTTCAGTCATCGGCAGGTCAGATATTTAGAGAAGAATGTGAAGCATAAGTCTAAGTACCTGGACATGCGCAGACAAGTAAAGATGAAAAACAAACACATCTTCTTTACCAAAGAGTCAGAAAAACCATTTTTCAAGAAAAGCAAAACTCTGAGTAAGGTATGTATAAATTTTGTTGTATACTTGTAGATAGAATCATGTTTTGTAAGTTTGACCTCTTAAAATTGTTGTATTCAAATAGGAAGCGTGTTTCTACGCAGGTATCAAGGTACATAATTTTTTTTTTTTTGACTTGCTTCTTGAAGACATATATTATGTAAACTAAATCTGCAAAAAGGCAACTTGAAGTGGGGTGAAAAGGAAGTGTTTGAAAGCTGTAAAGTAGTAGTGTCTGACATGATTTTTAAAAAAGCAGCCGCTGGGTGTGGGGGACTCATGCCTGTAATCCCAGCACTTTGGGAGGCTGAGGTGGGTAGATCACCTGAGGTCGGGAGTACCAGACAAGCCTGACCAACATGGAGAAACCCCATCTCTACTAAAAATACAAAATTAGCCAGCATGGTGGCGCTTGCCTGTAATCCCAGCTACTTGGGAAGCTGAGGCAGGAGAATCGCCTGAACCCAGGAGGCGGAGGTTGTGGTGAGCCGAGGTGGCGCCATTGTACTCTAACCTGGGCAACAAGAGCAAAACTCCGTCTCAAACAAAAACACGCAACCTTGGCCGGGCATGGTGACTCACACCTGTAATCCCAGCACTTAGGGAGGCCAAGGCGGATGAATCACCTGAGGTCAGGAATTCAAGACCAGCCTGGCCAACATGGTGAAACCCCATCTCTGCTAAAAATACAAAAATTAGCCAGGCGTGGTGGCGAGCGCCTGTAATCCCAGCTACTCGGAAGGCTAGGCAGGAGAATCGCTTGAACCTGGGAGGCAGAGGTTGCAGTGAGCTGAGATCGCGCCATTGCACTCCAGCCTGGCTGACAGAGTAAGACTCCATCTCAAAAAACAAAAACACTGCCTTACCTATGTAGTAACAGACAAGAACAAGGGGCAATTTATCTTCTGTTTCAGGCTAGGTAGGTATATTAGTCTGTTCTCTGGCTGCTAATAAAGATATACCTAAGAGTGGATAATTTTTGATGGAAAGAGATTTAATTGACTCATAGTTCTGCAGGGCTGGGGAGGCCTCAGGAAACTTACAATTATGGTGGAAAGGGAAGCAAACAACTCCTTCTTCACATGGCAGCTAGAGAGAGAAATGAGTGCCCAGCAAAGGAGGAAGCACCTTATAAAACCATCAGATCTCATAAGAACTAACTCACCATCACAAGAAGAGGATGGGAGAAACCGCCCCCATAATTCAACCATCTCTACCTGATTCCCCCCACAACACGTGGGGATTATGGGAACTGTGATTCAAGATGAGATTTGGATGGAGACACAGCCAAACCATACTAGTAGGATCCTAATAGTCCAAATTCTGATACAGCTTAATATTATAAGCTTTAATTCTGAGTTCTTCCAGAAGTGATCAGTCAGTTTATACCTGTAACAAGTTCACCCTGATAGCATGAAACACAAGTCCAATTTATTGTTTGACATTATTACCTGAAATATTCATATTCCCTCTCTTGGACTTTGCTATATCTACCATCCAAGTACCTGGGAAACAACATTAGTTAGGAAATTGCTTTGTGTGATGAATTACCCTTCTTTATTCAAAGGGATAAAAAACGCTTTCTAATGAGCAGAACCTTGATGTCAGTCACATCTCCAGCAGCTCTTTGGGACAGTAGACCATAATCTTAGACTCCATGATGACTCTGTTTCTGTTGTCCGTTTTTAAGGCTAGTCAGATGACTCTGGTTTCCCCTCAAGAAACATTGTCCTCTCTAACTTAAGCGTACTTGTAAAATATGCTACATATATGTAACTGGTTTTATTTTGTATTACATTTCAGGTTGACTAGCTGCTGGTGATATTTTAATAAATACGTTAGTGGTGCTAGTTATATCTGAAACAGACTGCCTAGTATTAGTCCAGTCAGTGCCGTAGGACTTTCCATAATGTGTTGGATGTAATAGCCCCCATGCATTCATCTATAGATGAGTGCAGAAACATAGCTGCTAGGCATTGCTGAGGAAAAAAGGTATGTGACTGCTGTGTCTAACTTAGATACCTAATTTGTTTGTAGGCATATTCCCTTAGAGGAAGATTTTGGGTTGTTGCTCATCATGTCCACCACTTCCATTCTAATTTCCTCACTCTTAGAAAGGTCATGAAGACAAGATCGGAAGAATATTCATGTTACAGAAGATGCAGAGAAGTATATGATCTTATGCTGAGCCTTGTTCACATTTCAAAGAACAGACATTTGCTAGGACATATCTTACTAGCTCTACTGTTGCATTAAAAGGCAACTTTCATTTTTTTCCAAGATACACTGCTTCTATTCTTACAGAAAAATTGGCCCTAAAACTTTAGGGTTCATCTTTGATGCTAAATAACATTTACATAGATTGCAGCTTGAACATTGCAGAAAAGTCTATATAATTTGAAAAACTAAAATTAATGATTCAGTAGTAAGTAGGTACATTTGTAATGTAGCTGTTGCACACAGCACAGTTAAATTGTTAGGAATCCTTATGGAAAAGCCACTGGGACAATTTGGCTTTATCCTCTTAGTGTTTATTGATAGCAGGAAGTGTTTAATCTGATACTTTTTTCCTTTTAAAGAAAATTTTAATAAGGTCATAGGATGCCCAGATAACATTCTGATTAGGTCAGAATTACTTACTATTAGCTTATGTGATGCAGTCTATTTTTCAAAGCCAATAATTTTGACACAGCTTGTCAGTCAAGTCACAGATGGTAAAAGGTAGGAAGATTCTGTGTAGTTTGGAATTCCTGCTCATGATGTCATCTTAAAATTTAAGGTAGAAAAATTCCTCACATGGGTTAACAAACCAATGGATGAAGAAGCATCACAGGAATCGTCTTCTTATGACAATGTACACGACACTTCCACAAGTAGTGATTCAGAGGAACAAGACATGTCTGTTAAAAAAGGTGATGACCTGCTGGAGACTAGTAATCCAGAACCTGAACATTGTCAGACCGTATCTTCAGCTGGTGAACTTGAAACAGAAAACTGTGAAGGAGACAGCTTGGTAGCAACTGTTCCAGATGAGCAGGATTGTGTTGTTCAAGAAGTACCAGATTCCCTCCAGGCAGGAACTAAAGGTAACACTAAATATACTTCAACTTGCTAATGAATTTAGATAAATTTTTTTTCATTAATATGTTTTTTCTTAGTTTTCACTTGTGAATCTTCTGTACCTAAGGAGTCACTGCTATTTATTTTTAAGTGAGAGAAGTCATATTAAGTGCACATGTTCTAACTGGCTATGACTTAGCACCCACAGCACTCCTCACTCTTGGCTGAGCGAACATGATCAAGTTGAAAAGGAAAGACTGTTGGGAGCATTGTGCCTGCAGACCACTGTCTGCAGTTCAGCTTGGCCTCTGCTGCTACTCAGTTCCATGGGCTAAAGGTGACCATCCTTTGCCCTCTACACATGTGGTGAAGCTTTGGTTTACTTGTTCCTTTTTTTTTTTGGAGACAGGGTCTCATTCTGTCACCCGGGGTAGAGTGCAGTGGTGCGATCACAGCTCACTACGCCTTGACCCCCAGGGCTCAAGCAGTCCTCCCACCTCAGCTTGAGTAGCTGGGACTACATGCACATACCACCATGCCTGCCTAATTTTTTAATTTTTTTTGTAGAGATCCAGGGTCTCACTATATTGCTCAGGCTGGTTGCCAGAGGTTCAAGCAGTCCTCCCACCTTGGCCTCCAAAAGTGCTGGGATTACAGACATGAGCCACCGTGCTCGGACTGTTTTCCTTTTGATATTTTTTTATTTTGTGTGTGTGGTTGATGATGGTCATGTGTTTTTGATGACACATTAATTTAAAAAGTATTCAGAGTAGTTGGCTCTAATGAATGAACTGAGTAACATCTTCAATTTATGCACTTTTGTATTAGAATTTTTATAACAAAAGCTCTTACATAGTTTAATAATGGTATTATGAAACATATTTATTGTGATCATCATTTTTCTTAATTTATTACTATGGAAAATAACTTGAGTCTTGACTTTTTTTTTTCTTAGTGCAAGTGTGAGTGCGTGTGTATCTCTGATCTTTCTATCACTTATTTCTTTACATTCTAAACAGCATACATATAGTAGTTTACATTTCTTTTATTGTCAATGTTATAATAACTGATGTTCATATGACATTTGTAGGTTTCTGAAATGCTTTTATGTGCCTTATTCTCATTTAATCTGTAACGTAGCCCAAGGAAGTAGGTGGAATTATTTTCCCTTCTGGAAATACAGAAAGAAAAGCTGAGAGAAATATAAAAATTAACCCAAGTAAGTGGCATAGCTAGGACTCATTACCAGCTTCTCCGATTGCTAAGTCCCATTTTCCTGCACTACCCCACTTCCATAAACACCAGTTCTCATGATGTTGGTTGTTCTTACCTGGGGTAGTACCACCTTCATAGGGGCATTTGGAAGATGCTGGTTGTTAGAATGACATTAGAAATTCTGGCATTTAGTACTCAGTTACTTAATGTTAGGTCATGTACAAGATGGTCTTGCACAACAGAGAATTATTCCACCCACAATGTCATTATACTCCCTGTTGAGAAATAATCACTGTACTTTGCTATTGGTGACACTTTTGGGAATGGGAAGATCTGACCTTACTGACTCATGATGACATTTTTTACTATTTACAATGATAAGATAAATGTATTAGGACATAGCCCAATCCTTGAGGACCATTTGAGTGTGTAGTCTTATTCTTTGTTAGCCATCACCTCTTGTTTTTATACTTAACTCTGAAAAAAAGTCTCATCTGTCTATGTTGTTGCTTCTAATTTGCTGAGGACTGAAACCAAATAACCAAACTGATAAAAATTAATTAAGGAAAAAATCAGTCTCTGAATGAATGAGATCATTTTCTGTGGAATGGAGCTGGTGACCCTTGTTTCAGGTTCTCAGATGCCAGGTGACTTTGATGTGGCTGAGAGCTAGAGCCTAATCTAGTCCTTGATAGAAAGGAAATGTTTAGATTCTGTAATTCACCACATAAAGCAGTATCTTGGCTAACAGAAGTAATAACTTTTATGTCTATAGCAGTATTTCTACATATTTCCTATCATTGCTGTGAATTAAGTTGGTTAAATACCACTCACTAACTAATTCATTCTTTTTTTTTTTTGGAGACAGAGTCTTGCTCTGTCACCCAGGCTGGAGTACAATGGCACATTCTCAGTTCTCAGCTCACTGCAATATCCGCCTCCCAGGTTAAAGCAATTCTTCTGCCTCAGCCTCCCAAGTAGCTGGGATTACAGGCGCCTGCCACCGTGCCAGGCTAATTTCTTTTATTTTTTTTATTTTTTCAGTAGAGATGGGGTTTCACTATGTTGGTCAGGCTGGTCTCAAACTCCTGACCTCAGGTGATCCGCCTGCCTCGGCCTCCCAAAGTGCTGGGATTACAGATGTGAGCCACCGCGCTCTGCCCATTCATTCCTTTTATAGGAATTAATAATTGGAGCTTAAAGAGCCTCGGCTACTTTTCCAAGCTTACAAAGCCAATAAGTAGCAAAGTGCTGGCAGTGATTGAAACCAATGGCATTTCCATCAGGCTTTCCTGTTTCTCTGGGCGTGTCATTATATACATCTTCTGCTTGTAATTATTTGGTATGGCTTCATTTTTAGATAAACTCACCTGTGATACTAATTTTTTCTTAGCATCTATATTCTTTATTATTTTAGCTGAAGTTAAGAAGAAGAAGAAGAAGAA
>NW_012105831.1:135931-143742 GCF_000951045.1 Mandrillus leucophaeus
GAATGACATTAGAAATTCTGGCATTTAGTACTCAGTTACTTAATGTTAGGTCATGTACAAGATGGTCTTGCACAACAGAGAATTATTCCACCCACAATGTCATTATACTCCCTGTTGAGAAATAATCACTGTACTTTGCTATTGGTGACACTTTTGGGGATGGGAAGATCTGACCTTACTGACTCATGATGACATTTTTTACTATTTACAATGATAAGATAAATGTATTAGGACATAGCCCAATCCTTGAGGACCATTTGAGTGTGTAGTCTTATTCTTTGTTAGCCATCACCTCTTGTTTTTATACTTAACTCTGAAAAAAAGTCTCATCTGTCTATGTTGTTGCTTCTAATTTGCTGAGGACTGAAACCAAATAACCAAACTGATAAAAATTAATTAAGGAAAAAATCAGTCTCTGAATGAATGAGATCATTTTCTGTGGAATGGAGCTGGTGACCCTTGTTTCAGGTTCTCAGATGCCAGGTGACTTTGATGTGGCTGAGAGCTAGAGCCTAATCTAGTCCTTGATAGAAAGGAAATGTTTAGATTCTGTAATTCACCACATAAAGCAGTATCTTGGCTAACAGAAGTAATAACTTTTATGTCTATAGCAGTATTTCTACATATTTCCTATCATTGCTGTGAATTAAGTTGGTTAAATACCACTCACTAACTAATTCATTCTTTTTTTTTTTTGGAGACAGAGTCTTGCTCTGTCACCCAGGCTGGAGTACAATGGCACATTCTCAGTTCTCAGCTCACTGCAATATCCGCCTCCCAGGTTAAAGCAATTCTTCTGCCTCAGCCTCCCAAGTAGCTGGGATTACAGGCGCCTGCCACCGTGCCAGGCTAATTTCTTTTATTTTTTTTATTTTTTCAGTAGAGATGGGGTTTCACTATGTTGGTCAGGCTGGTCTCAAACTCCTGACCTCAGGTGATCCGCCTGCCTCGGCCTCCCAAAGTGCTGGGATTACAGATGTGAGCCACCGCGCTCTGCCCATTCATTCCTTTTATAGGAATTAATAATTGGAGCTTAAAGAGCCTCGGCTACTTTTCCAAGCTTACAAAGCCAATAAGTAGCAAAGTGCTGGCAGTGATTGAAACCAATGGCATTTCCATCAGGCTTTCCTGTTTCTCTGGGCGTGTCATTATATACATCTTCTGCTTGTAATTATTTGGTATGGCTTCATTTTTAGATAAACTCACCTGTGATACTAATTTTTTCTTAGCATCTATATTCTTTATTATTTTAGCTGAAGTTAAGAAGAAGAAGAAGAAGAAGA
Source organism: Mandrillus leucophaeus (assembly GCF_000951045.1). Lineage (NCBI taxonomy): Eukaryota > Metazoa > Chordata > Mammalia > Primates > Cercopithecidae > Mandrillus > Mandrillus leucophaeus. The sequence continues at coordinate 137,215 of NW_012105831.1, forward strand.
AGAACAAAAAGGTGAATGGTCTGCCTCCTGAAATAGCTGCTGTTCCTGAGCTGGCAAAATACTGGGCCCAGAGGTACAGGCTCTTCTCCCGTTTTGATGATGGGATTAAGTTGGACAGAGGTAAAGTATTTATGTATTTTTTAGCTTTATTTTGAAACCATTTCAAATTTACAGAAAGTTGTAAGAATAATACAGGGAATGTTCATATCCCCTTTCCCAGATTCAGTTATTTTCAACATTTTGCCCCATTTACGTTCTCATTCTGTCTCCATCTGTATGTGTGTGTATCTTTTTCTGATCAGTACTTAACACACATCATGCCCATATTCCTTAATACTTTAGCGTATATTTCCTAAGAACAAGTATATTGTTGTTTAAAACAGTAAATTATCAATTTAACGTTGTTCCAATATTATAATCTACAGTTTATACTCTAGTTTCATCAGTTGTCCTAATCTTGTCCTTTATCACATTTTTTTTTCCTTCCAGTATAGGATCATTTATTGCATTTATTTTTCATGTTCTTTAGTTTCCTTTAATCTGGAATCTTTCCTTAGCCATTTTTGTCTTTCATGACTAACATTTTCCAAAGGATCAATGGCCATTTATTTTATAGAATGTCCTTCAATTTGGGTATATATGTGTGTGTGTGTATTTTTAAAACTTCAGATTTGGGTTTAATCTGTATTTGTAGCACCTTAGGATAGATAGCAAAAGCGATTGATAAGTTATTAAATGGAAAACCTGATCAAGAAATACCTAGTGCAGAAAGACACAATTTAATTAATTAACTTTGCAAGTTTTGAATTCTTTCTCCAGCTTTCCTGCCATGATCTGCAGCAACTTACTTAACTCAGTCTTACAGACTGATGCTCATTTTCATGTTGGGGTTACCTCAATATTGGTTTTTATTAACTATCAAAATCAGAAGTTCTTGATCTATGATGGAATTTCAGGGGTTCTCCAACCCTTTTAAAACAATTTGCAAAATGCTGTGTATTGGAAGAAGAAGTACATAGGAATTTGTAAGGAGAAATAAGAGTGGAAAACACTTGCAATTATATAAAAGTGTATATTCTTTTTTTTCCAGTATCGAAGAGCCATTTAAAGTTTTGGTAAGGGGAAGCAACAGGAAAATTAACACACATTATTTTTATTTATTTCTTTTTCTTTTTCTTTTCTTTTATTTTTATTTTTATTTATTTATTTATTTATTTTTGAGACAGGGTCTCTCTCTGTCACCTAGGCTGGAGTACAGTGGCACAATCTCGGCTCACTGCAACCTCCACCTCCCAGGCTAAAGCAATCCTCATGCCTCAGCCTCCTAAGTAGCTGGGATTGCAAGCAAGCACTATCATGCTTGGCTAATTTTTTGTAGAGACAGGGTTTTGCCATGTTGCCCAGGCTGCTCTCAAACTCCTGGGCTCAAGTGATCCACCACGCCCAGCCCAGCACATCATTTTGTTCAGATGAATGTCTTTCTGAAAAAATGTGAATTTTTCCTACTAGGAAAGAAGGAGGTCAGTATTCTGTTTCCTCTAGAATGGACACAGGACCTCATTTCTGAAAATGATAAGGGCTCTGTTCTTCCTATACTTCTGCAGCCCTGTTGCCTTTTGCTATCAGCTCCTGCTTTTTCTGACCCTTTAAAAACATGCAGTTTTGGCCAGGCATGGTGGCTCACACCTGTAATCCCAGCACTTTGGGAGACTGAGGCAGGCACATCACTTGAGGCTAGGAATTCAAGACCAACCTGGCTAACATGGCAAAACCCCATATCTTCTAAAAATACAAAAATTGGCTGGGTGTGGTCGTTTGTGCCTGTAGTCCCAACTACTCAGGAGGCTGAGGCGTGAGAATCGCTTGAAGCCAGGAGGCAGAAGTTGTGGTGAGCCAAGATCATGCCGTTGCACTCCAACCTGGGCAGCAGAGCAAGACACTGTCTCCAAAAAAAAAAAAAAAAAAAAAATTCCGTTTTTTCTGGAGTGTCCAATACAAATCCAGGCTATTGCTTCAACCTTAGGAGTGAAATTATTGGGAAACTCAGTGGAGTGTGGGGAGCTAGCCAATTAGAGCAGCTAGTTCTCTGTTTTCCACAGGAATCAGTAGTTAAAGCCTTAAACAGAAACATCAAAATTGTAATTCAGTTATTGCAAAGATGGAGGTACACAGTGTTACAAGAGAATTCGGTTAAGAATGAGGTCATCATTTCTGTGGAAATTGGCAATGGTGCTGCTTTTTATAACAAACTTTGAAATTTTTTTCTTTAAAACTGGGTAATTTATAATTTTTTAAAAAGGGAAACTAAGCTTTTTAAAAGTATGTAAGATATAGTAATGTTTGCTATGCTTATGCTTGCCTTGGCTTCTTGAAATTGAACATGTTAACACAAATATTCTTCCTTTGCAGAGGGCTGGTTTTCAGTTACACCCGAGAAGATTGCTGAACACATTGCTGGCCGTGTTAGTCAGTCCTTCAAGTGTGATGTTGTAGTAGACGCATTCTGTGGGGTTGGAGGAAATACCATTCAGTTTGCCTTAACAGGAATGAGAGGTAATTAGCCATCAATGGGAGAGAACTATTTTATGTCCAGTTTATTCAGTAAATGTTTTGATTTTGCTACAGCCTATCTTACTGAGATTTAATATATAATTAATAATTTAATATGAAATGATATAATAGCTAGCATATATTAAGCATATACTTTGTATTGCATACTGGTGTAAATGCTTCCTACAGTTGACACTTGGACAATACGGGTTTGAACTGCATGAGTCCATTTATACCCAGATTTTTTTCAGTAAATAAATTGGAAAATGTTCTAGAGATTTGTGACAGTTTAAAAAAAAAAAAAATGCAGGTGAATCCCCTGTAGCCTAGATACATTGAAATAATTTAAAAGTTAAGAATGTCATGAATACATCAAACATATGTAGATATTAGTTTGTTTTATCATTTACTACCATAAAATATGCACAAATCTGTTGTAAAAAGTTAAAATTTACCTGGGCACAGCAGTTTATGCCCATAATTCTAGCAATTTGGGAGTTAGAGGCAAGAGGATCACTTGAGGCCAGGAGTTTGAGACCAACCTGGTCTCTAGAAAAAAATTTAAAAATTGACCAGGCACAGTGGCTTATGCCTGTAATCCCAGCACTTTGGGAGGCTGAGGTGAACAGGTCACCTGAGGTCGGGAGTTCGACACCAGCCTGGCCAACATGGCGAAACCCCATCTACTAAAAATACAAAAATTAGCTGGGCGTGGTGGCATGCACCTGTAGTCGCAGCTATGAGAGGCTGAGACAGGAGACTCACTTGAACCCAGGAGGCAGAGGCTGCAGTGAGCTGAGATCATGCCTCTGCACTCCAGCCTGGGCAACAAAGTGAGACTCCATCTAAAGAAAAAATTTAAAAATTAGCCAGGCATGGTGGTGTGTGCTTATAGTCTCAGCTACGCAGGCTGAGATGGGAGGATGACCTGAGCCCAGAAATTGCAGGCTGCAGTGGTGCTGGAGTGCACCACTGCATTCCAGCTGGGGCAACAGAGTGAGACCCAGGCTCTTAAAAAAAATTATAGGCTGGGCACGGTGGCTCATGCCTGTAATTCCAGCAGTTTGGGAGGCCGAGGTGGGCCGATCACTTGAGGTCGGGAGTTCGCGACCAGCCTGACCAACATGGAAAAACCCCATCTCTACTAAAAATACAAAATTAACCAGGTGTGGTGGCGCATGCCTGTCATCCCAGCTACTCAGAAGGCTGAGGCAAGAGAATTGCTTGAACCCGGGAGGTGGAGGTTGCAGTGAGCCGAGATCATGCCACTGCGTTCCAACCTGGGCAACAGAGCGAGACTCCATCTCCAAAAAAAAAAAAAAAAAAAACCTACCTTATCAATAAATACAGTACTGTAAATGTATTTTCCTTATGATTTACTTAGTAACAGTTTTTTTCTCTAGGTTCCTTTATTTTAGGAATACTATGTATAACACATACAACGTACAAAATATGTGTTAATTAACTGTTTATTGATGAGGCTTCAGGTCAACGGGAGGCTATTAAAAGTTGAGTTTGGAGAGTCCAAACTTATACACAGATTTTTGACTTCACAAGGGGTCAGGGCTCCTAATGTCCATGTTAAGGGCCAACTATATGTATTCATTTATTTAATCAACAATCTTGTGAATTATGTCTTACTATCTGTGCTTCACAGATAAACTGAGACATAAAGAGATGAAATAACTTGCCCAAGATTATACTGACACACCTACTAACTTGAAGGCAAGATCATAATATTTTATAAAACCAAAAATACCAAAACGGGAGAGTATTGAACAGTAGACAGGGAGTCCCAGCCTTTGCACTCACTATCTTTATGACTTTGGACATCATTTAACCTTAATTTAAAGGAGACATTGAATTTAGATGACCTCTGTGACACCTTTCAAAAAGCTTTAAATTTCAGAGACTACAAATATCTCATTGTCATATAATATTTGTTGCTTGACTTTGGGATCACAAGAAAGAAAACCCCTACCACTGTGTAACTGCCAGTAACTGTGTCAAGTAGGTAATGTGCTTTTCCCCAGGGGAAAAAATGGGTTGAAGAAGTTGAACATTCTGCCCAAACTGATACAGCTGGGTCATAAAACAGGGGGGTTTTTGTTTGCGTCTTTGTTTCTTTGTTCTGTTTTTAGACAGTGCCTCACTATATCTCCGAGGCTAAAGTGTAGTGGCGTGATCAGGACTCATTGCAGCCTTGACTTCCTGGGCTCAAATGATCCTCCCATCTCAGCCTCCCAAGTAGCTGAGACTACAGGCATGTGCCACCATGCCCTGCTAATTTTTTTAAAATTTTTGTATAGACAGGATCTTGCTGTATTCCCCAGGCTAGTCTTAAACCCCTGGCTTTAAGCAGTCCTCCGCTTGGCCTCTAAAAATCTGGAATCACATGAGCCACCACAGTGAGACAAGAAGCAGAGTTTTTATTTAGTTTTCATTCTGAAGATGCATATTTTTAAATATCTTCATATTATACATATCAATGATAGTTTCATTTCAACAGATTTCTACTGAATCTCATTAATTTATATGAAGTTAATGTTAAGTAGGAAGCGTAATACGATTTTGGAAAGCACGTAGTAGCTGTAGAAAAAAACAGACTCAGTCCTTACTCGGTCTAGTCAGAGAAACTGACTTTAATCAAGTTGCACTGAAAATGATCTTATCGCCTTGCCATTACATGGATTTTTAAGGTCAGTGCTGATGAAATGTGGCCCCTGTTTTAATACTCCTATGCTCCAAGGCATGATATTTGCTAACTTTTACATGGTCTCCTGATAGCCTAGAGATAAGCTACTTTCATGTTTACTAGAGTAGTGGTTATTTTCTTTTTTCCTTGAATTTACTATTTACTACTAAAGTTCTTCTCAGACTTTGCCAGATAAGCCATTCCTATGGGCTAAAATCAATATTTATTGCCTAAAAAATGGTTTTTCCTTAAAAGTTGTAAAATGTATCTTCATTTTGGCCTTACATCATAACACAATGATTGAAACACCTGCTCCCTGATAAAGTAGCAAAGAGATGTGAAAATTTTCTCAGATTTATTACTCAGACCGTCTATATATAGGTATGTATTTCTTTTTTTTTTGAGATGGAGTCTCGCTCTGTTGCCCAAGTTGGAGTGCAGTGGCGCAATCTTAGCTCACTACAACCTTTGCCTCCCGGGTTCAAGTGATTCTTCTGCCTCAGCTTCCCAAATAGCTGGGACTACAGGGGCCTGCCACCACGCCCAGCTAACTTTTTTATTTTTAGTAGAGATGGGGTTTCACCATGTTGGCCACCCACCTCGGCCTCCCAATGTGCTGGGATTACAGGCATGAGCCACCGCCCTTAGCCCATAGATTTGTATTTCTAGGAGTATAGATCTTTTGCCAAGGCTTTCTGTATTTAGTGCACATTTACTAAAGGAAGATGTCTAATGTGGGTCCCGAGCTAAAGGGACTAACCCTTAGAGATTGCCAGCCTCTGGGGAAAAACGGAGGCAGACAACAAACCCCGTGGCCTTCCCAGTGCTGTCATGACGTAACTTCTGCCTTTGCAGCATGTGGTACTGGAAACTCAGGAACCCTCCAGCATGTTCAGGGTAGTGGAGTCCCATAACTTGCCCCCTGAACCAGAAGTGGTAGTTCACAGGTGTTCCATGCATGTCAGTTATCAGTACTCCTCCTAGTATCCCCCTAGGATGGTTGAGCTAACTACGTTATGGCAGGGAATTCAAAACAATTAAAGTATAATTGATTTAGTGCGTTTGTGTGTACATATGTAAATATACACATATAATCAATTACACTTAACTGTTTTGAGTTCCCTATCATAAACGTATGTTCATGTGTGCTCATATACATACTCATATAATCAGTTATGCTTGAACTGTGTGTGCGTTTATACATTTACATATATGTGCAACATACATACAAAAAGATGGCATTGCATATAGTTGAGATTATCCCTTTGTGCCAGATTTATTTC
>NW_012105831.1:147237-153296 GCF_000951045.1 Mandrillus leucophaeus
TGTTTTTACACTTCTTCTTCATCACTTGGCTATATAAGTTTGTAAAAATGTGTTTTATTTTGGTTTTCCTTAGAAGTTGTCGAATTTGTGTTCATTTGGGCATTGCTACATTTTGAGGAAGTTTGTCTTTTTCAAAACCTAGCATTATAGGCTGTCCATACAGTGACCTTTTCAAGTGTTTCCTGCTCAGGCTGTAGCACAGCACAGTGGTGGCCACATATTTGGCACTCAGTAGATATTTTGTGGCAGGTATTACCACTTGCTTAGGAAAAGCTGTAGAATGAGACAAGAAAGCCAAGACCTTCAGTCCCATTTTCTTGGTACAACACAAGTGAATCTTTCTAATTTAAATCAAAAATTTAAACGGAAGTCTATATATTGGGTATATGTGGCCAAATGTCTCCTCCTCTTTAAAAAGAGTTCTTATACAGAAGATGACAGACTATTCAAAAGATAAACTATCTTATATAAGTAATAATCAGTGTCAATTAACTCATTTTTTTCTTTTCCCATTTTTAGTGATTGCCATTGATATCGATCCTGTTAAGATTGCCCTTGCTCGTAATAATGCAGAAGTTTATGGTATAGCAGATAAGATAGAGTTCATCTGTGGAGATTTCTTGCTGCTGGCTGCTTGTTTAAAGGCTGATGTTGTGTTCCTCAGCCCGCCTTGGGGAGGGCCAGACTATGCCACTGCAGAGACCTTTGACATTAGGACGATGATGTCTCCTGATGGATATCCTTTGGAAGTCTTAAGAGTTTACTGAAACAGTGATTGTGGAGAGAAAGGAGCATGAGAGTGAGAGAAACAGGGAGTGTGGGAGGGTGGACGGGGTGGCTCACATTTGTAATCCTGGCACATTGGGAGGCTGAGGCAGGTGGATCACCTGAGGTCAGGAGTTCGAGACCAGCCTGGCCAACATGATGAAACCCCGTCTCTACTGAAAATACAAAAATTAGCCGAGCGTGGTGGCACGTGCGTGTAATCCAGCTACTCGGGAGGCCAAAGCACAAGAATCACTTGAACTCAGGAGGCAGAGGTTGCAGTGACCTGAGATCGTGCCACTGCACTCCACCCTAGGGAACAGAGCAGGACTCTGTCTCAAAAGAGAGAGAGAGATTGGCCAGGCACAGTGGCTCACGCCTGTAATCTCAGCACTTTGGGAGGCCGAGGCAGGTGGATCACGAGGTCAGGAGATCAAGACCATCCTGGCTAACACGGTGAAACCCCGTCTCTACTAAAAATAACAAAAAAATAGCCAGGCATGGTGGCACGCACCTGTACTCCCAGCAACTCAGGAGGCTGAGGCAGGAGAATCGCTTGGACCTGGGAGGCTGAGGTTCCGGTGAGCTGAGATTGCGCCACTGCACTCCAGTCTAGGCGACAGGGCGAGACTCCATCTCAAAAAAAAAGAGAGAAATTAGTGAAGAGACAGAATATTACCTAACAGCATTTGGTAAATTCTAGTTTATTTTACATAAAAAGCAGGTATGTAAAAATTATGTGGGGGTCGATCTCCAAAAGTGATGACAAATATGAGGTCATGTTTCCCTTGCTTGCTGTTCGATTTTACCATTATAAAACAAAGACTAGAACACAAAGATTGGACTTATTGTCTTGTGAATTGGGAATTTCCTCAAATAATATCCCTGGAGTTTTTCGGTAACCATTCTATAACTCTTCAGTTGACACTGATGCTGGCTAATTTGCTGTATATCTTCCCATTTTTCCTGTTACTCTTCCAAGATGTCAAAGCAAAACCTTATTTCATGGAGTAACATTTGTTATTTGTCCCTTTTGCTACCTGCCACTCCACAGTAATCATCTGTTTGACTCTTAACAGGAAACATTTCTAAATTGCTGTTAAAATTTAGAGTGTACTCCGGGGTGTGGTGGCTCACGCTTGTACTCCCAGCACTTTGGGAGGCCAAGGCAGGCAAATCACTTGAGGTCAGGAGTTCAAGACAGCCTGAACAACACGGCTGAACCCCGTCTCTACTAAAAATATAAAAATTAGCTGGGCATGATGGTGTGCGCCTGTAATCTCAGCTACTCAGGAAGCTGAGGCAGAAGAATCGCTTGAACCTGCCACTGTACTCCAGCCTGAGTGACAGAGCAAGACTCTGCCTCAAAAAAAATAATAATTTACAGTGTAAATTAGCTGGGCATGGTGGCACATGCCTATAATCCTGTAGTCCCAGCTACTCAGGAGGCTGAGGCAGGAGGATCACTTGAACCCAGGAGGAGGTTGCAGTGAACTGAGATTGCACTACTCTACTCCAGCCTGGGCAGCAGAGCCAGACCCTGTCTCAAAAATAAATAAATAAGCAGAGCCAGACTCTATCTCAAGAATAATAAATAAAATCAAAAATTAAAAAATAAAATTTAGAGTGTAGACTACGATGGCCCTGGTTACTTTATTCTTTACTGGGAATACGTGGTATTGTGCTTTCGTATTTCCTATTCTGTTTTTCAATCATTAGGAAATGACAGAGAAAGGATCTGTATTTCTGACTCTTGCCTAGTACCTACCACTAGGATAATTGAAATCGATTTAACTATTAGTCTTTGAATTATCGATACAGTATTTTGCTGAATTACAAAATTTTGTATGTAATTCCCTTTTAGGTTCCATTAAAGGGTTTAAGTTTTTGCTTTTTAGTTACATTTTGAAATACATTTGAGTTATGATAAGTAAAACATACCTCTTTCTGATTAGAAATTAGCTGCTGTTTTCATTATTTTTCCTTAACTGCTGTCCACCTTTGAAATTTTCAGACTTTCCAAGAAGATCACTAATAATATTGTTTATTTTCTTCCAAGAAATGCTGATATTGACCAGGTAAGCCATTACTGAAAAACTTCCATGAGTTTCTGTCTTAACTGTTACAAGTACAGTAAAAGATACAGGACGTTTCCTTACCAGAGAATGTGTTTTTGAGTAGTCCCTGACTCACTGACTGTTCTTAGAAAACTGGAAGTATCTGGAGGTTATATTAAATGTAGACAGGCTCATTTGAGTACTTGAATAATGAGAGGAAATCACTGTTTATTATGCAATTTATGCTGATTCACTTTTTCTAGTTACATTAACACTTTCACAAAGAAAGTTAACTTTTTCTTTAATTTGTGTTTTTGGTTTATTTCAAAAACTTTCCAGAATTGGAGTTGGTGATTCATGTTTTTTGCCTCTAGAGGGAGTAATGACACTAGGGAATAATGAAACCAAGAAAGACTGAGATTTCAAGTGTATTATTTTATTATTATTATTTCAAGTGTATTTTTTTGCTATCAAATTTAGATCAGATTACAATGGGAAATCAACTTTTTTTAAATGAAGAAAATGTATCCATATGTAGGAACTTTTTAATGACAGTTGCAAAGAAATTGACTTTTGTTAAGGAACTTTTAGAATGTTACAACAACCTGAATTTACAGATGGTTTGGGTTCCCAAGTGTCTCACAGTCTGCTGTTTGAAACTCAGGCTGTATTTTTCTCATAGAAATGTCTGTGAAGGATAGTTAATTTCCCATCCAGGGAGATTGTACTCTTAGATAATGTTTATATCATCCTAAATAGGATGGACTCAATACAAATACAACTTATCTCAAATATTTCCATGTAAGAGATGATGCTAATTGTTTTCTGTATCTAGTGAAATGTTTTTCTAGGTCCCTTATTACCTCAATCTTCTATTCCTTTTTTCTCTTCGGAGATGATTCCAAGACATGCATTTCTTGCTAAGAACTCAAAGAACTGAGTAATTTAGAAAAATATCTTTTTGTGAGAGGCTCTTTGGAGGTAAGGTATATACCTTACTGTTTGAAATTGCTGTTGAAACCCAAGAACTAATATTTATTTATTTATTTAATGGAGATAGGGTTTCTCTCTGTCACGCAGACTGGAATGCAGTAGCATGATCATAGCTCACTGCAACCTCAAATTCCTGGGCTCAAGTGATCCTCCTGCCTCAGCTTTCTAAAATGCTAGGATCTCAAATCCAATTCAGAAAGCCCAGAGTAAACATATTTTATCTGCTTGATGCCTGTATCTTGCCATGCTTTCCTTTCTTTCTTTCCTTGGACAGCCGGAGAATTCCAACTAATTCTAGCTTTGGATTTACCGTGCTTCGCAAACATGAAAGGTTTCTCTTTTAAGTGGTAAACCTATTGAATATATTAATAGAAAAAAATCTCTGAACAGACAAGGACTTAGTCCTTCCCAAAGGAAGATGCAGGCAGCAATTATCAAACACCACCTTTGTGTGAAATCCTTGTGGGTGGAATCTCTGACATAAGGAGTCTTGTCTCTTAGCCCAAGGCAAGAACGAAGAGAGGAAGTCTGCTGGTCTATTTGATATGGCAGCTCCTTATCCTTGTTTAATTTTATAATTAGACACAAAATATCTAGTCTCAGAAGAGTGATAGCATTTGTACTTTCCAGGTAAGATAATTTAAGTTATTTATCTTTATGTTATAATATGTATCTTGCCAATACAGAGAGCAGGGCAACATTAAGCAACATCCCTAAGAATTATGTTTAAAAAATGAACTGTATTGTGTTAATTCCTGGCCTTTGTCTAGCAGACACACTCTACCCTTCCATGGCTTCCCCAGGCACATGTCATGGTAACATTTGGGCCAGGCAAACCCTACCTACTTTATTGCCTCATAAAGTGGAGAAGTTTACAAATTAACTAATAATTAAATAAACCCTAAGTATAAAATTGTTGTTAGATTTAATAATGGGATTCATCTCTCTTTTTTTTTTTGTTTTTGTTTTTGAGACAGAGTCTTGCTCTGTCACCCAGGCTGGAGTGCAATGGCACGATCTCGGCTCACTGCAACCTCTGCCTGCCTCCTGGGTTCAAGCGATTCTTCTGCCTCAACCTCCCAAGTAGTTGGGACTATAGGCGCACACCACCACGCCCAGCTAATTTTTGTATTTTTACTAGAGACAGGTTTCACCATGTTGGCCAGGATGGTCTTGATCTCTTGACCTCTTGATCCGCCCACCTCGGCCTCCCAAAGTGCTGGGATTACAGGCATGAGCCACCGCGCCTGGCCCTCATCTCTCCTTAGTTGGCAGAGTACTTGAAGCTCCAATTGTCTTTTTATATTTTGTTCTATAATGTCTAGGAAGGGAAACGTTGCTCATTGTAACAGTCACTTCTAATAGTTTATTTTGGTAGATAGGTAGGTAGATGGATAGATAGGTCGATAGGAATGAGGTACTTATAGGTAATACTTCTAAAACTTATCATATATAAAAATAGAATTGTAAGTATTTGAATAATGAACTGTTTGTAAATATGAAAAACTATTAGGTAATATTGTTATGTGGAAAATGTTTTAAATATAACTAAATTCAGTTTATTAGCATTTTGGTGGTTTTGGCTAAATACAATAAAAATGTATCACAGATTTATTTGCAAATATTCTAAGTAATTATAGTATCTGTGTATTTAATAAATGGAAGATTGGGCCCTAACTGGTTTCTAAATATTCGATTTTTTTAATTTGTGTCAAATTTTTCTGAATTAAGTTAATATAGTGGAAATCTAATCTAATGGTAGCTCTCGTATAAGTAGAGAACATTAGTCCAGGTTTAGGAACCAGAAGCATGAGAGAGTAAAAAGAAGGCTAAGAACTGGACTGGGCTTCTGGTACATGTTGGAATAGTAGACTCCAAGCTAGTTACTTGAAAATAGCCTTTACAGCTCATAGCACTCCACAGTGCGTTCATTCCTACCACACTAACAATACCCTGCATTCATACACTATACATCTACAGCATAGGAGCCTGGCATACATGCTTAGGTAGGGTGTACAGTGTCCTCTTAGCCATTTCATTGACTCATCATGAGATTCTGGAGCAGTATGTTTCTGAAGCACCTGATCTCATTGGTGGCTAAACTATGAAGGTATGGGGATTTGCCTGGTCATTCTGCCACACATTGACAGTCTTATTACACCTTGCTGTCTCCCACTGACACTGTTCGTTACCAAGAAGAAACAGATTTATCTGTTACCACAATATTAGCTCACCATGAGATTG
>NW_012105831.1:154951-162062 GCF_000951045.1 Mandrillus leucophaeus
ACCTCAGGTGATCTGCCCGCCTCAGCCTCCCAAAGTGCTGGGATTACAGGCCTGAGCCACTATGCCCGGCAGCCTGGAAGAATTTTTTTTTGACCTATCACCAGGTGTTCCTGTTGATGATGGTGGCTTTAAGATTTATTTACTTAAGCATAGAAATCTCATTTCTGTTTACCATGTGCAGAGAATGGAACTAATTTAATGAATATTTTTAAGTTTGAATGACGCCTGATTTTCTGCTGACTAAAAAATATTTTCTTCTTTCACCTCCGAGAGAACTTTTAATTACCAGAAATGTTTTCTCAACTTTGTTTTATTTTCGTGTGATTATTAGTTGGATCTAGCAAAAGAAAAGAGGACAAAAAGAACTAGTGGTAAGGCACTTACTTGGCCTGTGTGACATTAGGTTTGTAGTCACAGCCAGTATTTCAGATGCTTGCTGCTGCTAGCATTGTATTTGACACAGATCTGAAGGCCACATAAAATGGTCTTTATCTGGTACAATTATCTTCTACCCACATTTCTGCATATTGTAGATACAATCTCTTCCATGTAGTAATAGGGCATTTTTCAGTGCTCTGATGTTTCTGTGTCTTTCTTGTAGTAAAGTGTATCTGTGATTAGTAATTATTATATATTCTTCCAGTAGGATGCAGTTGGGAGGTTATTTTCTCTCATTCAGTTATCATGCACTTTTACTTTATTCAGTTTCTTTTGAAAAAATGCAGTTTTGCTCCGGGCACAGTGGCTCATGCCTGTAATCCCAACACTTTGGGAGGCCGAGGCAGGTGGATTACCTGAGGTCAGGAGTTTTGAGACCAGCCTGGCCAACATGGTGAAACCCCATCCCTAATAAAAATACAAAACTTAGCCGAGTGCAGTGGTGAGTGCCTGTGATCCCAGCCACTCAGGAGGCTGAGGCAGGAGAATCGCTTGAACACAGGAGGCAGAGGTTTCAGTGAGCCGAGATTGTGCCACTATACTCCAGCCTAGGTGATAAAGTCAGACTCGTCTCAAAAAAAAGAAAAAAAAATGCAGTTTTGAATGTATATTTGATGCTTAAATCTTCTGTACTTTAACACCTTCATTGTGATCTTTTCTGTTTCTCCTTTCCCAGTCCCCAAATAACTTCACTGCCTGATGTCCAATCTACCCGAGAGTTCAGTCCTTAATTCTAGTTTTGTTCCAAATTAATTGGGATTTATTTTAGTAAAATTAATATATTTAGGTAATGTGCCAAAAAGTGGAAAGTAATCCAGAGCTGCTAATCTTTATCTGTTTCTACCTGCTGTTATCCCTCTCTGCGTCCTTCCTACCCTCTCTTCCTCTCACAGTTGACTAAATTCTAAGAAAGGGGAGGGAACCAAATAACATTTTGCCAGCTAAACCTTCTAGTGAAAAATAAGGACAGCTAGAAAATGGCATTCATTAAATTTGTCTGAAGCAAGGTTATTTTGCTTGAATTACTAAATTTATAGTCTTTCCAACTCCAAAATTCTAACTTTTAAAATATATGTAGTTGTGAAAATGTGAAAAAGTACAAAAAGGCTAAAGTTAGAAATTATTTGTAATCAGAACACATGAAAGTAACATGTTAAGTTAAAAAAAAAATTTGTTTCTAAACACTAAGTAGATAAGAGTTTTCTCACTATATTTTGTCACATAGGTTCACCCTCTTCTTCAGTATTAGGAACAATATTTGTTTTATTTGTCCATCATCTGACTCTCCCAACTAGAATGTAAAATTCATGAAGGTGGGGATTTTTGTTTGTTTGTTGCTATACTACACTACCTAGAACAGACACCTGTAAGCTCTCAATAATAGTTATTGAATAAAGTAATTTATGAACTCTTTTGCACAGACTTCAGAACTCAACGATTTCTGAGAAAACTCCCATCTTACCTTCGTTTTTTATTGTAATCCCAAGCAGCCACATCTAGACAACCCTCTGAAAGGTATTAAGAGATACAAAAAAAACTACCCTATCTTCTCAGAAATTGGTTTTTGTGTAATCCTATTTATGGCTTATATAAGAAATAATAATTATATTTATAGTACCTTTATTTTTTTTTTCCAAGTAAACCTCAGAAATGATTTTTCTTTTCTTTAAAATGCTCTTTTAGGGAGAGAGACAGTATTCCTATTTTTTGGATTTAGAAAGCCAAAGCCTATTTTAATGGCTTTCTTAACAACAGCAAAAATGTTTTTTTTGTTGTTTTTTTTGTTTTTTGTTTTTTTTGTGTGTTTTTTTTTTTTTTTCTGGCGATGGAGTCTCGCTGTGTAGCCCAGGCTGGAGTGCAGTGGCACAATCTTGGCTCACTGCAAGCTCTGCCTCCTGGGTTCATGCCATTCTCCTGCCTCAACCTCCCAAGTAGCTGGGACTACAGGTGCCCACCACCACGCCCGGCTAATTTTTTGTATTTTTAGTAGAGACAGGGTTTCACTGTGTTAGCAAGGATGGTCTCGATCTCCTGACCTCGTGATCCGCCCGCCTTGGCCTCCCAAAGTGCTGGGATTACAGGCATGAGACACCATGCCAGGCCTAAAAATGGCTTTTTAAATTAATGCAGCAAATTATTGGTAGAACTGGGGATTTTTAAGTTATTTGTTAAAAGGCACAGCAGAAATGCTACATTTGAGTTATATCTCAACTCAAAGAAAAATTATTGTGGAAAAGTGATAAACTGTTCAAAATGGCTTTTATTGGCTAAAGACAAAATAACTTTTTTTTTTTTTTTTTTTGCCCTTCCTTGTAAAAATATCAGACTGGCATAAAGATACCAAAATAGAATTTAAAACATTCATTCCTAATAATTGCTACTGTGAGTCTACTTGGCTGTTTTTACATTTCTAGTTTCACTTTAAGTATTCCTTACCAAAAAAAAAAAAAAAAAAAATAGTAGGGAGGGTACGTTTAATCATTATAAGGGATACTGTATTTGACTTATTTTCACATAGTGTACCATGGAATGACTGGTTGATTATTCCCTATTTCTGTGTCTGTGACTTTTTACATACTCACTGGAAATGCATAATAAATCTTCCCTTCTACCAGAAGCTGGGGTGGTATGCATAATACCACTGAGATTACATTCTCTCAACCCTTAAAACCAAACCAGACTGACTGAACACCTCTCTTTACAAAATACACAACTATAATTTTGCTGATTACAGTTACAGAAAATGCTTGTTTCTTGTTGTTTATGCCTGTCCCTAATACTTTGGGTGTGCTTTTTTCTATTGCTGTGTCTTCTATTCTATTCTATTCTATTCTATTCTCTGATTGCCAGGGCTCCCCACTGCATTCTGCCTTCTCTTGATCTTTCCTCTTACTACCCTGAAAAACTGATCTCTGGTGAAATAATCATGAGTTACAAAGTAACATATTTGCTATTTAAAAGATTTCTGAGAGTTTGGTTGACAAAAGTACTGAACAAAAACAAAACCTTACCTGTATAAGAACTTAGGGTAAAACATTACTACTTTATAATGTACCAAGGTGAGTGCAAGCATTACTGTCATGGAACAAAAGAATCTTTAGCAGCTAACTGCCCCATTCCACTGTCAAATGCTGGTCATTTGGCTAGCATCCTTTTGATGCTAACTGTGGAGGTGGGGAAGGAGCAGTGCTTTCAGCTTCCTAATAAAGGAGTCAGTCACTATATTCTGGTAGACCTCAAAAAGAGCAATGTATTTTACCAAAATTGTTGTAGAAAGCATTTAAAATACATAAAGGGGCAACAGGTAGAAGAGGTGGTCCAAGGTGGGAGAAAAGAAAGGAGATCAGTGAGAGAAGGAAGAGTCACTAGAGGCTAGACTGCTCATGAGAGTAGGGATCCTGGCCTGGATCAGAGCTAGGATTATGTAGCAGGTATTCAGTAAATACTGTCGAATGAATGAGAGGGGGAGATGCAGACAGTAAGATGAACAGGACAAAGGCTTTCAGGAAAGGGAAATACTCTTTAAATATTTTTGTTAAGAAATAAACCTGGGAAGGAGGAGGAAAAAGGGTGAGAAAAATAGTAATAATATTTTAAAAATAAACCTAGGCCAGGTGCAGTGGCCTGTAATCCCAGCACTTTGGGAGGCTGGGCCGAGCAGATCACCAGGTCAGGAGTTCAAGACCAACCTGGCCAACTTGGTGAAACTCCATTTCTACTAAAAAAAAAATACAAAAATTAGCTGGTCATGGTGGCATGCACGTGTAATCTCAGCTCCTCAGGAGGCTGAGGCAGGAGAATTCCTTGAACCCGGAAGGCAGAGATTGCAGTGAACTGAGACCGCACCACTGCACACCAGCCTGGGCGACAGAGTAGGACTCCATCTCAAAAAACAAAAAAAAATAAATAAACATGACTTTGGGAGACAGAGGTGAGAGGAATGCTTAAGACCAGGCGTTCAAGACAAGCTTGGGCAACAAAGTGAGACCCTGCCTCTAATGTTTAAAAATAAAAATAAAAATTCTTAATAAATCTGATGTTTGGGAAGGATTGGTTCATTTTTTTTCTTCCTCTGAGTTCTTTAGCTATGGCGTTGGAGAGATCAAGTCCTATACAACAGCGTAACACTATGAACTTTCCTATAATATCAAAAGGACCTGAAACAAGTATTCCTACCACCAAATACTGCATCGACGCCTGGGAAGTAGCAGTGAACATTTGAGATGCCTCGTTATTCAAAGGACTTAAAAGCCAGAGTCTTCCTATTATTTGACAAAACAGTACAAATGGAAGACTTTTGAAATTATGCTTATGTGTGTGTGTGACTTTCTTCTGTTCGTCTTTTTAGGTGGCATCCTTAGCTGGGCCTGGAGGGCAAGTGGAAATAGAACAGAACTTCCTTAACAATAAATTGAAGACAATCACTGCATATTTTGGTGACCTAATTCGAAGACCAGCCTCTGAAACCTAACTATGCAGCAGTGTGAGAACCAAAGATCATGGAGTGGTCAAAACATTCAGATGAGACATTTGGCATGTCTTCCTTTATTCGCTGATATATTCTACCCATGGTCTTATATCACTGTATGAAATGGAAACTTACAGGACTCAAATATCAGTGAAATATTTTGAGATCTTTGAATAATTCCTTTAGAGGAATTATACAAAATTAATATATATGAGTTCTTTGTAATTTTTTTTTTTTTTTGAGACAGGATCTCACTCTGTCACCCAGGCTGGAGTGCAGTGTCATGATCACAGCTCACTGCAGGTTCAACCTTCTGAGCTCAAACAATCCTTCTGCCTCAGTCCCCCCAGTAGCTGGGGCTTTAGGTGGGCACTGCCACACCAGACTAATTTTTGTATTTTTTTATAGAGACGAGGTCTCACCATGTTGGTCAGGCTGGTGTCAAACTCCCTGGGCTCAAGTCAGTCCACCCACCTTACCCTCCCCAAGTGCTGGGATTACAGGCATGAGCTACTGTGCCCAGCCTTACGGACGTCCTTTTGAAGTATCTTTTTCACTCATAGAATGTGAATACATTTATTTAGACTTTTTCTAGAACTTTCCTGTTTTCATGTCTTTGCTTCATCTGGAATTGGCTTCTTGACACCCTTTTATAAAGTCTGTGTTTGTAAAATTTCCATTGCGACATCAATACGAAATATATTTTGTAATATAGGAGTTTATATTCTTTTTTTATTAAAATGGCAATGAAAGCAAAAGGGATATGTGTTGCTTAATTATTCATCTAGAAAGTGTGTTGGGGCAAAAAAATAGTGACATACAACTCTGTCCATTGAAGGTTAGACCTGGGACTTCTATATTTTAATAATATGAGCATGTTAAACATTAAACAGAACATGATATTGGCTGGGATGAGATTAGAGAATTGAAATAAATTTGGGGAATTTCCAAGAAATACTGGAAAATTAGACTAGAAAAATATCTGTTATATACATAATTTTGTTGGAGTATGCTAATTTTAGTGTCTTGAAACTTTACAGTACAGTAGTAACTGAGCTGATCATTAAAGGTGAAATTACTTTTTTCATTAATTCACACCTTCAAAATCTGTCCAAATGTTCTTGGTTTTTAAACTTTATGTAGCATTCTTAAAGTCACTAGGGAGATGGCAGGTGAAGTAAAGGCAGATTTCCAAAATCAATTTTTTTTAGTTTTCTGTCACTTCCACAACTAATTTTCTTACTTGTATATTAATAAAACTAACTCATCTTCCTGAACATACATGATCTTATATGAGAAGAACAGGAAGCTTAGCCTTAGTTAGCTAAAACTAAGATATTCTTGCCCACTAATCACACAGGGATAAAACTAATTAATAGACTGTTAAGATTGTCAGTACCCAATAGGATTTCAGAAGCGTTCTAGTCCATTGTGTGAATCAGGTTCAAAAAAATCTTATTAAGAAGACAAATACATAAAATGGATAAAAAGACTGGGTGCAGTGGCTCACACCCAACACTCTTGAGAGGCCAAGGTGGGCGGATCACCTTGTGGTCAGGAGTTCTAGACCAGCCTGGCCAGCATGGTGAAACCCCGCCTCTCTAATAAAAATGCAAAAATTAGCCGGGCGGAGTGGCACACGCCTGTAATCCCAGCTACTCAGGAAGCTGAGGTAGGAGAATTGCTTGAACCCAGAATGTATACGTTGCAGTGAGCCGAGATTGTGCCACTGCACTCCTGCATGGACAACAGAGCAAGACGCTGTCTAAAAAAAAAAATTGTGAAAGTACTCCCCACCTGCCACATTTTCTTTCCCCGTGAGACCCCATCTCAAAAAATAAGTACATAACCATAATTTGTTAATTACAGCAGTTCTCATATATTTGTTCCATGTCTATTAAAAATGATAGTACAGATTGATATCTACGTATTTGGAGATGGGGGCTCACGCCTGTAATCCCAACACTGGGAGGCTGAGGTGGGCAGATCACCTGAGGTCAGGAGTTCAAGACCAGTCTGACCAGTGAAACCCCATCTCTAGTAAAAACACAAAAATTACAGTGGTGATGCAAGCCTGTAGTCCCAACTACTCAGGAGGCTGAGGCAGGAGAAATTCTTGAACCCAGGAGGCAGAGGTTGCAGTGAGCCGAGATTGCACCACTGCACTCCAGCCTGGGTGACAGAGCAAGACTCTGTCTCAAAAAA
>NW_012105831.1:166552-174486 GCF_000951045.1 Mandrillus leucophaeus
ACCTCCCAGGTTCAAGCAATTCTCATGTCTCAGCCTCCCAAGTAGCTGGGACTACAGGTGTGCACCACCACACCCAGCTAGTTTTTTGTAGTTTTAGTAGAGATGGGGTTTCACCATGTTAGACAGGATGGTCTTGAACTCCTGGTCTCAAGTGTTCCGCTGGCCTTGGCCTCCCAAAGTGCTAGGATTACAGGCGTGAGCCACCACGCCTGCCCAGAAAATAGCTATTTATTTAGATTTTGACAATATAAAGTTAATACGTTATCTCATACTTGTTTTAATTTTTTTTTAACTTCATTTTTGAATAATTTCTGACTTGTAAAAACCTGAAAAATAGTACAAAGAGTATCTCCAGCTACTCAGAAGTGAACACAGTCGTTATCCTGCCATCATAATGTTGCCATGTCTGTGTCAATATATCCTGTTGTTTACTTAATTTTTAAACTTAAAAGTGATTTGTAAAGGAATTACAAATACTGCCACAAATGAGAAATCACTCTCTCTTTTAATATTTGCATATTAATATGAAAAATGTTCATTAATTTTTTACCTAAAAGAACACTGCAGGCCAGGAGCAGTGGTTCACACCTGCAATGCACTTTGGGAGGCTGAAGCAGGTGAATCACCTGAGGTCAGGAATTTGAGGCCAGCCTCTTCAATATGGTGAAACCCTGTCTCTACTAAAAATACAAAAATTAGCCAGGCATGGTGGCATGCGCCTATAGTCCTAGCTACTCGGGAGGCTGAGACAGGAGAATTGCTTAAACTAGGAGATGGAGGTTGCAGCGAGCCGAGATCACACCACTGCACTCCAGGCTGGGCAACAGAACCAGACTGCATCTCAGAACAAAAAAGAACACTGCATACCACACTTCAGGGAAACTTGGAATGGGTGATGAACAATAAAGATAAAGACCCATATTGCCCCCTCCAGGAGCGAGGATGTGTCACATGTTGTGCCGGTGTACACGAAAAGGCTGCCCTTTGAACTGTATGGTACGTTATCACAGGAGACACAGTAGAAATTTTCCAGATTAAAAGGTTGGAACAAGACATTCCAAGGAAAGAAACAGCATTTAGAAGGCACAAAGGCAAATGAAGGCTGAGCATATGTGGGCATCAGTAAATGCTGAATTTACCAAGAAGTCACTGAAGTTATGACTGATGAGGTAGTAGGGTCTCCTGTGCTGAACTGAGGAGTGAAGGCTGGCTGCATCCTGAAGGCAGTGGGAGCCTTTCAGACTTTGAAAGCTTGGTAAAGCCTAAGGGCTCCTCGTCAGAAAAAAAAAAAAAATTATGGCGTGGTGGCTCAGGCCTGTAATCTCAGCACTTTGAGAGGCCGAGGCAGGTGGATCACGAGGTCAGGACTTCAAGACCAACCCGGCCAAGATGGTGAAACCCCATCTCTACTAAAAATACAAAAGAATTAGCTGGGCATGATGGCGGGTCCCTGTAATCTCAGCTACTCAGGAGGCTGAGGCAGAGAATTGCTTGAACCTGGGAGGCAGAGGTTGCAGTGAGCCAAGATCTCGCCACTGCACCACTCCAGCCTGGGCGACAGAGCAAGGCTCTGTCTCAAAAAAAAAAAAAAAAAAAGGTTTTAAATGCATAGAATAAGGCCAGGCACGGTGGCTCACACCTGTAATCCTAGCACTTTGGGAGGCCAAGGCGGGTGGATCACTTGAGGTCAGGAGTTCAAAACCAGCCTGGCCAACACGGTGAAACCCTGTCTCTACTGAAAATACAAAAATTAGCCGGGCATAGTGGTGGATGCCTGTAATCCCAGCTATTCAGGAGACTGAGGCAGGAGAATTGCTTGAACCCGGGAGGCAGAGTTTACAGTGAGTTGAGATCATGCCATTGCAGTCCAGCCTGGGTGACAGAACGAGACTCCATTTCAAATAAAATAAATTAAATTAAATTAAATGCATAGAATAAAAGCCTAGAGGCCAGGCGCAGTGGCTCACATCCGTAATCCAAGCACTTTGGGAGGCCGAGGCAGATGGATCATGAGGTCAGGAGTTCTAGACCAGCCTGACCAACATGATCAAACCCCATCTCTACTAAAAATAAAAAAATTAGCCAGACGTGGTGACGGGTGCCTGTAATCCCACCTACTTGGGAGGCTGAGGCAGGAGAATCACTTGAATCCGAGAGGTGGAGGTTGCAGTGAGCAGAGATAGCGCCATTGCCCTCCAGCCTGGGCAACAGAGGGAGACTCCGTCTCAAAAATAAATAAATAAATAAATAAGAATAAAAGCCTAGAATTACAGAGCAATCCCACTATATCAAAGTGGCTATGAAAATGTCAAGAAAATATGTGTGGTATAATAAATGTGTGCTTTTTCATTAACACATTAACATCTACTGGAGGGTCTACTAGTACTACAATTTCAGTGGTGGTATTGCAGCAGCTAGAATATTACATTAAAATATCTACCTTTCTGTCAGTGGCAAAGCACAGATACTGCTAAAAGCTTTTTTTGTTTGATGTGTTGACATCCACGTTCACAGACCGCCTAAATCCTGTCCATGATCCTCTTAGTGGTTTGCAGTTTCCAGGTGAGGAGCCCCCTCTTAGAGAGGTCGCTCTAACACAGAAGAATTAGACCAGACAAGAAGCAGGGAGACCATATGCACCTTGAGGGGTGCTCGGCCAAACCTGAGGACAGAGGGGAGGGGCAGATTTGAGAGAGGTTCTAGAGGCAGAGCTCACAGGACAGAGGCAAATTAGCATCAGCCCCATGGGCAATGCCTTACTCTTCCCAAACCATTATCAGTTTCTTGAAACCCGGTAAAACAAAGTTATCTTTTCAGCAAGAGAAAATAGGTTTATTCTCAAGTTTTGAATGGGATAGGCATTCTGTAATTAAGTGAGATCACTTGAGGTCAGGAGTCTGAGACCAGCCTGGCCAACATGATGAAAACCCATCTCTACCAAAAATATAAAAATTAGCCGGGTATGGTGGCACCTGCCAGTAGTCCCAGATACTCGGGAGGCTGAGGCAGGAGAATTGCTTGAACCAGGGAGGTGGAGGTTGCAGTAGAGCCAAGATTCCACCACTGCATTCCAGCATGGGTGACAAAGTAAGACTCCATCTCAAAAAAAAATAAAAATAAAAAGCACATTATATCTGCACTGTCTGATAGGGATATAATGTGAACCAGAAATGTAACTTTGAATTTTCAAGTAGTCACATTTTAAAAGTTAAAACAAGTGAAATTAATTTTAATAATACATTTAATGCTACCCAAAATATCATTTCAACATGAAATCAATATAAACAATTATTGAGAGATTTGTACTGATCTTTTTAAATAAATTTTCGATATCCACTATGGGTTTTTTTGTTTTGTTTTGTTTTTGTTTTTGAAACGGAGTTTCACCCGTCACCCAGGCTGGATTGCAATGGCGTGGTCTGGGCTCACTGCAACCTCGGCCTCCCAGGTGCAAGCTATTCTTCTGCCCTCAGCTTCCCAAGTAGCTGAGATTACAGCGTGCACCATTACACCCAGCTAGTTATTTATTTATTTATTTATTTTTGTATTATTAGTAGAGAGGGGGGTTTCTCCATGTTGGCCAGGCTGGTCTCAAACTCCTGACCTCAGGTGATCCGCCCACCTTGGCTTCCCAAAGTGCTGGGATTACAGGCGTGAACTACTGAGAGGTGACAATGTGCTAGTAGCCCTCACTCTCAGCACTTCCTCAACCTCAGCGTCCACTCTGGCAGTGCCTGAGGAGCCCTTCAGCCCGCCAGGGCACTGTGGGAGCCCCTCTCTGGGCTGGCCGAGGCCGCAGCCACCTCTCTCTGCTTGCGGGGAAGTGTGGAGGGAGAGGCGCGGGCGGGAACCAGGGTTGTGCTAGGCACTCACAGTCCAGTGTGAGCTTTGGCCGGCACGCACGAGGCGGGCCGTGCACTCGGAGCGGCTGGCAGGCGCCGCCCGCCCAGGGCAGTGAGGGACTTAGCAACCGGGCCAGCAGCTGCAGTGGGGGCACAGGGCCCTCCAGCGGTGCCGTCTCGCCGGCCCTCAGCTGCCTCCCCGAGGGCAGGGATCCGGACCTGCAGCCTGCCATTCCCGACCCTCCCCCTCCCCGCCCCCACGGTGGGCTCCAGGGCAGCCAGGGCCTCCGGGAGGAGCACCACCCCCTGCTCCGCCACGCTCCGTCCCATCAACCGCCCAGGGGCTGAGGAGTGCGGGTGCACGGCGCGGGACTGGCAGGCAGCTCCCACCGCCGCCAGGTGCGGGATCCACTAGGTGAAGCCAGCTGGTCTCCTGAGTCTAGTGGGGACTTGGAGAACTTTTAGGTCTAGCGCTCTGTGTCTAGATAAAGGATTGTAAACGCACCAATCAGCACTCTGTGTCTAGCTCAGGGTTTGTAAACACACCAATCAGCACTCTGTCTAGCTAACCTAGTGGGGACTTGGAGAACTTTTATGTCTAGATAGAGGATTGTAAATGCACCATCAGCACTCTGTTAAAACAGACCAATCAGCTCTCTGTAAAATGGACCAATCAGCAGGATGTGGGTGGGGTCAGATAAGGGAAAAAAAGCAGGCTGCCCGAGCCAACTGTGGCAACCCAGTAGGGTCCATTTCCAT
Source organism: Mandrillus leucophaeus (assembly GCF_000951045.1). Classification (NCBI taxonomy): domain Eukaryota; kingdom Metazoa; phylum Chordata; class Mammalia; order Primates; family Cercopithecidae; genus Mandrillus; species Mandrillus leucophaeus. Next base: position 171,154 of record NW_012105831.1, read on the forward strand.
ACTGTGGAAGGTATGTTCTTTTGCTCTTTGCAGTAAGCGTTGCTGCTCACTCTTTGGGTCCATGCTGCCTTTATGAGCTCTAACACTCACGGTGAAGGTCTGCAGCTTCAATCCTGAAGCCAGATGAGACTACAAACCCGCTGGGAAGAACGAGCAACTCCAGATCCGTCACCTTTGAGAGGTGTAACACTGACTGCGAGGTTCTGCAGTTTCACTCCCGTCAGCAAGACCACAAACCCACCAGAAGGAAGAAATTCCAGACACATCTGAACGTCTGAAGGAACAAACTCCAGACACACCATCTTTAAGAACTATAACACTCACCTCGAGGGTCTGCGGCTTCACTGAAGTCAGTGAGACCAAGAACCCACCAATTCTGGACACACTACCGCGACCGGGCCTTTTTTTTTTTTTTTTTTTTTTGCACCACCAACTCTCCCTTTGTTGCCCAGCTAGAGTGCAGTGGCACAATCTTGGCGCACTGTAACCTCTACCTCTCAGGTTCAAGTGATTCTCCTGCCTCAGCCTCCTGAGTAGCTGGGATTACAGGCAAGCACCACCAAGCCTGGCTAATTTTTGTATTTTTAGTAGAGACGGTTTCGCCATGTTTGGTCAGGCTGGTCTCGAACTCCTGACCTTGAGTGATCTACCTGCCTCGGCTTCCCAAAGTGCTGGAATTACAGGCGTGAGCCACCACATCCGGCCAATATGAACTGTGCATTTTAAACTTAACAGCACATTTCAGTTTATACCAGCTACATTTCAAATTTTCACCAGCCACATGTAGCTATTGCTAAAGAATTCCATTTAGATAATGCAGATCTAAATTTTTGGAGAACAAAGAGCATACTATTTTGCACTTTGCAACTTTTTCTATTTTATAATTAAAGCTACAATGCTTAGGAATCTGGACTTCATCCTTAGGTGATAGGGAGCCACAGGATTTTAACCCAGAAAGTGAAACTACCAAATTTGCATTTTACAGCATAGAGGATGAAACACTGTAGATCCTCCTTAGACCTAGAAATATGGAGATCAGTCTTTTCATGTATTTAAAGTAAGAGTTTAGGAAGTCCTAAATTAGGGTTGCAACAATGCCCAGTTTACTCCAGTCCCAATTGAAGTTAATTCATGATTTTTTTAATCCTTCAAATAATTGAGAATTATGTACCTGACATTTAAAATAGTAAATGTATATGCCAAAGGTTTTGTTAAACAGTAGTTTCCTCATCTGCAGTTTCGCTTTCCACAGTTTCAGTCTCCTCAGTCAGTCACGGTCGGAACATAGGTGAGTACAGTACAGTAAGATACTTTGAGAGAGAGACCACATTCTGAAAACTTTTATTACAGTATGTGTTATAATTGTTCTATTTATTATTAGCTATTGCTCTTGATCTCTTCAAATTAAACTTTATCATAGATGTGTATGTAAAGGAGAAAACCATATATAGGGCTCTCCAAGGTTTCAGGCATCCACTATGGTTCTTGGAACTTATCTCCCACAGATAAGGGGAACTACTGTAATTGTTACAGCCACTCCTTTTTGGGCCTAGACTGGATATGGGTCTTGGATGAAGTGTGCCTGAGTGTGCTGGGGTCCTAATTACCCTTTTCAGACCTTGAAATTACCCTTTTCAGACCACTCTTGGCTCCCCTGGTGTCTCTCATGTTTGTTTGAGGTAACCAAGGACAGAGTAGGACAATATAGATGTGCTGAAGACTAGCAAATGCCAGTCTATTGTGATAAATATCATTCACACACTCAGTGGTCATGCTATCACAAGTGCCTTTTGCAAAAACTATGCAAGATGGCTTAGAGCTCTTTAAAGCTCACTTCCAACCCAAGCCTGCGGTCACAGCTGGGGGATCCAAGTAGGTATCTTTTATTCTCATGCAGTTTCTTGTCTGGTGTCCCTGGCATCTGTCTGTTGCCTTGTTCCTACTCGACTCTCTATAGTGATGCATTGATCAGACAGGCTACCGAGTTGTCTATTTCCATTTAGCCTCCAGACACTGATTTGATCCATCCTGGCCTCTTGGTCTTCAGCCCTTGGTCCGGTGCAGCCTTGATCCGACAGCCCAAATGTTCCATGGAGAGGTACAGCTAAGTAAATTTTATTGCCTCCATTCAATGTAGTGTTATGTAGTCCTTATGCAGTGTGACTATTAAGACTATGAAAACAAGATTGGGCATGGTGGCTCACGCCTGTAATATCAGCACTTTGAGAGGCTGAGGTGAGAGGATCGTTTGAGACCAGCCTGGGGAACATAGCAAGACTGCCTCTACAAAAAATCAAAACTTATCTGGGCATCCTGGCTCGCACCTGTGGTCCTAGTTATTTGGGAGGCTGAGGTGGGAGGATCGCTTGAGCCCCAGAGATTGAGGCTGCAGTGAGCTGTGATCATACCACTGTCCTCAGTCTTGGCAACAAAGTGAGACCTGGTCTCAAAAAAACAAACAAAAAAAAAGACTGTGAAAACAACATGCTTGTTTCCAGAATGTTTACAGTTCAAAAGAATCTCTAAGGCATATTCTGTGGCACAAAGTAGAGCACTCTGTGGCCCCTTTCTTATGTCTGGCTATCCCCTCATGGTTGACCAGAGTGGGTCCTGTAATTACTGTCTGCTCAGTTTTGCTCAGTTTTGCAGGGGCCATCACATCTATATTGTCCTACTCTGTCCTTGATTACCTCAAACAAACATGAGAGACCCCAGGGGAGCCAAGAGTGGTCTGAAAAGGGTAATTTCAAGGTCTGAAAAGGGTAATTAGGACCCCAGCACACTCAGGCAATTTGTGCTCTTTGTGCCCCACTGCAGACTTACAACATGTATACATGTCCACAAAAGTTAACACCTGTGCTAGGAAAGATACTGTTCCTTGGAATGGCCCCATGCTCTTGTCTTAGAGAAAATGAAGACCTGTTTGAAACAACTGCGGCTCATCTCCCCAGAAATGACTTTCACACAAAGGGCTTTTAATTTTTTTTACTTTATCATCAGATTGCTAGTGATAGTAGCACCATTTGGTGTCAGAGCTCTCTCTAGAGATAAATGTTTTCTAGTTGCATTTTACCAGACAACTATAACAGGTGGGACATCATCTGATTTGAGATTTTGTATTAAATGAAAATAAAACCATCACACAGTATATATAACATGAAAAGAGGCATAGAAAAAATGGACAAATTACTACAGAGGGTATGAAAGGTAGATATTTGAACTGTCATCAGATATTCACTACTGCTTCTTAGTAATTCCATTTATGAGACATTAAAATGTAATTTGCATTTTCCCAATTATTTTTTGAATTTTGCATCATTTTGAAAAATACCT
>NW_012105831.1:176557-178231 GCF_000951045.1 Mandrillus leucophaeus
GATTGTAATCCCAGCTACTTGGGAGGCTGCGCTGGGAGGCTGCAGTGAGCCACGATCACTCCACTGCACTCCAGCCTAAGTGACAGAATGAGACTCTATCAAAAACAAACAAACAAACAACTTTAGAGTCATTAATACCTGTGTTTATGGTTCAGTGTCTCCCTGAACCTCCTCTGCTTAAACTGTGACATGGTAATGATGCTGTACTGGCATGGAAGTGCTAAGAAAACACAGCTGATTGTTCCTATTACTTCCTAAACAACTTTTAAGAAATGGGGGCCGGGAGCGGTGGCTCATGCCTGTAATCCTAGCACTCTGGGAGGCCAAGGCGGGGGGATCATGAGGTCAGGAATTCGAGACCAGCGTGGCCAACATGGTGAAACCCTGTCTCTACTAAAGATAAAAAAAAAAATTAGCCGAGCATGGTGGCATGCCCCTGTAATCTCAGCTGTTCAGGAGGCTGAGGCAGGAGAGTCGCTTGAACCCGGGAGGTGGAGGTTGCAGTGAGCTGAGATTGCACCATTGCACTCCAGCCTGGGCAACAAGGCAAGACTCTATCTCAAAAAAAAAAGAGAAAAGAAAGAAATGGGACTCAGTGCAGAGCCAATATGAAGGACAGTTCAGGGCCCCATCCATGGACTTGTTCATGAATAGCTCCCCCGCCTAGGAAACCTGCTAGTTACCACTGTACACTCAGGGTAGACGAGCTCCAGGTGTGGTCGCTGCATCATGCCCTCAAGTAGAAATGTTAAAACATTCATTGGTGTGTGCTGCTGCTTTTTTAGTTTCACTACCGGAAAAGTCTGCTTGGATGGAAAGATTTCATTTGCTATGCTTTCTGCCTTTGCGTCTGGGTAGCATCGCAGGCAGGTGTTCCTTCACTCAAAACATGTTGTGGCCCTTGTTGAAAGCTGTCATGCAACAGGCAGCCAGTGCAGCCAGGGGACCCAGCAGGTCCAGACTCACCCATGGCCATCGCCAGTCTCTAGAAATACTTACAACAACAAGCTTCGTCCTGTGGCTGGCATGCCATATCTTTTATACCTTGCACCAAGCAACCGTCCTTCCTTTTCTTGTAACCAAGCCGAAGATAGCAGTAAATATTTCTAATTTCTCAGTTCTAAGTCAGGAATTAACCAACTATGGCCCACAGTCTGAGTCATTGCCCAACAGTTTTTGGATGGCCAGCAAGTTAAGAATGATTTTCACATTTATAAAAGATTGAGACTAGGCGTGGTGGCTCACACCTGTAATCTCAGCACTTTGGGAGGCCAAGGCGGGTGGATCACCTGAGGTCAGGAGTTCAAGACCAGCTCCTGGCCAACATGGCGAAACCCCCATCTCTACTAAAAATACAAAAAGTAGTCGGGTGTGTTGGCACATGCCTGTAATCTCAGCTACTCGGGAAACTGAGGCAGGAGAATCGCTTGAACCTGGGAGGCGGAGGTTGCAGTGAGCCGTGATTGCTCCATTGTGCTCTAGCCTGGGCAAGAAGAGCAAAACTTCATTGGAAAGAAAAAAAACTGAGGCTAGGTGTGGTGGCTCACGCCTGTAATCCCAGCACTTAGGGAGGCTGAGGCGGGTGGATCACGAGGTCAGGAGTTCGAGGCCAGCCTGATCAGCATGGTGAAACCCTGTGTGTACTAAAAATACAAAAATTAGCTGAGTGTGGTG
>NW_012105831.1:180601-182402 GCF_000951045.1 Mandrillus leucophaeus
TGTAATCCCAACACTTTGGGTGGCCAAGATGGGCAGATCATTAGAGCCCAAGAGTTCGAGACCAGCCTAGCCAACAGGGGAGCTCTCACCTCTACAAAAAATAATACAAAAAATCAGGCAAGCCTGGCCGGCCATGGTGGTTCACGCCTGTAATCCCAGCACTTTGGGAGGCCAAGGCTGGCGGATCACGAGGTCAGGAGATCAAGACCATTCTGGCTAACACAGTGAAACCCCATCTCTGCTAAAAGTACAAAAAATTAGCCAGGCGTGGTGGCGGGCGCCTGTTAGTCCCAGCTACTTGGGAGGCTGAGGCAGAAGAATGGTGGGAACCCAGGAGGCGGAGCTTGCAGTGAGCCGAGATTGTGCCACTGCATTCTAGCCTGGACAACAGTGCAAGACTCCGTCTCAAATAAAACAAACAAAAAAAAGAAACCTTCCATTTTAATTACGTGAAAACTACCCTCTTAAGAATTTTATGATTTCTTTTTGCAAATTAGTATTTAGAGGCATTCTGTTAGAGTCGTGGTGTCTTAGAATGTGGAGAAAGGCAGAGAACGGCTGGGAATGGTGGCTCATGCCTATAATCGCAGCACTTTGGGAGGCTGAGGCGGGCAGATCACTTGAGGTCAGGAGTTTGAGACCAGCCTGGCCAACGTGGTGAAACCTTGTCTCTATGAAAAATTTAAAAATTAGCCTGGCAGTCCAGGCATGGTGGCTCATGCCTGTAATCCCAGCACTTTGGGAGGCCGAGGCAGGTGGATCACATGAGGTCAGGAGTTCCAGACCAGCCTGGCCAACATGCTCTCTACTAAAAACACAAAAATTATCCCAGCGTGGTGGCACGTGCCTGTAATCCCAGCTACTTGGGAGGCTGAGGTAGGAGAATTGCTTGAACCCAGGAGGCAGAGGTTGTTGCAGTGAGCCGAGATCCTACCCTTACACTCCAGCCTCAGCAACAACATCGAAACTCCGTCTCAAAAAAAAAAAAAAAAAAATTAGCCAGGTGTGGTGGTGGGTGCCCATAGTCCCAGCTACTCGAGAGGCGGAGGCATAATTGCTTGAACTCAGGAGGCAGAGGATGCAGTTAGCCAAGATTGCACCACTGCACTCCAGCCTGGGGGACACAGCGAGACTCTATCTAAAAAAAAAAGAACCCAAACAAATGAAAGAGAACAAGAAAACCGAGAGAAAACGTAAAAGATTGAGTTACAGTGTTTTGTTATTTTGAATCTAAAACCTTCACCTTCCTGGTCACATTGCTTTAGTCATAAACGGTTCTTGATATTGGCCTTGGGGCTTTAAGACTGTAATTTGATCCAGTTTGGGCACTTACTCTATGATTTTCGACCATTCATTCAGTGTCTCTGACACTTTGCTCATGAAAATAGAATTAACAATTCCTGGCCAGGCGTGGTGGCTCACGCTTATAATCGCAGCACTTTGGTAGGCCGAGGCAGGCAGATCACGAGGTCAGAAGTTCGAGACCAGCCTGGCCAACACAGTGGAACCCCATCTTTACTAAAAATACAAAAATTAGGCCGGGTGTGGTGGCTCACACCTGTAATCCCAGCACTTTGGGAGGCCAAGGTGGGCGGATCATGAGGTCAAGAGATCAAGACCATCCTGACCAACATGGCGAAACCCTGTCTCTACTAAAAATACAAAAATTAGCTGGGCATGGTGGCGCACACCTGTAGTCCCAGCTACTTGGGAGGCTGAGGCGGAAGAATCGCTTGAACCCAGGAGGCAGAGGTTGCAGTGAGTCAAGATTGCGCCACTGCACTCCAGCCTGGCGACAGAG
>NW_012105831.1:184887-189036 GCF_000951045.1 Mandrillus leucophaeus
CTAAAAATACAAAAATTAGCCGGGTCTGGTGGTGGGTGCCTGTAGTCCCAGCTAACTGGGAGGCTGAGGCAGAAGAATCGCTTGAACCCAGGAGGTGGGGGTTGCAGGGAGCCAAGATCACATCATTGCACTCCAGCCTGGGTGACAGAGCCAGACTCCATCTCAAAAAAAAACCAAAAATAGGCCGGGCACGGTAGCTCACACTTGTAATCCCAGCACTTTGGGAGGTGGAGGTGGGTGAATCACGAGGTCAGGCGATCGAGACCATCCTGGCTGTCATGGTGAAACCCCGTCTCTACTAAAAATATAAAAAAAATTAGCCAGGCGTGGTGGCGGGTGCCTGTAGTCCCAGCTGCTCGGGAGGCTGAAGCAGGACAATGGTGTGAACCCAGGAGGCGGGGTTTGCAGTGAGCGGAGATCGTGCCACTGCACTCCAGCCTGGGTGACAGAGCGAGACTCCATCTCAAAAAAATGAAATAAAATAAAAATAATAACAATAATAATCTTACCCATTTAAAGTCTGAGAATAGGTTGAGATCATTTTGGCCCCAGGACCTCTAATATTCACTTTACTGGATAAAACTGTGTGGGCTGGGTTTTGGGAGAGCACTAGCTGTCCTGAGGGAAACTTCTGAGGGAACCAGCTAGTAGATGGCTCAATTAGTCTTTCACCCCTATACCCAGGTCGGACGATGGATTTGCAGGACAGGACTGCAATGGACCTCCACCAGCGTGTCCTCTGGCTTCGCCCTCCTCAGGCATAGTTCACCATCTTTGGGGTCCTAACACATGCACCTGTGCTTCACTCCCCTATACCAATTTCCCAACAAAACCATGAATTTTTAAACAGATGGTGGTTCATCCACATGGAGCAACACTATGTAGAAGTACTGTAGAGATGCTATGTAAAACTCAGTGGAGAACTTCTGTGCGATCATTACGACAATCTGGCAGAAATGGATTTCTGGATATATCAATCTATTGGTCCCCAGTTTAAGGCCACCTCCTCTATTAAGAGGTTCCACGCCTCTCCTACCCCTCGGTTCAGCATTTGTAGTCTGTGGCTGTAGTTACCACAGCCCATTCGTGGGCAAAAATCTCCACAGCCCATGGGGCCTCCTCATTCCAAAGGAATAAGGGAGGGAGAGAGGGAAAAGATAAAAATAATTAAGTTGCAATAAACATACTGTTTTTCACAAGAGAAGTAGTTTATTCAAATGATGATTTAAATATTTTTATTCAATTTGAATATTTAATACAATATCCTGTAGACATAAAAATAAACCAGGAATTTTATTGAATTTATTTAAATAGAAGATAGCCAAATTTGTAGCACTAGTACAAATAGCATGAATTTGTAGTCAGCCTGTCACCAGAAGAACCCAAGAAGGATTGCATGTTTGGATCTTTCTGTAAGAAAACTCCTCTGACAGCATTGAAACTCTGGTTTGGTAATGATTATGCGCTGAATTCTGTCTCCCCAAACATTCTATTTGTCGAAATCCTGACCCTCAGGACCTCAGAATGTGACTGTATTTGGAGACAGGGTCTTTAGAGAGGTAATTAAGTTAAAATGGGGTCATGAGGTGAGCACTAATCCCATATAAGTGATGTCCTTATAAGGAGAGGAAATTTGGATAAAGGGGGAGCTACTGGAGCCCACAGAGGAAAGACCCTGCAAAGACAGAGAAAAGATGGCCATAAGCCAAGGAGGGAAGTGTCAGGAGAAACCAGTCCTGCTAACACGTTGAGCTGAGACTTCTGGCCTCCAGAGCTGTGAGAAAATTAATTTCTGATGTTTGAACCACCCCGTCTGTGCTACTTTATTATGGCACTCCTAGCAGACTAATGCAGTAATTAATCATTTGCTAGGGAGAGACCTCTTCCATTGTTCTTTCATAATTTGACATGAGTACCATTAAAAACTTCAAATGTGTTTTGTGTGGTTTTTCTCAACTAGATGGTAAGGTTCTTGAAGGTGTTGAACGTAAACCAATTAGCTCAGTGTCTTGAGTAGAACTCACTAGATGTTTATTGATTAAATTCAATGACAAGATATGTAGCCTGGTTCTGTGAAAAAGAAGAAGTGAGAAAAGAGGGGAAAGTTAGTTGGGGTAGACAGTGACATTTCTATGTGAGTGCTCCTTTCAGTTAATATTTAATGAAAGATTGAAATGGTGCTTTAAGGGTTTACAAAGTGACGTTCACAGACCTGATCTCATTCACACTTCACAACCCCGTCATTGGCTACATTTTGCTGAGGAGGAAACTGAGCTCAGAGCTGTTGCCTCCCAGGCGTGGTCACACAGGACCAGAGGCGCCTTAGAACTAGGGCATAGGTTGGCTCCTCCGTGGGATTCAAATGCCCTCCTGCTAAACCACATTCACTGAGCTCACCCCCGCTCTCCTTAAACACCAAGCTGAAGAGGACTCACAAATCGTGCACTCTCAACTAAAAATAAGAAAAATTAAATATATCAAAAAATGTGTCCACTTACATTTTTAAAAAAAAAACCTTTTTACCTTCATGGACATAATGCCCTGATTATCATATAAATATATAAATACAAAACCTCTGGAACTGAAATGCTGAAAATTTAGTATAAGCTTACATGAAAGCTAAGAGGCTGTGGTCCCACATACAGCTATAACTGTTATAAAACTCTGTTCTGGTTTCTGATCATCCACTTCTTTGTATAGACTCCATGCCTCCACTTTGGTAAATACAAATAACCTGATCAAGCAACAGATCTTGAGCAGAAACTCTGTCCAGAATTTACTCCATGACCTTCTATAATGTGAAATTCATTCTTGTGCATAATAAGTGCTTTTTAGTTGAAGAATCTCTCATTAAAAGACAAATCCTTCTTGAAATAAAAACTCTCATCAATATCAAATAACAGGTGATGTTAGCTAACAGCTGGTTAAGAGCAAAGCCCTAAGAGAACAGGATAGGCACCTTCAGCAAGAACATTGGTAGAGGAATGGTAGGGGTAAACTGTAAGGCAAGCAAAACGGAAAAAGAGCAAAAGAGAAGGGCATGAAGGAGTCCTGTTACCGTACAATGTCTCTGGTTGGGCTTTGAGAGCCATATACATTTGCAATCACTTTTCTTCACACATCTGGGTGTCATAAGAATTTAAAGCATCTATTCCACTCTGTGGTTTTGAACTCCTAATGTTAACCTGGAGGATGGGTAGAGGAGGCTGGCATGACAAGACAGGGAAAGGAGCAAGACAGCCCTTTGTAAGACTCCGGACCTCGTGCTAGCACAGGAGAGAGGTCGCTGCAATTAAAAAAACAAAGTATGTGCATGTTTTAAAATTCGAGTAAAGAAATTAAGCTCTGGTACTGATATTGTGCACTTACTGCAAGTTCTCAGAGTTTCTCGGGGCAGTTTTTCTTTTTCCATTCGCGGTTTTCCGGCCACGGTCAGGGTGGCTGTGCACTTAGTTACTTGGCTGAAACGTTCTCACTTCTCTCTTCCCCGGGCTTCCTCCTGAGTGACCAGCTGGCTAACAGCTGGCCCGTTCTCAGTAGACCTGCTAAGGCACTCTTTATGCGAAGGCCAGAGGGCGGGCAGCCCCCAGCTTTCCTGGGTCCGTCCCGCCTTTCTTTGGGGCTGCAAGCCCTCTTTTCTCTCATCACAAACTCAGTAAACAAATGAGAGTAGCTGCTAAACACTTTTAGTCAGGAAGGATTTATATGCTAATTAAGGGATTTTTTTTTTTCCCTCCAATAGTTAAGTGTTTGGGAAAATAAAATTAGATCTCCGCCTCCGTGGAAGCCCCCACACCCACCCCAGACACTGAGAAGACCTATCTCCACTTCCCTCCCCACTCAGGGTTGGGTGATGCAAACTAAAAACAATGCCGAAGACAGAGAACACTCTAAATATAACTGCCCAAGGGGTTCACCTTGCCCGCTGCCTAGACAGAGCCGATTCATCAAGACAGGGGAATTGCAATAGGGAAAGAGTAATTCACGCAGAGCTGACTGTGCCGGAGACCGGAGTTTTATTATTACTCAAATCAATCTCCCTGAGCATTCAGCCAGCAGAGTTTTTAAGGATAACTTGGTAGGTGGAGGGAAGCCAGTGAGCCAGGAGTGCTGATTGGTCAGGGATGAAATCATAGGGGGACCAAGCTG
>NW_012105831.1:191311-192792 GCF_000951045.1 Mandrillus leucophaeus
GTGCACATTTAACCCTAAAACTCTCCGGGACCTTCTGTTGGTGGATGAAGTGCTGTCCACCCAGATACAGTGAGAGTCATCTTTGTGTCCCCAACACCTAGCAAGGTACCTAGAACAAAGTTGACCTCATGAAAGGCGCTGAGTGAATGAAGTCCTCTGAGCAAAAACTCAAAGTGTCTGAGGACTGTGAAAAATGATCCCATATCCCTTTCCATTCAGCATCTGTCTCCATGTGCATATATAGAATATTTTACAGATAAGAAGTGGACACTTTTTTTCAAAATTAAAGTAAAACCTATATACATCTACACATACACGTGAAATGTGTAGCAATGTGTTTTAACAAAGGGGTAATTACATAGTCTGAATTCTTAATCTCCCAGCCTCAGGCTGAGTCATGAGGAATCAGGGCAGGGTTGGAGAGATAGTGAGGAGGAAGATAGTGACTCTAACTGCCATGCACTCTCCAGAGAACCCTCTGATGGCTTCAAGGGACAGGGTGGAGGCCCCCGGAGATAAGTGTAGGTTTCTGAATGCCTTTCATGCAACTTCTCCTCCTTCCAGTGATCTCGCTGATTGCTGTTTTTGGTCTCAGACCATAGGACGATTTCAAAGGGAAACCCCAGTGGGATATCACGGTATCCCCCAGCCATCCCTGCCAACTTCCCATTGTAACTCGCTGAACGAGTCTCTGTTGTTCCCCATGAATGTGAACTCAGGGGAGTTCTGCAGGACGAAGAGAGGAGAAAAACTCCACAAACCAAGGGGAGCTTCTCCTGGGGAGAAGGGAAGGGCATGGTCAGAACCCGCTCTCTTCTCTGAGGTTTGCAGGAAAGCTCATTGACAGACCTGCATGCAAGTCCCAGTGCTGAAGTCAAAAGGGCAGGAGGTCTCCATTTGCTTTGCTAGTGACTGGGTGCTCTTCACTGGATTGGAACTTCTGAGCAAGCTGCCTCAGTTCTCAATTGCTGTTTTCCAAAAAAAGTGCTCTAATCCCAAGGCCTGCTCCCCAGAAGCACTGTAAATGGCTGTTTACAGTTTATGACATTTTCAAATGCCTGGTCTGCAATGAAGTTTGGACAAAAGGATTTTCTTTCTCAGGATTGTATTTTTTGTTTGTTTTGTTTTTACACACTAAATTACCTGTGAGCCTATTTTTGATTACCAGGGGGGTGTCAAAAGCTTTGCTCAAACAACTGATTAGTATAATTATTTCCTTTACTGCCAGGTCACCCTGTGTTCATTCACACTGAATGGTCCAGAAAAGCCCAGGGGGCTGCTCTGCCTGTCAAGAGGGTTTCTTTTATTGTAATTATTATTATTGTTGTTGTTTGCGTTTCTTTTGAGACAGAGTCTCACTCTGTCGCCCAGGCTGGAGTACAGTGGCACAATCTCAGCTCACTGCAACCTCTGCCTCCCAGGTTCAACTTGGGCTGCAGTGAACCCAGGTTGTGCCATTGCACTCCAGCCTGGGCGACAAA
>NW_012105831.1:193547-195841 GCF_000951045.1 Mandrillus leucophaeus
CATGTGGCTTTAGCTGTCCTTCCAGGCAGGCTATTCCGGGGGCAGAGGTGACCATCCCTGTAACCCCGAGCCTCCAGCTCCTCTTCTGGAAGCAGAAAGCAGAGACTATGTCATTAGTACTATCAGAAGCCTGGTTCTTTGGACTGTAGTTACTTTTTTTTTTTTTTTTTTTTTTTTGACAGGCTCTTGTTCAAGGCTGGAGTGCAGTGGCGTGATCATAGCTCACTGCGGCCTCCAACTCCTGGGTTCAGGGGATCTGCATACCACAGCATCCCAAAGCTCTGGAATTAAAGGCGTGACCTCTGCGTCCTGGCCTGTAGTTACTCTTTAAGTAGTTCCTTCTTTGGTTGCCCTCCTTTTTGTTTTATAAATGCCAGGCTGCTGTGTTGTCCTGAGTAAATCTTGGGAGTTCATTGTATGAACTTTTCATGGGAATACTTCAAATAATGTAGAGAGAAGCAGCCTCGGACTGGAGACATGCTGGGTCGGTGAGGAGGGAATCCCAGAGAGACGCACAGGATTCTGAGCTTCACTGGAGGATTTGTGACCCCTGCCTACTTGGGGCTCTTCCAGCATTTTCAGTGGAAACCCAGGAAAGCAGCCGAATCAACACACTTCCAGGAGATCAGGTAAGTGGGATGTGGAAATAGAGGAACATGGAGGGAAAGGGGAATAAAATAAATGGTCATTGATGGAAGATAAAAATACAGAAACAGCAAGCTTATTAGTAATACAAAGCCAGTAGAAGCCACATGCTGGGACTGCCGCTCAATGTTGCACAAGTAATTCAGAGTGTGCTACAAACCACTGGAAAGAAAAGAGAAAGGTAGATCAATAATTACAATAAGGCTGGGTGCGGTGGCTGACACCTGTAATCTCAGCACTTTGGGAGGCAGAGGCAGGTGGATCACAAGGTCAAGAGTTCGAGCCCAGCCTGGCCAATATGGTGAAACCCCGTCTCTACAAAAAATTAAAAATTAGCTGGGCAAGGTGGCACATGCCTGTAGTCCCAGCTACTTTGGATGCTGAGGTAGGAGAATCACTTGAGCCCAGGAGTTCGGGGCTGCAGCGAGCTATGATTACACTACTATACTCCAGCCTGGTAGCCGGGGTGACAGAGCAAGACTCTGTCTCAAAAAAATGGAAGAAAAGAAAAGAACATGAAAAATGGTATGTGTGGGTGGTGGTATATTTCTGTTGGATGTTGCTGCTCAAACAACGGCCTTATCTCCTGCCTGGCAGATGCCTTCTTCAGTAACTTGCCTACTTCCTGGAACCACAGAGTCAAAAATCCTCTGATTGCGCCCCCCATCTCCCCCAGTCCGTTCTACTCTTCATTCAGAGGCAGTCATCTCATTCACAGCCAATCAGATGGATGGCAGTGATCGGCTACAGTCTACAGGGGAGGAATGGTCTGCCCCTTACAGGCCAGCTTCACTGTTCTGTAATCTCCAAAGCCCTACCATGAGGATTGTAACATCTCCTCCCCACACCCAAACTCCATATCCCTTTCAGGTCTTTTCTGAGGAAAATGCAACATCCAGGATGATCGTTTATTGCTGGATAGTTAAGGACCCCATTCTACCGACACAGCCTGTGCGTGTCTACATAGAAGAGCCACAGGGCCTCGGCACATCCTTTGGCACAGAGCTTAGGAGAGCAATGGTGACCTCAAGGAGCAGGCATCTCAGTTCTAGCCTTGTCTGAATTTCTGTCTAGTTTGTATTGTTTTCATTTTTCAAATTATTTTTAGAGACAGGGTCTCACTCTGTCACACAGGCTGGAGTGCAGTGGGTGGATCATAGCTCACTGCAGCCTCAAACGCCCAGGCTCAAGCAATCCTCCCACCTCAGTCTCCCAAAGAGCTGAAATTACAGGCATGAGCCTCCACATCTGGGCTATCTAATTCATATTTTTTTGGTGCATATAAAGGGGGAAAATTAACTTCACATTCTTTTGGTGCCCATAAAGTGTAATCTTTTTACTATGACTTGCCCATGGGATAAGACTTTCTCTACCTTTTAGGGGGTTAGAATGATTGATAAATGATAAGAGACAGGGAGATAACTGACATGCTCTTAGGACAACAAGCTCTTAGGATGCATCTACATGATGCTGAACAGTTGGGTGTCTGGGAACAACTGAATGGTCCATTTTGTCTACCAAAACATCTGATTAAATATTTCCTTGCCGGGCATGGTGACTCATGCCTATATCCCAGCACTTTGGGAGGCCGAGGCAGGTAAGTCACCTGAGGTCAGGAGTTCAAGACCAGCCTGGCCAACGTGGTGAAC
>NW_012105831.1:196806-198260 GCF_000951045.1 Mandrillus leucophaeus
GGGGTAGGGGTGGGGTGGGGATGTGGAATCTCCAGGAAAATGTGGAAGTCTCTTGGAGGAACTGGTTCCTCAGTGGGGAGCCCGCAGGATGGCTGCAGTGACAGAGGGAGGTCTGCCAGCCAGCCCTCTCTTGCTCCGTTTGTCTTCAGGACATGCTACCTTGCTGTCTGTTTTCAGTCACCACAGGGCTGTAGCTTTTCCCCAAAAAGTGTTTCAAGGAATAGTGTCTCACATTCCTAGTTACATAATCACACACGTCCTGCAACAGTTAGATGGGGCAAATTAGACAAGGATCATAACACCTAGCAAGTAGCTGTTTAATTTTGCAGAGGCTTGAAGGCAGTGAAGCTTTTCCAATATTTTTTAAAACCTGTATCCCAGGTGTAAAGTTCTATTTTGAAATGATTGAAAGGTCAAACTGAACTTTATTTTTGTAGAGACAAATTCTCACTATGTTGCCTTGCCCAGGCTGGTCTCAAACTTCTGGGCTCAAGTGATCCTCCTGCCTCAGCCTCCCAAAGCACTAGGATTACAGGCGTGAGCCACTGTGCCCAGCCTGAACTGACCTTTGTAAACATAAACCATGCCTTGCCAGGTCAGACAGGCGGACGTCTCCCTCACTGACAGGGTCTGCCCCTGGTGGCTGCATTCCCTTCTCCTTTGGCCTGCCCCTCAGCACATTTCACATGTGGGGGCAAAACCCAAGGGATAGAAGAATAAGCCATAAAATACAAAAATATATGTATGCTGAAACAATATACCTTCATTCTAGATATTCTTTTTTTTTTTTTTTAAAGTAGAGACAGGGTCTTGGTATGTTGCCCAGGCTGGTCTTGAACTCCTAGGCTCAAGAGATCCTCCTGCCCCAGCATATCAAAGTGCTAGGATTACAGGCGTGAGCCCCCTTGGCTGGCCTAGATTTGCTGATTGTTAAATTCGAGGTAATGCTTTCCCTCCCTTGCTTCCCACCTTCTATTTCCCTTCTTTCTGCCCCTCCCTGCTTTGCTTATGGCCTGTGCACCTGCACAGGCTGCCTGGTGCATAACCCAGCTTTGGCATCACCTTCAAATATTCGTGCATCTCCACACTTCCTTCATAGTTCATTATGGTTCTAGCTTCCATGAATGCCTCTAAAGTGACAAAATCATCTACCCACACCCCGCCCCTCATACAACATTCCACTCATCAGTTTCTCTCATCCTTGGTATCTCCGAGGGTGGCAGAAGGGCCTGTGATTAGCTGTCTTACATGTCCCAACCTACGGTCATCTTTGAACAGTAACCGACCAGGGAGCAGGGTCCCAGCCAGATGGCTTTCTGACCCCGGGGTTCCTTTTCTTTCCCATTCATCATCTTGGGGTGCCCTTCCTTCTTCTCCCCCTTCTTTCCCAGTCCACAACCATCCTCAGGACCCATGGAGGATTGGTCACTGGGAACGGAACATGATGTCCTTCC
>NW_012105831.1:198795-199503 GCF_000951045.1 Mandrillus leucophaeus
CTTGTCCAGTACAGAGCAGAATGAAAGGCTGCTATTAACACCTGTAAGATTAAATCTGATTTTGTACTTTTTAGGGTCTAAGTAAATGTCCAGTGGCAAAAGAAGAAAGAGGGAGAATCAGAGTTACATTTGACCTCTTGTACTTGCTAAAGAATCTTTTTTTTTTTTTTTTTTTTTTTTTTTTTTTTGCTCTTGTTGCCCAGGCTGGAGTGCAATGGCACAATCTCAGCTCCCTGCAATCTCTGCCTCCCGGGTTCAAGCGATTCTCCTGCCTCAGCCGCTGGAGTAGCTGACACTACAGGCATGTGCCACCATGCTTGGCTAATTTTTACATTTTTTAGTAGAGACGAGTTTTCACCGTGTTGGCCAGGGTGGTCTCAATCTCCTGACCTCGTGATCTGCTCACCTCAGCCTCCCAAAGTGCTGAAATTACAGGTATGAGCCACCGCACCCGGCCTGACCCTTTCTCTTTCTCACTGATGCAGTCACTCTTTAGTTCAACCCTTATTGAGTTCATGTTATGTGCTCGAAAGTTCTGAACCCTTGGGGAATGTAGAGTGAACAAGACATTCTCCTTGAACAAGACATTCTCCTTGCCCTCCAGAAGTTAAATATAGCAGGGACAGTGGGTACAGTTGGAAATCATTCTCTCTCTTGTTTCTTTTTCTTTTCTTTTCTTCCTTTTTTTTCTTTTTTTTTTTTTTTTTT
>NW_012105831.1:199553-206201 GCF_000951045.1 Mandrillus leucophaeus
TTTCACTATGTTGGCCAGGCTGGTCTTGAACTCCTGACCTCAGGTGATCTGCCCGCCTTGGCCTCCCAAAGTGCTGGGATTACAGGCATGAGTGATCACGCCTGGCATTTGACTAATTTTTCTTTTTTGGCACGATCTTGGCTCACTGCAACCTCCTCCTCCAGGTTCCAAGCCATTCTCCTGCCTCAGCCTCCTGAGTAGCTGGGATTACAAGTGCACGCCACCACACCCAGCTAATTTTCGTATTTTTAGTAGAGACACAGTTTCACCACGTTGGTCAGGCTGGTCTTGAACTCCTGACTTTGTGATCTGACCGCCTTGGCCTCCCAAAGTGCTGGGATTATAGGCTTGAACCACCACACCTGGCCTAATTAAAAAATTTTTTTTTGCAGAGCTGAGGTCTTGCTATGTTGACCAAGGTGGCCTCAAACTCCTGGACTCAAGTGATTCTCCCACCTTGGCCTCCCAGAACACATTATAAGCATGAGCCACTGCACCTAGCCAAAAAACTCTTTGTCTCCTGATCTGTTGGCCTCATTATACCTAAATAAAAATAAAATCTGGCCAGGTGCAGTTGCTCATACCTGTAATCCCAGCACTTTAGGAGGCTGAGGTGGGAGGACTGCCTGAGTCCAGGAGTTGGAGACCAGCCTGGGCAACATGGCAAAACCCCATCTCTACAAAAAACACAAAAATTAGCCAGGCATGGTGGAGCATGCCTTTAATTCCAGCTACTCAGGAGGCTGAGGCTACATCACTTGAGCCTGGGAAGCAGAGGCTGCAGTGAGCCATGATTATGTTACTGCACTCCAGCTTAGGAGACAGAGGGAGGCTCTGTCTCTAAATAAATAAATAAATAAATAAATCCTATTTTAAAGCACTATCACCCTTTAATACTTTCTCTACAATTTCTACAAAATCACAGAACAAGGATAAAAATTGGGAAATGAACATTCATGTCTTACTTCCATCTAACCTTCAGATACCCTTTAGGTTTTGCTAGTTGTCCCAACCATGTCCTTTAGAGCAATACCTCCAGACCAGAGTCAAGCACTGCATTAAGCGAAGCTCTCTTTAGTATCATTTAGACTGGGACAGTTCCTGGGACCTTGACCCTTTGGGAGATTACAGATCAGTTGTTTTGCAGAAAGTCCCTCACTCAGGCCTGTCTTTTGCTTCTTCTTATGATTGACTCAGGCTCTGCTTCCTTGGTGATGCTGTGTCTTTCTGTGTGTCCTAGAAGATCGTAGCAATACCAGTTTGTCTGATTATTTTGACCCCTTGAAATTGATGTCTGCCAGGTTTTTCCACTGAACGTTTAACTCTTTTCCCATTTATAATACGTATTTTCTGAAGAGAAGCTTTGAAACTAGGTAAGTATTCTGTTCCCCATCAAGCTTCCCATTTAAATGTCAGCACAGGCCAGGCGTGGTGGCTCATGCCTATAATCCCAGCACTTTGGGAGGCCAAGACGGGCAGATCATTGGAGACCAGGAGTTGGAGACCAGCCTGGGCAACATAGCGAGACACCCCGTCTCTACTGAAAAAAAAAAAAAAATTAGCCAGGCATGGTGGCTCATGCCTATAATCCCAGCACTTTGGGAGGCCAAGACGGGCAGATCATTGGAGACCAGGAGTTGGAGACCAACCTGGGCAACATAGCGAGACACCCCGTCTCTACTGAAAAAAAAAAAAAAAATTAGCCAGGCATGGTGCTGTGTGCCTGCAGTCCCATCTACTCCAGAGATTGAGGCATGAAAATCACTTGAACCTGGGAGGTGGAGGTTGCAGTGAACCAAGATGGCGCCACTGTACTCCAGCCTGGGTGACAGAGCAAAACTCTGTCTCCAAACAAACAAACAAACAAACAAACAAATAAATAAATAAATGTAAAAGTCAGCGTAGACTTATGGTTTGTATTTTCTTCTGCAGATTACAATCTATTTTAATTTGCTACTTTCATTATTTTATAATTTAACCAAAGCTGGTTAAATTGACCCAGCTTTGGCAAGTGGGAGCTTTTATAGGGTGGCCCTGGTATGCTTTTGGGACTGTTCCCATCATGTTTTGAGCACTCACTTTCAGCCTGAACAAGGTGTTCTAAGCTTATCTTGTACCTTCCTGGTCCCAGCCCTAGCATTGGCCTCTTCCCCAGGGAGTCCTGTATCTTCTTAGAAGTCAAGACCTGGGCACTGGTGTTCATTTTGATTGAGGTGCTGCATCTCCTAGGGCCTCCTTGTGAGCAGAGGGAGTGTCTGTACATGCATTACATTTACAGTTATGGCTCCATCTGTGTATTTCTCCCTAATGTGATTTTTATCCTGGAAGAAGGACATGATAGGGGAGATGCTGCCACTGGGTTTGGAATCCTGCGCATTGAGTTCTTTCCTGTTTTTTTGTCTGTTTATGGGTTGGTTGGCATACTGGTTTCCAGGGCTGCCACATCAAAGTATCACAGACTGGGCCATTTCTCCAAATATGGTCATATTCCGAGGTACTAGGGGTTAGACTTCAACATAGGAATTTTAGTCAGACATTACTCAGCCTATAACATTTGGTTTACCAGAAAAATCAGCACGCAGTTTGGCAAAAGTCTGTGTGTTCTAAATCAAGAGGATTTAGGCTTAAAAGAAACAAACAATAACAAAAATTAAGAAACAAACAAGATCATGATTCCCATGCACCCCGGTGAGTGGGGAGCCCAGTCTAAACTGTGCAGTGGGCCGAGCTCACCCTCAATTCATGACCTCTTTCCCTTCCAGGACACCCCAGGCCAGCGGAGGCTTTATTTACCATAGTATATATAATGTGGTTATAGTCAACTTATAATTTTAAATTTTACTTTTAGCCAGGCGCGGTAGCTCACGCCTGTAATCCCAGCACATTGGGAGGCTGAAGCAGGCAGATCGCTTGAGCTCAGGAGTTTGAGACGAACCTGGGCAACTGAAAATAAAAAAATTAGTTGGGCATGGTGGCGCACACCTGTAGTCCCAGTTACTTGGGGGGCTGAGGTGGGAGGATTGCTTGAGCCCAGGAGGTAGAGGTTGCAGTGAGCCATGATCACACCACTGCACTCCAGCCTGGGCAAAAGAGTGAAACTCTGTCTCAAAAAATATAAATAAATAAACAAACAAATAAATAAATAAATAAATAAATTTACTTTTAATATCCTGAAAAGTGTCCTTTTAGAATTTGTTAATTTATTAAAAATTTATTATTTGACCCTAAAGCTAAGCAGATACAGTACTGAGAGAGTTCAAGTTCTCAAAAATTGTCTTTCTTGTTGCACAGTATTGCCAGTTCTACATTTAATCCAAAGTTTCACTTTTTAAAAAACATTTAAACCAGATCAGAAACAACATTTCTTCTTCATTTATTTTCATCTCACTTTTTTTAGAAACTACTATTCAATAGACTGAAACATGTCAGCAACCTCAAAGTCAACCAGAAAGTTATTTTTAGAAAAAAATTATCTTCTAATGAATTTATAGCTTCATTTGATGGTTAACCAGATACTTTGTTTTTTTTCTTTCCTAGTCTCTCTTTTCTCCTTGTGTCACTCTGTTTGAAAAAGACCAAAGAGTATTCCCTCCCTCTTGGGTTTCTGTATCCTAAGGAGGCAATATGTAGGGTAGAGAATGTTACCCTATAACATTATGTTACATAATGTTATAAAGGCAGCTGCAGAGGTGTCTTGTTTGGGGATGTCACCACATTTATTTGCATTTCACACTGGATAATACAAGTCTGGAAGTATGTTATTTCATCTTCTGGCCAAGGCTAATTTTTGTTTGTCAGGACAGATTTTTCACAAAGTTTCTGTGCATCAGGTCAGCTGACCAGGCTGCGGGTGGGGTGGGATGGGGGAGTGCTCAGTGGACAAGCTGGGCTGTGAGCTACGCTCCCACCTGCCAGCTGTGTTGTTAGGGGCAAGTGGCTCAATCTCATCTACATTTCATTTCCTCTGCTGCAAAACAAGGATCATTTCTACCTGTCAGAGCACTTGGCACACAGCAAACATTCAACAATAACTTCATGTTGAATAAATATGGGAATGAAAAAGAGATAATGTGTGCAAATCCTTAGGCACCTCGCCTCTAGGATGCACCAACTTCTGCAAGAATACTCATTAGCCCAGCAGAGGAATTGGGATAAAAGACAGGTGAAAAAAAGAAATGTGTGGCAAAATGTATTATTCCTGTGTATAGGTATACAGTGTGTCTCACTCAGTTGAGGCTGCTATAACAAATGACCATATACTGGGAAGTTTAAAAACAACAAAAATTAATTTCTCACTGTTCTGGAGGCTGAAGGTCTGAGATCAAGGAGTGTCTGAGATCAAAGGTCAGGTTCTGGTAAGGGCCCTCTTCTGGGTTGCAGACTTCAGTCTTCTTGCTGTGTCCTCACTTGGCAGAAAGAGGGAGAGAGAGAGCTCTGAGGTCTCTCTCTTTTCTTTTCTTCTTTTCTTTCTTTCTTTCTTTTTTTTCTGAAGCAAAGTCTTGTTCTGGTCACCCAGGTGGGAGTGCAGTGGCACAATCATGGCTCACTGCAACCTCGACCTCCTGGGCTCAAGCAATCCTCCTGCCTCATTTTATGATTTTTCTGTAGAGCCAAGGTCTCACTATGTTGCCCAGGCTGGGCTTGAACTCCTGGGATCAAGCAATCCTTCTGCCTCGGCCTCCCAAAGTACTGGGATTACAGGAGTGAACCACTGCACATAGTGAGGTTTCTTTCATCAGGGCACTAATCTCATTGATGAGGGCTCCACCCTCATTATCTAATCACCTTCCCAGGCCCCACCTCCTAATACCATTACACTGGGGTTAGGATTTTAATATATGAGCTTTGAGGCAACACAAACATTCAGTCCATAACAATAGGTAAAAGAGAAAGTAACTGCTATAAGAGCATAAGGTAGAAATCAGAGGAACTACAGCCCGTTTCCTATGGACAAACACTCCCCTATCCTTATCCTGATACGACAGGTCACACAGCTGTCATTCTTTCTTTCTATTTCATTTTGCACACAGGGCTGATGTGGAGTTGTGGAGCTGGGCTCTTTGTTGTGCAGATGTATTTGCATCTCCTCCCCCCATCAGTGAGCCGCCCCTCACCTGCCATGGCTGGAAGACAAAGTCTGAGTGGACAACACTCCACCCAAGATGGGCAGCGAGTGCCATCCCACGTGAATAGAAGGGCATTTCCTTCCCTTCCGGAGTTCCTCAAGTATGCGTTATGTTGAGAGTATTATTCCATGCAGACTGGAGGCATTCAGACTCTGAGGCTGAATTAGACACAGTAGGAATGGTTTGAAAGGTTGAAAACAGAATGCAAAGTTCCTTTCTCTACCCAAGTGAAGCATTCCTTGCAAGTCCCTGTATTTTATCCTCTTCCCTTCTACCTCCTCTCCTTCTCCTTGGAGAAGTTCCCATGAGCCAAGCTACAGTAAGTCCTTTATGTGTAGCATGTAATTTAATCCTCAGGCCATATGAACCCCAACCCCATGAAATCCAAACCCTCAATGCCCAGGAATAGTGCAACCCTAGTGATGCCTCATGACAATTCTGATAATCAGTCCCCTCCCTGCCCCTGCCAGCCACCAGCAGTGACTCTCCACTGCTCATTAAATGGCATGTCAACTCCTTGCCTCAGTATGGAAGACTGCACAATCTGGCCTCCCAACTGTCACCTTTATTTTCTAATTTCACCTCAATCCCTTCCCATGGCTGGCCCACTTTTCAAAACTTCTTTCCCAGACATTACACTCTACACACACACACACACACACACACACATTCCTACACACATACACTGGTATCTGCATGCACTCAAACCTACATACACTCATATAACACCTCCCACATACATCCTTGCATGCCAAAATTCCTGCATACACACAAACACCCTTACACACAACACAGCCCTGCACACACACACCCTTATTCACACAGGTATTCTACACACACCTATCTGTGTGTATATATCCCTGTACACATACTCCATACACACAGCTCTGCACACATACCTGTATTTGCACACAAAATACCATATACCTACACACATACAAATACCATCCCTACACACCTAAACACATACTCTACATACACACACATACCTGTACAGATACACACAAACACACACACACACAAATATGCCAATATTTGTTTGCATAAGGATGAAAAATGGAAGAAACGAGGGCCAAATATTATCATTTAACAATCCCAGTGACTAAGGGAAGTCTTTCTTTGTTAAATTGTTGGTTTCTTTTTGTTTTTTTTAAGACTTGTTTGGCAATAAATGTACACTGAAAGGAAAAAGATCATTTGAGCTAACGTAATTGGGAAGCATTTATGCAGAGGAGACATTTTAGGCTTCCTAAATAAGATGGTGTAAACCAATATTAAAAAAACAAGAAAGAGGCTGGGCACAGTGGCTCACATGTGTAATCCCAGCACTTTGGGAGGCCAGGGTGGGCAGATCACTTGAGGTCACTAGTTTGAGACCAGCCTGGCCAATAGGCGAAACCCTGTCTCTACTAAAAATAAAAAAATTAGCCAGGCGTGGTGGCATGTACCTGTAATCCCAGCTACTTGGGAGGCTGAGGCAGGAGAATCACTTGAACCTGGGAGGTGGAGGTTGCAGTGAGCC
>NW_012105831.1:207906-209026 GCF_000951045.1 Mandrillus leucophaeus
GTCTCCCAAAGTGCTGGGATTACAGGAGTGAGCTACCACGCCCAGCTTCACACCCACTCGACATTGGTTTTGGCTATTCCTTTTTGTTTTTAATGGGAAAATAGGTACTTCTCTAAAAAGCTAAAAGGTATATACTTTTGTTTTGGTAACATGTTATTTTACTCAGAGTTCTCATATCAATTTTGAAATGATTTTCTATTTCTTCCCAATAGAATGGTGAGAGAATCATCAGATAAATAAGCAACAGCTTACTGGGCTACCAGTCAAAATGGTAGAGGATTTGCAAGAACAGGACAAAAGTCAGCTAATATGTACAGAAAGAAGAAATACTTAACAAATTAATGAATTACTAGTTTGGTTTTGCTTAAAGAATTAAATTTGTGGTTTCTTTAGCTACTGATGATGACAGAGACTATTAGAAAACACTAACAAATTAGATTGCACTTCACTTTCACAAGTGTTCTCAAATTTCTTAAGCATTTTATTTCATACCAGAAAGTTACATTTACCACTCTAATCCATAGGATAAAGGATGAATACATAATCAGTTCACTGTGATTAAACATTTGACTGTAGATATTAATATATTACACAGAGGCAATACAGGAATTGAGAATTATTTTTCCTGACAATTACTGGCTGTGTGATATTTGGCAGGTTACTTCTCTGAGCTTTACTTCCTCATCTGCGACCTAGGAATTAACAATACCAATTACAAATCATTGTGTGAGAAGGAAATACAACAACACAGAGCAAGTATTGTGGTTGGCAGGTAATGAAAAAGAGCAAACATGTGGTGACCGGAGGATCATCAGCTCTGGGGTCAAAAAGGCATTGGTGGCTCACGCCTGTACGCCCAGCACTTCAGAAGGCCAAGGTGGTAGGACAGCTTAAGCCCAGGAGCTTGAGACCAGCTTGAGCAACATAGCAAGACCTGGCCTCCACAAAAATTAGTCAGGCATGGTGGCACATGCATGCAGTCCTAGCTACTTAGGAACCTGAGCAGGAGGACTGCTGGAGCCTAGGAGTTGAAGGTTGCAGTGAACCAGTCACCATGTCACTGCACTCCAGCCTGTGCAGCAGAGCAAGATCCTGTGTGTCTTTCTCTCTCTCTCTCTCT
>NW_012105831.1:209776-222890 GCF_000951045.1 Mandrillus leucophaeus
TAAACATAAAACGAGCATGTGAAGCACCCAGTATCCTCCCAGCTGTGGCGGCAGCCGCTGTGCTCCTTCTCCTGTACTTTCTTGGCTCTCTGGTTTTCTAGTTATGACATTAAAGTGAAAAATGGCAACAAAACTTGATTATTTTTATTGGAAAGAAAAAAATAAATTGTTATATTATACAGATTATTTCAGTCTGTAAGAGGAATCACAGTATCCCCCCAATTAGATCACAGCTTCATACAGATGAAGCTTATATTAAAAAGAGGTGACATCTAAGAGGTTTGTGTGGCAAATGCAGAATAATTATGTACAGAAAGGATCCCTGACATTTGTAGCTTCCTTTCTTCCTTTCTTTCTTTCCTTCTTTCCTTCTTTCTTTTCTTTCTTTCTTCTTTTTTTTTTTTTTTTCAGAGTCTTGCTCTGACACCCAGGCTAGAGTACAGTGTCGTGACCTCGGCTCACTGTAACCTCCACTTCCTGGACTCAAGTGATCCTCCCACCCCAGTCACCCGAGTAGCTTGCACTACAGGCCTGTGCCACCACACCTGGCTAATTTTTCTATTTTTAGTAGACATGGGTTTTGCCATGTTGCCCAGCCTGGTCTTGAACTTCTGGGCTTAAGGGATCCTCCCACCTCAGCCTCCTGAATACAAATACTGGGATTACAGACGTGAACCACAGAGCCTGGCTGATATTTGTAGCTTTCACTTACGTCCATTTTATCACCAACCCTATAGCTAGTTATTAGCCAATTCAACATTGTTTATGTTGGCTAGGCCACAGGTCGATTAGTACAATGCCAGGCATGCAAAATGTGTAAATTAATGAAAAAGCTGGAAACAATCCAATTTTCTGAAAACATGTAGTCTCTTGGAATTCTCTGCTTCTTGACAGAAGAACTTTGCCAATTACTGCCTTGGACTTAAAACCTACTGCTCAGAAATTTAGTCTGAAGCCTCCACCTGTTTCCAATAGAGCCTTCTCAGGCGCTCCCATTTCTTATTCCTGTTTCCATACTTAAGTGACACATATATCATCACACATGAATGTATATGTGTATATCTACATATACATATATAGTATAGCCTCTTTAATTTATTTTAATACATTGTCCTAAAATTTGAATTTTTTCCCCTGAATCTGTGTTTAGCCTAAGGTATTTGATTACTATAGTTTATTTGATTAGTTCTCAATCATTTCCTGAGCCCATCTCTCTGGGACGACTTTCTCTTAGGGTTGAAAACTGGGTACTGCCAAAGGGATAAGTTACAATTGAAAAATACTCTCCTACAACTATTTATACTTTATCAGAAATGTACCTTATTCAGCTATATATTTTAGCAGTATTCTAAGTTTTCAGGTTCAGATCACAAAATGTTCTTAAAGGAACTTTAGAAGATGTCATGTTAGTTTTCTAGTCCCTGTAAGATCTTCTTTTGTTTAGCACAGGTATCTAGTTGGAATGGCTCATAAAAGATGGTGGAGGTTTAAGTTTCTTCATCCCGGCAATCTTCTTGCCACTGCTTTTGTATGCAGATGCCCCTCAAGTGTTTTTCCTTATTGAAAAGCAGCTTCCGAATTGGCCTAAGCAAAATTACTGCTTTACACTGCCCAATTCATTGCTCCAGGGCACAGTGAATCATTTTCTTAGGTAAAATTCCCTGAACTGGCAATGAAAGCCCTCACACTCAGTGTTCCTCTAAGAAGTATAGCATTTGAGACCTGGAGGTTACTACGGATGCCATCTGGGCCAACCCCTCCTCTTAAAAATGAGCAAATCTGGGTTTCATAGCTAATACATGGTGGAGCTAGGGCCAGCACTGACATCTTATAATTCCTATACAACATTCTTTTACTCAAAGAAAGGTTATTTTTGTGGCTGACTGACACCCTAGAGAACTTAGGCTTTAATCAATTTATAAAACCATAAAATTACTTTGTTTATAAAATTAATCTTTAATACACTGAAAAATGCATTCATCTAACAGACATTCACTGGACATCTTTTGTGCCTGGCACCGAGCCAGGCACAGGAATGTAAAGATGGGCAAGGGTCTGTCCTCAACTTTAAAAGCTCAGGATCCTCTTGAATGTGCCTGTGAAACCCAGACTTGGGATGTGGCCATGTGCCATGTGCATGTGAGGTAAAGAAATGACAGATGAGGTGGTTCGTCTTTGCGCAATGGCACAGAGACTGCTGGGAAGCACCCTGGTTCTGGCTCAGGAGGCCTGAATTGAGGTGCAGCTTCTCATTCACCAGCTGTGTGACCTTGAGCAAGTCTTATCATTTCATCTGTAAAATGAGGGACAGAGTAGCCACACTGGTGTGGCTTTGAGGATTAAATGACATACATGTAATGCCCCTTGGATGATACCTATCACACAATAAATATTAGTTACTTTCTCCCTCGTTGAAAAACTGAGTGGAAATCACATCCACCCTCTCAGCCTTGTAGATTTATCAAGATTATTGAAATAATACATTCTAAAATAATTTGTAAAATATTAGTCCCTTTTGCCCCAATATTATTACAACCACCATCTTACTCCTTGTTTCTTTCCAGTCCAAGCATTCCAACCACTTAAACAAACTCCATCTGTGCAGCCCCAACCAGCCTTAAAGCCCACCAAGACCAGAAAAAGTAACAGGTAGGAGTTTAAACCAAGTCAGAAGTTGTGTTTCTATGTTCCTGACTGCATCTCTATTGGTCCAGTTAATTTTTCATTTACTAAGCTCCAACACAGATTACATAGTAATCGCATTTCATCTTCAGTCTACTTTTGTTAAGATTTTATTTTTGTTTTGTTTCTCAGGGAGCTGATTCAAAGACTGGCCTATATTTATAATAAAAATAAATTTAGCATTAAGCACAATACTTTTGTACTACGTTGAACCATGTACATTTGCCAGTGTTCAATCATTTTTAACCTGTAAAAATGGCAGTGGTGGTGCTTGCCCTGAGCCGAATGAGCTGAGTCCCTGAGGCATGTCATCGAAGCTCTTGGAATCTCAGGTTCTCATGCCCAACAAGAGAGCTGGCACGAATGTGTTCCATTCCTGGAGCTTACAAGAAGCAGCCCGGCCCCATTCGCTACATCATAAAGGGCCCTGCTCTGCGTAGGCCCTCCTGTCAGGAGAGGAGTCTGTGGATTTGTGTTCTTCTGGAGCTCATGCACCTTCTTCCCAGGCCATGCTCTATGCACCACAAACCCCAAAGTCCCTGACCATGTGTTTGTGGGCTGACCAGGTATTTTGTAGATGAGATTAACATTTAATACAGTAAATATTAAATAAGGCAGATTACCCTGCATAACATGGTACAATCCAATCAGCTGAAGGTTTTAAGAGAAAAAGACTGAGGTTCTATGAAGAGGGAATTCTGTCAGTAGACTGCCTCTGAACTTGAGTTGCAACATCAACTCAGCCTTGGATCTCCAACTTGCTAGCCTGCCTGGTAGATGCCAGACTCACTACCCCCAAAATCACATGAGTCACTTCCTTAGAATAAATCTCTCTCTTTTGATTAGACAGATACAGAGATATCTCCTATGGATTCTGTTTCTTTGGAGAGCCTTAACTAATACAAAGGTACATTTAAGGCTGGGCAGTGGCTCATGCTTGTAATCCCAGCACTTTGGGAGGCTGAGGCAGGCAGATCACTTGAGCCCAGGAGTTGAAGACTAGCCTGGGCAAAATGGTGAAACCCAGTTTCTGCAAAAAATACAAAAATTAGCTGGGCCTAGTGATGTGTGACATGCACCTGTAGTCCCAGCTACTTGGGAGGCTGAAGTGGGAGAATCACTTAAGCCCAGGAGGTTGAGGCCGCAGTGAGCAGTGATTGCACCACTGTACTCCAGCCTGGGCGGTGGGCGTGAGATTCCATCTAAAAAAAAAAAAAAAAAAAGGGTACATTGTCCAAGTAGAATGATAGACCATATTTTATTTAATATTTTGTTACTTGAAGGCTGGTCGTGATGGCTCATGCCTGTACCCAGCATTTTGGGAGGCCAAGGCGGGTGAATAACCTGAGGTCAGGAGTTCAAGGCCAGCCTGCTAAACATGGTGACACCCCATCTCTACTAAAAATACAAAAATTAGCAGGACATAGTGGCAGGCATCTGTAATCCCAGCTACTCAGGAAGCTGAGGCAGGAGAATCGAACCCAGGTGGTGGAGGTTGCAGTGAGCTTAGATCATGCAGAGTGAAACTCCGTCTCAAAAAAAAAAACAACAAAAAACAAAACAAAAAAACAAAAAAGAACAACAACAACAAAACCTTTGCCACTTGATATACATAGATGAGACACATGGTATTTGGACCTCCATTTTCACTCTCACAAATTGCCCGCAAGTATTAGGGTTGAGCCTGAATATTCCTACAGTTCCCACTTTATGGAATACACAGGACCTATGTATGAGTGCTCTCAAGGTAGTTAACATCCAGAAAGCTCCAGAAGAATCTGTAAAATGGAAGGAGATGAGGAGAGGGAGCATGGCAGCACAGTAGAAAGGCCACAGGCCTAGCCAGTTAAGCCCATAGTCAGATCTTGACTCGATCACTCACTAGCTGTGAGTAACCTGTATGATCTTGTGAAACTTTCTTAACCCTTCTGTGACTCAGTTGCATTGAAAGTAAGACAGGGTTAATAGCACGTTCCACAAAGATTACTGTGAGAATTATGTGTGTGTATAAAATGTACAGAAGTGACTTGCCCAGCCCCTGAGGCAGACTGAAGACTCAATCACCATTAGCAGGTTTTTCACCACAAACCAAGCAAAATATTGCTTCTCTGGGTTCCAACACAGTAGGCGTTTCCCCTTACACCATACTAACCTTTCATTTAGCAAACTCGCTCTGAGTACCTTCTGCTTATGTGCACTGCACTGAATGCTTAGGGTAACAAACAATAATCAAAACGAAACCAAACAGACAGGCCCAGATCCTCATTCAGGAGTTCACCATCTGGTATTAAGAACTCTGTGTAGATAAATAACAATACTAGAATAAAGGTATAAACTGACAAGTGTCAACAAGAACTAGACATCACTTTCCATGAGATCCTTCCTTCCTTCCTTCCTTCTCTCTCTTTCTTTCTCTCTCTCTCTCTCTCTTTTATTTATTTATTTATTTTTGAGTCAGAGTCTCGCTGTGTCACCCAGGCTGGAGTGCAGTGGCATGATCTCGGCTCATTGCAACCTCTGCCTCCCGGGTTCAAGGGATTCTCCTACCTCAGCCTCCTGAGTAGCTGGGATTACAGGCATGTGCCACCAAGTCCGAATAAGTTTTGCATTTTTTAGTAGAGATGGGGTTTCACCATGTTGGCCAGACTGGTCTCGAACTCCTGACCTCAAGTGATCCACCTGCCTCGGCCTCCCAAAATGGTGGGATTATAGGTGTGAGCCACAGCACCCGGCCTTTTGTATTTTTTGTAGAGATGGAGTTTTGCCATATTGCCGAGGCTGGTCTCCAATTCCTGAGCTCAAGGAATCCTCCTGCCTCTGCCACCCAAAGTGCTGAGATTACAGGTGTAAGTCATTGTGCCTGACCTTTCTGTGGGATTTCAAGGAAGGAAGAGATGTGCTGTGTCTGCAGAAGGCCTCCTTGGTGAGGTGGCATTCACACTGTCCCTGAAAGATGGGTAAGACCCAGCTGTGTGAGGATGGAGGTCAAGAAAGGCAGTGAGTGAAAACAAAGGCATAAAGGTGTCTGTTGTTGTGGCTTGAGCCACCCCAAAATACTCTCAATATTGTGTATACTCATAATATTAGCCAACCTCCTACTCCTCCTTCCACCCCCTCCTCCACCTCACACCATTACTTTTCTCCTTAGATTGGGAACACTGGGCCACTTGGCTACCTTCCCAGCACCTGTGAGAGCTAGATGTGGCTCATTTTATAGATGAACAAACAGAGTCCTGTTGAGTATAGTTTTTCCAGTAATCACAGGTACAGAAAGAACCTCTTCTGACATTCTTGGGTCATGTAAGCATGCAAATCAGGTTCAAAATCATATTAGTTTAGTCAAAACTCTTGCTGGGTTGGAAGGCAAATGAATATAGCTCCCTTTCTGACTTTATGAGTGCAAGTTTTTCCATTTATAATTTTGCATCCTGTCCACAATCTGATCTGAAGAATCCCTAACTAAGAACCAAATACTATATGTCATAGGACAGTTTTATTTTTAGGATAGTAGTATTCTTGGAGATTAACAGTAACTAATCAAGATAAACAGGACTTCCGAGGAACAGACACACATAAACCATTCAGATCAATGAAAGGACGTGCCCAGAGTCAGAGAAAACCACAGCCCACCCTGGGATGAGCTTTACCTTATAGAGGGTGGCTGAGATTTTACTGAGTCACCTGGAGCAATGCTCTGCATTTTCTGGACTTTTCTGGAGGTGGAAGTAAGAAATGGAAAGTGACTATAATGAAGCCATCAAGGTGTCCTTAGCACTGTTGCTGGGCACATGATATTATGGGTCTGGGAAAACCAGCCGACGAAGTTCATATTAAAGCATACCTACACCTTTTCACCTATAATTCAAGATGTCTTATGGGGTATGAACGTCCAGCATTTCTGAATTTAGTTTAGGGTGACGATGAAACAACAACCAGCTTGGTGGCTCTGAGAGGTCTCTATCGATTTCTGTGAAATATTTCTTGTCTTACAGCAATGCTGGCCACATACAAGAAGTGGCAATAACTACATCATGCTATGAGGCTTAAGAACTAGGAGGGATTCAGTCAATGCCTCCGACCAAGCCAAAAACTAGAAGCAGCATTTGAAGTTTATTCAGAGGCAACATACATAGACAGGCTGGGTGCAATGGTGCATGCCTATAATCCCAGCATTTTGGGAGGCCAAGACAGGTGGATCATTTAAGGTCAGGAGTTAGAGACCAGCCTGGCCAACAGGTGAAACCCCATCTCTACTAAAAATACAAAAATTAGCTGTGTATAATGGTGCATGCCTGTCATCCCAGCTACTCATGAGACTGAGGCTGGAGAGTCACGTGAGCCTGAGAGGTGAGGTGAGGGTTACAGAGAGCCAAGAGCACTCCAACCTGGGTAACAGAGTGAGACTCCATCTCAAAACCAAACACACACACACACACACACACACACACACACACAAAACCCCATAGGCCAGGCGCGGTGGCTCAAGCCTGTAATGCCAGCACTTTGGGAGGCTGAGACGGGTGGATCACGAGGTCAGGAGATCGAGACCATCCTGGCTAACACGGTGAAACCTTGTCTCTACTAAAAATACAAAAAACTAGCCAGGCAAGGTAGTGGGCGCCTGTAGTCCCAGCTACTCGGGAAGCTGAGGCAGGAGAATGGCTTAAACCCGGGAGGCAGAGCTTGCAGTGAGGTGAGATCCGGCCACTATACTCCAGCCTGGGCGACAGAGCGAGACTCCGTCTCAAAAAACAAAAAACAAAAAACAAAAAAAACCCATAGACAGAAACTGAACATCCAAGATGGCTACCAAACCAGATGCATACATACATGAAAACAATACAACATCAAACAAGGCAGACGATGTTACCAGAACATAAAATCATTATCAGTATTACACAAACATCCTCATTTGGCTCCATCATCATCTGATGGCTGTTACCAAACTGCTTTTGTATAATTGAATATGGGACCCCATCTTGTTCCTGGCACATAGGAGGTGATGAGTGAATGGAAACATAGTCTGGCTCACATGGTCAAGGAATAAATGAGAGGCAATGGTCTTGACTGGACCCTGAAGGGTCCCTGATAGTTCATCATGAAAGGTTACTTTGGACAAGCTCCATCCCCATAGAGTGATGTAAAGCTCAATGAAGGAGGCTGGGTTTGCCCTCATACTGGGAAAGGAGTGTAGGCACCTACATGTGTCACTTCCATGCTCACGATTTAAACTATTTTGCTGTCAGCCAGGTGCAGTGGCTCACACTTGTAGTCCTAGCACTTTGGGAGGCCAAGGCGGGCAGATCACCTGAGGTTAGGAGTTTGAGACCAGCCTGACCAACATGGTGAAACCCTGTCTCACTAAAGATAAAAAATTAGCCAGGAATAGTGACGCACACCTGTAATCCTAGCTACTTGGGAGGCTGAGGCAGGAGAATTGCTTGAACCTGAGAGGCAGAAGTTGCAGTGAGCTGAGATCGTGCCATTGCACTCCAGCCTGGGCAAAAAGAGTGAAACTCCATCTCAAAAAATAATAATTGTAATCCCAGCACTTTGGGAGGCCAAGGCAGGTGGGTCACAAGGTCTGGAGTTACAGAACATCCTGGCTAACATGGTGAAACCCTGTCTCTACTGAAAATACAAAAAAATTAGCCTGGGCGTGGTGGTACACACCTGTAATCCCAGCTACTTGGGAGGCTGAGGCAGGAGAATTGCTTGAACCCGAGAGGCGGAGGTTGTGGTGAGCCGAGGTCGTGCCATTGCACTCCAGTCTGGGTGACAGAGTGAGACTCTGTCTAAATAAATAAATAAATAGATAAATAAATAAATAAATAAAACACATGCGCGCGCACACACACAAAACAAAACCAAAAAAACTCCACTATTTTTCTGTGATGCCTATGCCAGTGGCCAAGGCAGCAGCACATCAGCGAGCACAGTTCCAGGAGCTCTGCTAGTGCCAGGTGGCAGTGATGCATGACATTCCTGCCCATTCTCAGCTGTCTTGCGGTGTATGAACATTCAGCATTTCTGAATTAAGTTTAGGGTGATGATGAAACAACGGCCAGCTTGGTGGCTCTGAGAGGTCTCTATTCACATTAATAGCTGTGTTTTCTGTTTGACAGCTGGTCCCAGGTGCAGCTTTCAGCAAATCCATCACCTGGGTATATGAGTTGGGACAAAAACACGCTTAGCCCCTTCATGGAGATTGATCTTGACATCACTGTGCTACAAGGAGCTTTGTGAGACTGGGTTCAGCTCAAAAAGTTGCCAAACCTACTTGACCATACATACTTTCTCCATGTAATACCTGTTAATAATGGATAAGCATTTTTTAAAAATCTGCCTGTGGCAATTTATGTATAATAATATTTTATACAGTTGTTAAAATTTTTTCGTAGCCTAAAATAATTCTTAGCAATTTTTCTGTTTTTCTTTATTAATTTCCTAGTATCTATAATCACTTGTGCTAAAGTCACCCATTTTCCCCAGTAATACAGGTTTAATATTCTCAATCCTTACCACTTTACCCTCACACATAGGCACATATCCTGGCTACTTTTTTTTTTTTTTTTGGAAACCGAGTCTCACTCTGTTGTCCATGCTGGAGTGCAGTGGCGTGATCTCAGCTCACTGCAACCTCCGACTCCTGGGTTCAAGCAATTCTCTTGCCTCAGCCTCCCAAGTAACTGAGACTACAGGTGTGAACCAACACGCCCAGCTAATTTTTGTATTTTTAGTAGAGACACAGTTCACCATGTTGGCCAGGTTGGTCTCAAACTCCTGACCTCAGGTGATCCACCCGCGTCAGGCTCCCAAAGTGCTGGGATTACAGGTGTGAGCCACTGCACCCAGCCACATGCTACTCTCTTAAAGACAGAGGAGCTGGGGGCGTGAGGGCTTGAGGAAGGTGGACATTGTTCAGAGAGGTGAGCTCCAGGCTAGGGGAGGGCAGAGCACACTCCACCAGTGGTTCCCAAACGTGGCTGCTCATTGGAACCACCTGGCAAGGTTTTCAGTCTCTGATAATTGGGGTTCCCCTCACCATCCCCATCCTCCAAAGACTGATTTAACTGGTCTAGGTAGAGCCTGGGCATGGAGATATTTTAGCAGCTCAGGTGATTCTAATGTGCCGCCAGGGTTGAGCACCATTACTCTGTATTATTTGCTACTTGGTAGTTAGGTCTGTGGCTAAGTTTGCAAGAGTTGGATGTAAGAAGAGTAGAAGAGGCAGCAGAGGCAAGTGGCAGTGGGATGGGTTGCAGCACAGATGATTTGGTGGACCGACATGAACAGGTGAGCAGCATGACCAGTCGTGGCCTTAAGCGCCATGACCACGTCTGAAATGATGATGGTGGTGCTAATGAAGAAGTTTCTAGGGGTCAGATATTTCATTTTCCCACAATGGATGATGGGATGCTCTTGTATGCTGTCGTGTCCCATTATTTGCGGTAGTTACGTTCTATAGTCACTGTGAACACTGCATTAGCGAATACCGAGTCACTGCTTCTTAGGTTCCTGTGAGTCTCTGGACACAACATTTTCATTACATTATGATTAATACATAACCATACATGGTGTGTGTTTCTGTTTAATGGACACCTTATTTAATATATGGATGATTCATTGCATTGAGTTCACAGCCAATAGCATAGTAGCTCCTACCTGCAGGACGGTTCTCCAGCGGGCACACCACAGCCTCTGGTGCTTAGCAACAACAGATAGCACTTTAGTAAGCTCTTCGCTTGGGACCATTTATTTTTTATTTTTATTTTTTTTTATGGGGAGGGGGATCTCACGATATTGCCCAGGCTGGTCTTGAACTCCTGAGCTCAAGCAATCCTCCCACCTCGGCCTCCCAAAGTGCTGGGATTACAGGCATGAGCCACTGCGCCCGGTCACTTGGGGGCCATTTTAAACAGCAAAATCACCAACGAAAAGCACAGAAGTGTGGAAAGCATAAACTAAATGGACAGCAAAAAGGATACAAGAAGGCAGAGAATCGCCTTGTTCCACTATAGCCGGGAGGGTGTGTGGGGGGCAAATCAAGATTTTTACTGCTCTGGGATGTGCGTGGCTATGAGTGACTAGGAAAACACCTCGAGCATTGATTTTGGGGTTACAAATAAATTTTAGCAAGTGGATAAATTCACAAACATGGTATCTGCAAAAATGAGGATACACTGTACATATTCCCAATACTTCCTTCTCTTGTCCCGCCCATGGTATTCCTTCCTTTCTTCAAAGGCCCACCTACTCTGTCAAGGAGCCTTAGTTGATTTGCACCCTGCCTCTGATCACTGCCTTCTGTGCTCAATTGAGAGAAAACCGGTGAGATAAATCAGTCAATCAATCAATTAACCAATCAATCAATACTAATGAAGTATTTTAAATAACCCAACATAATTTCTGGGAGGTGCTTAGCATAATTTGTTGCGAAGCATAGTTTCTGGAATAGATAAATATAAAAAGCAGTGCCTTCCCAAAAGGAGTTTACCAGTAGTTGAGGAGAAAAGGCTAACATGGGCAAACAATGCTTAAAATTACCTAGGTCTAGCTTAAAAGAATGTTGCACACCATAAATGCTACAGATGCTTTAAAAAGTTGCCTATCAATACGAGCTTTAAATAAAACTTTCCTGAGAAACAGAACTTTCATGGGGCATTAAGAAGGAAAGACAATACGGAGAATGATTGAATGAAGTATTCAGCAAGTATAAATGTAGCCTAAGAAGTGGAAATTAGCATCGTATTGTTTTTTTCCAAGTAAGAATGAAGAGATGAACTTAGCGAGGACACTTTCGTGAGGAGTTAGGGAGTTGGGGAGCTGGGTGCAAGCTCAGGTCTGCCTGATGATGCTTTGTTTCTTACCCTGAGAGATGTTTTACCAAAAACACTGACAGATATTCCTGATAGATTAACCAATACCAAACGTTTTGAATCCTATTCTTATTAGCCACACACGTTTGGCCAGGATCTGAAGGATTCCTCAGCAGCAGCAGATACTTTAATGTAGGGTGAATATATTTGAGAGGTCATTCTTAAGAAAAGTCCAGGCAAGAGGCCCTCAGGTAGTGAATTATTCCATAGGATTCTTTTTTTTTTCTTTTTTTTTTTTCTTCATTTTTCCATTTTTCTCCATAGGATTCTTGACAGGTTTCAATTACACACCTTCCCATGGGTAACCCACCCCTTCTCTTCAGCAGTAAACTAACGACTACCTACCAGTGAACATCACAGGTATAAACCACCTTTCTTTTTTTCTTTTAAGGAATTAGTATGCAAACTTTAGTACTCCTTTCCTAGTAACAAATGACCGCTGTATCACATTGTGTCACAAGGCAGCTGCTTTGACTTATTGCTCTGTAGCTGGGGCCAGCCTCTTCAGAACATTGTTAATGAGAGAAAGGAAGTGCTTTGGGCAGTGTCTGGCCCATCAGGCCCTCTGTAAATGTTTGCTATTAATGCAAAGACCAAGTCTCCCACAGTGTCCAATTTGTTTCCTTGTAAATTTTTCAAGGTACTGCAATGCTGGGATCCCAGTGAACAGAATCTGGCGTAGAAGAAGTGGGTATCCACTGACCGAGCCTAATCTTACATCTTGGATTTGTAAGTGGCATTTATTGAGTTGAACATGAGCTTAAGCACGCGGTCACACATTCTTTCAGCAAACACTGGTCAGGCACCTGCTACCTGCAAGCACTGCCCTGCATGCTGGGATGCAGCTGTAGTAGGAATGAAATAACGCCAGCATTCCTGCATGCGGCCAGTGCGTGCCCTGTACAGAAAGGTACACGAGATAGGCATCCTTACATCCATTGTCCTGGGAGGAAACTGAGGCTTTGAGAAACGGAGAACCTGCCGGGACCTTTGACTCCATGTCATCCCCTTCCACATCAATGCCCTGAACAGCCTCCTGTACACCCTTAAGGAACTTACCCGTAATGATTATTAAGAACTCAACGAGACCCCGAGCATCACCTCGGCATATCGCGCGCGTCCTTTCTCTAGAGAACCCCAAATGTTGGAAGGCATCAGAGCGCACCTCCTCCGCTCCCGGGAGCACCCCCTTCCTAACACCTTGGGGATGGGTCGGAAGGAAAGGAAAGGAGACGCGAGAGGTATCGTCGATGTGCCTGCGAAGCCCAGGCTCCTCCGGAGATCCTTCCGTGCGTCCCTACAGTAGAAGGCTGGCCCAGGCTGTTCCACTCCCCGGAGCTGCAGACTGAGTCGCCAGGTTTCTGTGCCTTCAAAGCCCTGCGCGACGGCCACACCAAACACCCAAACCTTGGGCAGGGACCAAACGGTCACTTCCCCGCCCTCCGGGCTCGATATGCAAATCCGAGCACCAGGAAGTAGCTGGGACCTCTCGACCGAGCCCAGAGACAGCCAGTTCCTCTCCCGCCGCGCCGGGCCGCGCTGCCGCTCGCTCC
>NW_012105831.1:223478-230547 GCF_000951045.1 Mandrillus leucophaeus
GCTCCGCGCGCACGGCGGCGAAGCCCGTGCCCTTGCGGAGCGGACGCGCGGCAGGGATACTGGAGACAACTCCTCGGATTGTGCAATCTGGTCTCCCCTCTGGACCCTGGGTCCCCTGGAAGTGGGAGATGGGGCTCGGCCGGCACCCTCTCGAGGCCCGCGGACAGCTGCCCTCCCTGGTGGCCCGGGGCAGGAGCGTGACGTCGAGGGTCTGCGGCGGAGGCTAGAGCTCACCCTCCCGCTGCGGCGCCTCTCGGCCTGCGGGGGAGCAGTCCGGTGCTTTTGCCGGCTGAGAGGAAGCGAGAGTTATTTTAAGAATTCAGGGGTTGCCTTTCCTTCGCCTTGGGGGAAGGGCCTAAGAGTCAGTTCCCACTTTCCTGCATTCTCTGGGCCCATGGTGGCATCTTTTGCTTGCGGTGCATTCGTAACTTTCCAACAGCCTGCCTGTCGTGTGAACTAGTGGTTGTATCTTCATTTCTTTGTATATCCGTGTGTGTTAATTATCCCAAATTCGCCCTTCTTCGCCGGCTCAGAATCCAAGCCTTGCACTTTTCTGGCTGTATATTTAGGGGACCGATTATTGAAATTCCCTGTTTGGGTTTCTTCATCTTTGAGAGAGCATATATATCTCAGGGACTGTTTAGTACACACAGAGACCCTAGTACATACCAAACATTTCATAAACGATGTTACTGTTATTTATTGCAGTGACTTCTATTCATATAAACGAGGCTTCTTGGTTCTTTGCAGCCTGGTGATATTGAACCTAAGACTACCATGTCTGATTTAGCCATCTGACCTTATTAGTAAATCTGCTTAATAAATACATGAGGGATTTGCTGTCCCAAAGCAGGGCCCAGTAGTCTGACTTGCCCTAAAGATCTAGCCAATAAACTGGTGGGCTACAGGGATGTTTTCTCTCTACAGCCAACAGCTAAAGCCATGCCCTGGGGAATAGGCACTGCAAGAGCCTAGGCCTTACTAAGCCCTTCTCTGTAAGAGTAAGCTTTGTTGGGAAAGGGTGGGATCCAGTTAGTCCCTCCATTCTCATTTGGAGGTAAGCAGGTAAGTGCTTTGAGGCCTGAAGAAATTTCATTAAATCATAGAGTCTTTGGTGACTGGGTCTCTTTGGATGTAAATATGTGGCCCTTTTGCTGAGTGAAGGATAGAGGGCAGCAGATGTAAGGGGAGAGAAAATTGGAGCGAGGAAACTTGGGTTTTGGCCTCTTCCATCATTTAATATACTGTGATTTGGGATAAACCACTTGGGTCATTTATTTAGCCAACATTTCCTTTATAGCAGCAGTCAGAGTTATATTGATTTGTCTGCAGGTTGATAGTCTGTATTCACCATTACAGTGGAAGCTCCATGAAAACCGCTTCATCTGTCTTGTCCAAAATGATAGCCCCAGTGCCTGGCACATAGTAGGTGCTCAGTTTGAGATTACTTGGAAGAAGGAATGAAGGCCTCCTGTGAGCTTGCCCTATGCAAAACTGAGGACATAGGGAGATGAAGAAATAGAGCTGGTCCCTAAAGTGTTTGAAGCCTACTGGCCCTTTCTGTTGTGGTTTCTAAAACGGGGATTTGAGAGGCTTTGTTGATTGTAAAGTTACCCAGCACTGAGTTACCCACATTTAGTGTTCTAAATGAGAGTCTCCACTCAGCACCGCTCTTCTCTACTTATCACTGGAAGAGAAGTCCTGATGTGGGGTGGTTAAGATGTTTCCTGCAAAGGTAGTTGGCCCAATCCAGAAGACCCACATTATTTTCGAGTCATTGGTGTTACCAAGGTAGGTGGAAACTTTGTAATCCCGCCCCGGCCCCACCCCTCCAATAGCTTTCTTTTAGCAGAAAAGTGGTCCAGCACTGTTCAATGACTTTGAAAGCCTTTTACTTCTATCTGTAGTATTTGTTTTTAGAAATAAATCACCAAAAACATCTGAGATTCCAGTTGGTTCACATGACTATGTGGAGTTGTAACTTAACAAAATTAAATCATATTATTCATGTACAAACCCATACTAACTTTATAAATAAGGATACAATGTATACATGCCCACAGCAGGGAACGTTGTTATAAGCTCACTCCTACTGATGATCTCAGTGATGCATGGATGAGTGTTAACATTGAAAGGCCACCACAATCATTAGTCAGGACATCGATCAATGTCATATTGACAGCAGAGATAACCTCAGAGCTTTTCTGGCTCTTCCTAGCGATGATGGTGAAAGTGTTAGCACCTTTCATTAGTTCAGGGCTCTGAAGTCTTCCTGAACTCGAATTTCATTTGAACCTCTTGTGGCTCCTATAGGATGGAGAAGGACAGATAAAGAAAAAGATTCAGGGGGTTGTCTAAGGTCACGGGCTTGGTTAAGTGGTACCATTAGGCGTAGTAGGTATGTTTTTTGACTCTTTCTACTTGTCCACCTTTGGACTTGTAGTGGGTGCTCAATTACAAATGCCTCTCAACTTACGATGATGCTGTGTCTCAATCAACCCAATCGTAAGTTGAAAATACTGAAAGTAGAAGATGCATTTAATACACTTAACCTACTAAACATCATAGATTAGCCTAACCTACCTTAAACATGGTCGAAACACTCACATTAGGCTACCATTGGGCAAAATCATCTGACACAAAGCCTATTTTATAATAAAGTGTTGAATAGCTCATGTAATTTATTGAATACTGTATTAAAAGTGAAAAACGAAATGGTTGTATGGGTACTTGAAGTACACTTTTTACTGAACGCCTAATGCTTTTGCACCATCGTAAAGTTGAAAAATCGTTAAGTTGCGGACCATCTGTGCTTAAAAGCAAATAAATAGTTCATTTAACAAGCATTTTAAAAATGAAATCAGGAGTTAATTTTCTTTTATCACTTGGTAATTTTCTGAACTAAGTGGCTAACTGCTCAGGACACAGCAGATGCACCATCAAGTTGAGCACTTAAAGCTATCTTCTAGAAATGAATTTCTGTGCTTTTTAGCACTGTTTCTTGCTTGGGGGTGGGAAAGAGTGGTCTCCAGTAACTGTTAAGATGACACCTATACTGGCTGCTATCCGAGCAGCTCTAGTGACTGTCTTGGGGGCAATCAGTTGCTTATTGGTTAATTACCTGAGTAATACTTTGCAAAGGACTTTCCCCCACCTCTGCTGGAAGTGTCTCCCTGTAAACTTTACCAGCCTCCTGTATGGTTGTTTTATCAGTGAGAGCATCATTCAAGTGAAAATATAAATTAAGGAGACAGGGCTCATAGGACGCACATGAAAACACCTGATCATTTTGAGTACCTGCTATGTGCAAGGCACTGTTCTAGGCCAACAGTATAGATATACATTGCCTCCCATCTTTTAAGGCTGATAATGCAGAGAAGAACATGGAAGAGGAAGTTGGGTTTTTTTTCCAGTCAGAAATACTGAAAGATTTCTTACAGCTGCCTGGTTTCCTGATACTTAAGTTGTGAAACTTTGAGTTCACTCCATTATCATTTCTAAAATTTATTTTGAATAAGTTCCCTTTCGGGGGAAACACCCACGTGTAGAAAATGGTATGGAAATCTGCCAATGGAGGGATTAGAAATTTTGTAACAGTTAGTTTAAAGACTTGGAGCTTTTGAGGTTTTTGTTGTTGTTGTTTTGTTTGTTTCTTCTTTTTTGAGATGGAGGCTCACTCTGTCGCCCAGCCTGGAGTGCAATGGTGCAATCTCAGCTCACTGCAGTCTCCACCTCCTGGGTTCAAGCAATCCTCCCTGCCTTTGCCTCCCAAGTAGTTGGGATTACTTACAAGCATATGCCACCACACCCAGCTAATTTTTGTATTTTCTGTAGAAATGGGGTTTCACCATGTTGGCCAGGCTGGTCTTGAACTCCTGACCCCAAGTGATCCTCCCACCTCGGCCTCACAAAGTGCTGGGATTACAGGTGTGAGCTACTGCGCCTGGCCTCTCTGGGGTATCTTTGGCTTAAGTTAATTGGAAGGGCTCTCTTTATTTTTTATTATGCCTCCCACTGAAGAGACAGAGTTTTTGCTCCTGTCACCCAGGCTGGAGTGCTTTGGTGCGATCTCAGTTCACTGCACCTCCATCTCCCGGATTCAAGTGATTCTCCTGCCTCAGCCTCCCTAGTAACTGTGATTACAGGTGCCCACCACCACGCCTGGCTAATTTTCGTATTTTTAATAGAGATGGGGTTTCACCATGTTGGCCAGGCTGATCTCGAACTCCTGACCTTAGGTGATCTGCCTGCCTCGGCCTCCCAAACTGCTGGAATTACAGGTGTGAACCACCGTGCCTGGCCCTCTCTTGTAATTTAGAAGAGCAAGTTTAAATAATTATTTGGGATGATGTATTAAAAAGCCTCATCCATGGTGACAAGGGCAGGGGCCTGTAGTAGCCTTTGTTGTTTATCTTCTTCATCCTGTTCTGTACTTCATTTTCTCTCATTACTGAATTAGCTGGCAGCATTCCTTATTTGCCACAGAGCTATTTCTTGAAAGCTGTATTTGCACTCAGGGTATAGTTTTCCTTGGTATAGAACTCTTCCATGGCATTACTTTTTCAGTGGGCTTTATTAACCCTCAGGCTTCCAGTATCCCTTCTTCTGCTCTCCCCAGTTCTTTCCCTATCATCTTACAAAGCCTTCTGCAACCAGGAATTGGCATGAGCTGACCGTGTAGGGGAAGAGATTGTCAGTTAATCTCATTATTGTGAATGCTCCGTGTTC
Source organism: Mandrillus leucophaeus (assembly GCF_000951045.1). Classification (NCBI taxonomy): domain Eukaryota; kingdom Metazoa; phylum Chordata; class Mammalia; order Primates; family Cercopithecidae; genus Mandrillus; species Mandrillus leucophaeus. Next base: position 228,207 of record NW_012105831.1, read on the forward strand.
AGAATGCTGCTACTTAAATGACATCCTATAGAACTGCATGAATTGGGATACATTTAAAGAACCATTTCAGTGACTGTTTCTTGATAGTTGAGGCTCTGCTTTTGGGTTGTAGAACACTGGGAAGAAGTCTTCATAACTCAGAGAATTTTTTAGTTGGTCTCATTTCCTTTCTACAGTCCATGCTTCAGACAAACTTACGTATTGCTTGCCTGCCCACACCTTTCTGTGAGCATCTGAAATCTCACTCACTCCTCTTTATTGACACCAGACCACACTGGTTGGAAGCTTCTTTCTAGTCCCCGCCTTCCTGTCTCCGTTGGTAAAACATCTGGTGGAGAGGTCTTCGGTCGGTCTTTGGGCCTACCCTTGGGTGCTGGTACAGTGAGACTGGGGAGATGGGTGTGTGTTCATTCTACCTCCCACTGAAGCAATGATGTCATGTTGGTGTTTGTGCGTCTGGGTGCCCCCACTCTTCCTGTAAATGTTAACCCCCACAGAGGTGAGGGGAATGGAGAAGCTTGTCTCAGAGAGGCTCTCTGGAGAGGGAGGACCACTTCTGCTTTCCAGGGGGAAGCTGTGTCACGGAGAGCAGAACTGTAGCCCGATGCTGGACGGAGAAGGCCCCAGAGGAGGCAGGCAAGGAAGTGATACTTCCTCCTCCCCAGGCCCTGGGCCGGCCTGGGTCATTTGCCTGCAGCCCCACCTTCCTTACCACCCAAGGCTGCGTTTTCCTCGGGGTTCTTTCTACCCTCTGCTGCCTTCTGAATTTTCAGTTTGCCCTTAAGTGAGGGGTGGGGTAGGGGTGGGAGAGAGGAGGTGTCTGGAGTCATAAGTGCAGGGCCTGCTTTGAAAGCCCACCCTGGCCATGCCTGACTTTTTCAGCAATGGAAAAAATGTACATTTTGAAATTCCCCGTCATGGAAAGTATTATGAAACTCTTGGGTAGATGTTTAGAAATCTTTAAATGTTCAGGCTACATAATAATTTTTAAATACTAACTATAATAATTCAGGACTATCTAAAAAATTGTTAAATTCCTTGTTAAATTCTTGGGATAGAACAGTGGCTGTCAAACATCTTCTTTTTCTTTTTTTTTTTTTTGAGATGGAGTCTCGCTGTCACCCAAGCTGCAGTGCAGCAGTGCGATCTCCACTCACTGCAACCTCCACCTCCCAGGTTCAAGGGATTCTGCTGCCTCAGCCTCCCGAGTAGCTGGGATTACAGGCGTGCGCCACCACGCCCGGCTAATTTTTGTATTTTGAGTAGAGACAGGTTTCACCATGTTGGCCAGGCTGGTCTCGAACTCCTGACCTCAGGTGATCTGCCCACCTCGGCCTCCCAAAGTGCTGGGATTACAGGCATGAGCCACGGTGCCCACCTGTTAAACTTATTTGACCACAACCCATAGCAAGAAACATTTTACCATGTGCTCAATAAGCATCTATCTGTAGACAAAACAAAATAGAAAAAGGAAAATACAATCTGGTGGAAGAGCCCCTCCCCTTAACTTGCTAGGGAATGTGGCCTGGAGCAGCTTTTCTGAGGTAGGCTTGGCCAACTCCATTAGAGTTTGTTCTTTGTTTGTTCTGATGCATAATAGATATACATAGTTTCAGGGCACATGTGATAATTTAATACATTCTTGTAATTTGTAAAGATTAAATTAGTGTATTTGAGATAGCCATCACCGTAAATATTTGTTTTCTTTTTAAATGCTAGAATCTTTTGAATTCTTCTAGCTGTTTTGAAATGCACGATAGTTAATTGTGAACTCTAGTCACCCTGCTAGGTCTTATTTCTTCTATCAAACAGTATGTTTGTATCCGTTAATCAACATTTTTTCATCCCCCCCTTCCAATGCACAGAGGTGGGCAGTCCAGCAGGGAGGTTTATTAAACAAACACAAATTAAGTCACATTCATATAATGGGATACTTTGTAAATATCTTAAAAGATAAAACATTCAATTACAGTTACTAATATGAAAAACATTTTTTCAAAAGCTGAACAGGGCCAGGAGCAGTGGCTCTTGCCTGTAATTCCAGCACTTGGGGAGGGTGAGGCAGGAGGATTGCTTGGGCTCAGGAGTTCAAAATCAGCTTGTGCAACCCGGTGAGACCCTGTCTCAAACAAACAAACAACAACAAAAGAGCTGAACACAAACTAGTAGATGACATAATACCATTTCTGAAATAAAATATTCATATATGGACACATCATCTATAAGCTCTGCATTTCAAACAATTTTTATACTACGGTCTTAATAGTGATTATTTCTGGTTGACAGTTGAATGCTGTTTTTTCTTCTGTTTTTGAATGCTGTTTTTTCTTTCTTTTTTATA
>NW_012105831.1:230611-240091 GCF_000951045.1 Mandrillus leucophaeus
GATCTCGGCTCACTGCAACCTGCCCCTCCCAGGTTCAAGTGATTCCTGTGCTTCAGCCTCCTGAGTAGCTGGGATTACAGGCACACACCACCACGTCCAGCTACTTTTTGTATTTTTAGTACAGATGGGGTTTTGCTCTGTTGGCCAGGTTGGTCTCGAGCTTCTGGCCTCAAGTTATCCGGCCGCCTCAGCCTCCCCAAATCCTGGGATTATAGGCATAAGTCATTGTGCCTAGCTCCTTATATGATTTTAAAATGGCAGGATATAAGAAGCAATGGAATGAAGCCAGTGGGACTGCAGAGGGCAGGTGGGAGCAGACAGGAACTTTGGAGCTAGAGTGGCTTGAAGGATGCTTGATGGATATAATTGCAAGAGTTCTGTCTCAGGAGAGCTGATGCGCTGTAAATGTAGTAAACAGACTATTTTCTTAAAGAACCTTCCACTGCTATGTTTAGTATTCAGTTTAGCAAACTTCTCGTGGGTAGCTACTGGGAGTCCCGCAGTGTTAGGAGTTGGGGTACAAGCCTGCTGTGTTGGTGGGAATCCTGAAGGGAGTCAGCCACATACCCTGGAAGAAGGGGCTTTCCTGAGAAAGGACAGCCCAACTGGGCATTACTGGAGCTTGTTCCAGAGAGGCAGTGGGAGGCTCCACCGGCAGGCTTGGAGGGTGCTTGGCCCTAATACTAAATGTTGGACTTCATGGCATCAACGAAGGAGAATCATTGGAGCCTTTTAGTATGAAGCTAAGTTTTTTGTCCATCACAGCCATCTTCTTGCCTAGACTCTTTTACGATATGGCATTTGTGACATAGCCAAGAGTGAAGACACATTGAACACTGACTTAATGCTTTGAGTAGGTGGAGAGTTGAATGACTCAAAGCTACTTCTCTAGAGATTAATTTGAAGCTAGAAAGTAACATTTATTTCTGTTTTCTGTGACAGCAATAGGCTTAAGCTTGTAATCGTTATCCACAAGTAGGTACTTGATACCTCCCCTAAGTGACCTGGAGAGTGACAGATACAGTAATGGGCACAATCCCTGGTTTTTTGTTGTTTTTAAGACAGAGTCTCACTCTGTCACCCAGGCTGGAGTGCAGTGGCGTGATTTCACTCACCAGGGATTTGGCCACCACACCTAGCCAAATACCTGGTTTTAAGCAAAATTTTAATATGGAGTTTATGGTTGTTAGTATAATGAAATGCGGCACCATAGCAGTTGATTTTTGTCTTTCAGAACCACATTGGCTTTTTATATTGTTTCAAATTTGATAGATGCCCAATGTATATAACAAAATTTTTCCCTCATGTGTATTTATTTATTTGTTCGTTTATGTGTTTGTTTTGAGATGGGGTCTTGCTCTGTCGCCCAGGCTGAAGTGCAGTGGTGCAATCTCAGCTCACTGCATCCTCCGCCTCCTGAACCCAAGCCATCCTCTCACCTCAGTCCTGGGTAGCTAGGATTACAGACCCTGTCACCAGGCCTGCCTAATTTTTGTGTTTTTTTGGGAGGCCAAGGCGGGAGGATAACTTGAGCTCAGGAGTTTGAGACCAGGCTGCAATCCCAGGCTGGAGTACGGTGGTGCAGTCGTAGCTCACTGCACTCTTGACCTCCTGGACAAAAGCCATCTTCCCACTTCAGCCTCCCAAGTAGCTGGGACTATAGGTGTGTGCCACTATGCCTGGCTTATTTTTTATAGAGATGGGGTTTGACCATGTTGGCCAGCCTGGTCTCAAACTCCTAAGCTCAAGGGATCCACCCACCTCAGCCTACCAAAGTGCTGGGATTACAGGCGTGAGCCACCGCAGCCAGCCCATGTATGTTTATCGAGTGGTGTATGTTAGTCATGATAGTGGGTGGTTTGAGGAAATACCAACATAAGTAAATGGGAGGTTTCTATCCTAGAGGAATTTGTTGTGCTCTGTTCTCTCTGGATTGTTCACAAACCAGAATGCTGATCAATGACTTTGCTGGGGTTGTGGGTGGGCAACTTGCTCAGGAGATCCCTGGCACCCAAATGAGAGCCCAGAAATCACTCTGAATGGTCAAAAGTAAGGCAGGGTAGGGCGGTAGAGCACAGGGTGTCGAATTAATTGCATGTGAGGGCTGAAATCCCAGGTCTGTCCCTTCCTAACTGTGGGCTGCTGCTGGCAAGGTGCTGGCCTTGCTAGCCTCAGAGTTCTCATGTTTAAACCTCAGCAGTTTGTTGTGAGTATTCTAGGTTACAGTGGATTCCAAACTAGCCACAAGTGAAGCACATAGGTAAATGGTAGTCATTGGTATTGTTATCAAAAGGAAGTTGCTTAGCTGGGTACAGCTAAGCAGCTGGGTGCAGCTCACACCTATAATCCCAGCACTTTGGGAGCCTGAGATGGGCGGATTGCTTAAAGCCAGGAGTTCAAGGCCAGACTGGGCAATAAAGTGAGAACCTGTCTCTATAGAAAAAAAAAATAAGAATAAATAAAAACAAATAAAAATTACTCAGAGTGCCGTAATGTGAGCCTATAGTCTCAACTACTCAGGAGACTGAGGCAGGAGGATTGCTTGAGCCCAGGAGATTGAGGCTGCAGTGAGCAATGATTACGCCACCACACTCCATCCTGGGTGACAGAGCAACAGCCTGTTTGTAGAATAATAATAACAATAATAAAAAGAAAGTTGCTTAGGATGGCTACTATAAAAAATGAGAAATCATGATGAAATCATGTCATGTTGAAAAAGAACACAAAAACAAAAATCAGAAAATAACAAGTGGTGCCAAGGATGTGGAGAAACTGGAATCCTGTGCATTGTTGGGGGGAGTGTAAAATGCTACAGCTATGATGGAAAATCATATGGTAGTTCCTCAAAAAGTTAAACATAGAATTGCTATGTGATGCAGCAATGCTACTTCTGGGCATGTACCCCAAAGAACTGAATGTGGGGTCTCAGGGATGTTTGTATACTTGTGTTCATAGTAACATTATTCACAATAGCCAAGAATTAGAAGTAACTCATGTTCATCAATGGATGAAACAAAATGTGGTTTATACGTACATTGGAATTTTTTTTTCTTTTTTTGAAACAGGGTTTCACTCTGTCACCCAGGCTAGAATGCAGTGGAGCCATTACAGCTCACTACAGACTTGACTTCCTGGGCTCAGGTGATCCTCCCACCTCAGCCTCTTGAGTAGCTGGGACTACAGGTGCATGCCACCATGCCTGGCTAATTTTTTGTATTTTTTGTAGAAATAACGTTTTGCCATGTTGTCCAGGCTAATCTTGAACTCCTGGGCTCAAGTAATCTACCTGCTGTGGCCTCCCAAAGTGCTGGGATTGCAGGCATGAACCACCGTGCCCAGCCATACAATGGAATGTTATTCAGCCTTTAAAAAAAAGAAATGCTGGCTGGGCGCGGTGGCTCATGCCTGTAATCCCGGCACTTTGGGAGGCTGAGGTGGGCAGATCACCTGAGGTCGGCAGTTTGGCACCAGCCTGACCAACATGGAGAAACCCCATCTCTACTAAAAATACAAAATTAGTCGAACATGGTGGCGCATGCCTTTAATCCCAGCTACTCGGGAGGCTGAGGCAGAAGAATCACTTGAATCCGGGAGGCAGAGGTTGCAGTGAGCCGAGATCCTGCCACTGCACTCCAGCCAGCCAGGGCAACAAGAGTGAAACTCCATCTCAAAAAAAAAAAAAAAAAAAAAAAAGGAAATGTTGACACATGGTACAACAAGGACAAAACTTGAGGACATCATGCTAAGTTAAATAAGCCAGACACAAAAGGACAAATACTGTATGAGTCCACTAATATGAAGTTCTTCAAATAGTCAAATTCATAGAGACAGAAAACAGAATGGTGTCTTCCAGGGACTTGATGGGGGAAGGAATGGGAAGTTACTGCTTAATGGATACAGAGTTTCAGTTTTACAAGATGAAGAGAGTTCTGGAGATGGATGGTGTGATAGTTATACAAGAATATGAATGTACTTAATGCCACTGAGTTATACACTTAAAATAGTTATGATATAAATTTTATATTGTGTTTATTTTACCACAACTTTAAAGAATGAAAAAAAAGTTACTTGATGGCAGAAATGTGTATAAATAGACAGAGGTGTCCTTGGGGATATTTCATTAAGTTTGATAAATTGCCCTTCTGGCTGGGTATTTACCTACCAAGCAGGTGGGTGTTCACTTTTTTGGCAGAGAGGGAACAGGATCTTTACTCTTTGTCATTTAATACATTGCCACGTGGATTGCTGGCTGACAGTATATTGAAATGGCTGTGATGTGGGAGAGGGAATGATAATGGAGAAATTTACAAAGGCAGAGATCGTGGATTACAAAGTAAGGAGAAACTTCTAACAATCAAAGCTGCCTGCATGGGTCCTGGAGAAGGGTCCTTCTCCATCATTAAACGTTTGTCAGCAAAGGCTAAGAGATTCTTACAAGACCTTTTAGAAAAGGTTGCATTAAGGCAGGGCATGGTGGCTCACATCTGTAATCCCAGCACTTTAGGAGGCTGAGGCGGGCAGATCACGAGGCCAGGAGTTCAATACCAGCCTGGTCAACATAGTGAAACCCATCTCTTCTAAAAATACAAAAATTAGCCAGGTGTTGTGGCACGCACCTGTAGTCCCAGCTACTTGGGAGGCTGAGGCAGGAGAATCACTTGAACCCAGGAGGCGGAGGTTGCATTGAGCCGAGACCACACCATGGGACTCCTGCCTGGGTGACAGAGCAAGACTCCATCTCCAAAAAAAAAAAAAAAAGAAAGAAAGAAAGTTGCATTAGATGGCTCTAAAAGGTGCTTTCTGATTTGATGATACGGTTATGTTAATATTTCTAGCCATGCACTCATTGACTCTAAATTATATAATAAGAAAGTATCTTTTTTTTTTTGAAGCAGGGTCTTGCTCTGTCACCCAAGATGGAGTGCAGTGACACCATCATAGTTCATTGCAGCCTTGAACTCCTGGGCTCAAATGTTCCTCCCATCTCGGGATCCCAAATTCCTGGGATTACAAGCATAAGCCATTGTGCCTTGCCAAAGAAAGAATATTTCTGACAGAGTTCTTTCTAACAGGATTCGAGGGAATTTTTCAACAAGTTTTCCCAATGCGGGAGTGTGTGTGTATGTGTGTGTGTGAGTGTGTGTTTAAAATTTAAGTATAACACTTACGTAGAAAAGTGCAGAAAACAGAAGAATCTAGCCAAATGCAGAGTCTTGTGTAACCACCCCCAAGATCAAAAAGCAGAATGATGTTGACCCTCCCCCAAGCAGTACTCCCCGAAAGGCATCTGCCATTCTGCTTCTAGTTTTTGTTTAGTTTCCAATGTAGGCTTTTAAACAATAAATTGTAGGGAATTGAAAAGCAGTACAAAGCCATTTGGTTTGGCAAATAAACAGATTTTCAAGCTGTGGGTTTGGCTACCACCGGCATCTCTCTGTGTGTGGAATTTACTTGCAATTCAACTGGAGAGCAAGACCTCTTCCTGTTTTACCCTGGCAATTCAGTTGCTAAAATTCTCACACATGAGTTTGATCTGAGCCTTATTTAAATACCTTTTTATTCATCCATTAATTAGTAAAATTAGTTGGCACAAGCCATATATAGCTGGTTTTTCTGCACAGCCAAGTAAATTTATAAATGCAAATATGTGGGTGTGATAAGGGTAGTTTCCACTGACCCACATGTAATCAAACATCCTGTTATATGACACAGTGCCAGTCTGTGCATAGGCATTTGAAAGTACTGACTGAGTTTGTGAATTCAGTGATGCTATTCTTCAGTAAAATAAGGACTCATTTTTCTGATGTTAAGGAACACAGCACCTTTGTTACGGACTGTTATTTCAACTTCTGCTTCATGTAGTTTTGATATTTATTTTTGTTGGGGGTGACAGGGAGAGGCATAATTGACCTGTGGCAATTGTTAATCCATGAAGTCATGCTTCACTTATGCATCATTCAGAAAACAGTTCTTGGGTACTCACTACTCTTGAATATGCATGCATATGACTTGCAGTCAAAGCCATGAGTTCTCAATAACAAAACTGTTCCAGATATACTCAGAAAGTTAAAATGCTTAAAAAAACTAGGAGTATACTTTTTTAAAGAAAATTTTCCTTTTATTTTTGTTGCTGTTTTGTTTTGTTTTTTAGAAGCAAGGTCTCACTATGTTGCCCAGGCTAGAGTGCACTGGCCATTCACAGGCACGATTATCACTCACACGCTACGGTCCTGAGCTCCTGGGCTCAAGCGATCCTCCTACCTCAGCTTCTCGAGTAGCTGGGACTAGAGGCATGTGCCACTGCACCTGGCTTAGAGTATAAATTTTCGTGTCACACAAGATATGAAGGATATGCACAGGCACTGGACCCATCTGTGGGTTCATCTTTCTGTGGGACCCACTAAGGGACCCATCTTTCTGTGAAAAAGTCACAAGTGAAGTCTGGGCCATGCAGGAAATAACCATACCCCAGGAGAACATGCTGAGCCTGTAGTTTGCCTGTCTGCATCCCCGATACCCCCCAGATTATTTTTATTTTATTTTTTACTTTTTATTATTTTAGACAGGGTCTTGCTCTGTTGCGGAGACTGGAGTGCAGTGGCATGGTCATGGCTCCTGCAGCCTCCATCTCCTGGGCTTAAGTGATCCTCCCACCTCAGCCTCCTGAGTAGCTGGGACTACAGGTGCATGCCACTGTGCCAGATTAACTTTTTTAATTTTTTTTTTTTTTTTGAGACAGTGGTCGCTCTGTCACCCAAACTGAAGTGCAGTGGCTCAATCTTGGCTCACTGCAGCCTCAACCTCCTGGGCTCCAGTGATCCTCCCAGCTTAGCTTGCCAAGTAGCAGGGACTACAGGCATGTGCCACTACACCTGGCTAATTTTTTTTTTTTTTTGACAGAGTCTCGCTCTGTTGCCCAGGCTGGAGTGCATTGGTGCTATCTTGGCTCAATGCAACCTCTGCCTTGTGGGTTCCAGCGATTCTCCTGCTTCAGCCTCCTGAGTAGCTAGGATTACAGATGCCTGCCACCATACCCAGCTAATTGTTTTGTATTTTTAGTAGAGACAGGGTTTTACCATGTTGGCCAGGCTAGTGTCAAACTCCTGATCTCAGGTGATCCACCCGCCTCAGCCTCCCAAAATTCTGGGATTACAGGCATGAGCCACCACGCCTGGCCTGCCTGGCTAATTTTTGTATTTCTTGTCGAGATGGGGTTTTGCCATGTTGCCCAGGCTGGTTTCAATCTCCTGTGCTCAAGTGATCCACCCATGTGCTTCAGTCTCCCAAAGTGCTGGGATTACAGGCATGAGCCACAGTGCCAAGCCTAAAATTTTCTGTATAGATGGGGATCTCACTGTGTTGCCCAGGCTGGTCTTGAACTCCTGGGCTCAAGTGATCTTCCCACCTGCTTCAGCCTCCCAAAGTTCTGGGATTACAGACGTGAACCACTGCAGCCAGCCCCAAAACCTCCAGTTTAATTTCCTCCAGCCACAGTTTCTGATGCTTGGCATCTCTGCATTTTAACTGTTTGTTAGCAACGGCTGGATGCTACAGAGGATTTGAACAAAGAGTGAATCTTGGGAATGGAGAGAATATTGGACCAAAGAGACTGACCAGAGCAGAGCAGTTTCCAAGTGAAGAAGTGAGTCCCTCAGTTGGAAATAAAGTAGGAAGAGATGGGGAAGTAACTTGACTGAATTCCTTACTAATCTTGGTGAAGAATATAGGTATGGATTAGTAACACTGTAGTAGCTAATGAAAAATATTCAAGGTTGTGAACTTTGGGGTGTCTGAGGAGCAGCATGATGTCATAGTCACAAACTGAGAGTCAGGAATTGGTTTCTGGGCTGGGTGTGGTGGCTCACACCTGTAGTCTCAGCACTGAGGGAGGCCAAGGCAGGAGGATCACTTGAGGCCAGGAATTCAAGACCAGTGTGGGCATCATAGTGAGACCTCATCTCTACAATTTTTTCTTTTCTTTTCTCTTCTTTTTTTTTTTTAAGGAATTGCCTTCTAGTCAATGCTTTGTCAAATACCAGTCTTGGGACATTAGATGAAGTTCCTTAAGCTCTTGAGGCCTCATTTTTCTAATACATAAAACAGTAATAACAGATTTTTGTTTGGTATCTCATCCAGTTGTTTCAAGGATTAAATGGGGTAATGTACCTGGGAGTTCCTTGAAGAGTCTAATTTTCTCCCCAGTTTTGGCTGTTGTTTTGGATTAAACTGTACTACCCTGAGCCTTTTCTTGATTTTGGAGGATCCCTGCCCACTCCCCACTCATGGTACCCCTGGCCTGTTTCAGTCAATTCACTCATGCATCAACACCAGTCCTGTGGGGAAGTGGAAATTTGGTGTACATACCAGGTGCACTTTCATTCTTCTGAAGATGTTATGACAAACAGCAAAGAGAACACCTTTTCTCTTATCATTAGGTCATCCTTAAGCATCTCGTGAGGGGTAAAGCAAAAAAAAAAAAAAAAAAAAGTTTTAGCTAGATGTGGTGGCATGCCCCTGTCATCCTAGCTGCTCTGGAGGCTGAAGCGAGAGGTCCCTCGAGTCCAGGAGTTGAAGGCTGCAGTGAGCTATGATTATGCCACTGCACTCCAGCCTGGGTAACAGAGCAAGACTCTCACCTCTGAAAAAGAAACAACAACATCAAAGAAACAAAAGCAAGTTTATAAATAAAGAAACAGAATAGCAGGGACATGGATGAAGCTGGAAACCATCATTCTCAGCAAACTAACATAAGAACAGAAAACCAAACACCACATATTCTCACTCATAAGTGGGAGCTGAACAATGAGAACACATGGACACAGGGAGGAGAACGTCACACACCGGGGCCTGTCAGGGAGCGGGCGGCCTAGAGGAGAGATGGCATTAGGAGAAATACCTAATATAGATGACGGGATGGTAGGTGCAGGAAACCACCATGGCTCGTGTATACCTGTGTAACAAACCTGCATGTTCTGCACATGTATCTTAGAAATTAAAGTATAATAATTTTTTTTAAAAAAAAGAAACAAAGAATAAAAACCATGCCTAATTTAGTAAGAGAGACATTCCCTGCAAGCTCCTCACCTTCATTTATTTATTTATTTATTTAGATATAGAGTCTTTCTCTGTCACCCAGGTTGGAGTGCAGTGGCGCGATCTCGGCTCACCACAACCTCTGCCTTCCGGGTTCAAGCGATTCTCCCTACCTCAGCCTCCTGAGTTGCTGGGACTACAGGTGCCCGCCATCACGCCCAGCTAATTTTTATATTTTTAGTAGAGACGGGGTTTCGCCATGTTGGCCAGGATGGTCTCAATCTCCTGACCTTAGGTGATCCTCCCGCCTTGGCCTCCCAAAGTACTGGGATTACAGGCATGAGCTACGACGCCCGGCCTAACCTTCATGTAAATGATGAGGAAATAACTGCAATGGAGTGAGCTGGTTGGAGAACCATGTTACTCACCCGAACACCGACTTTATGC
>NW_012105831.1:240756-243419 GCF_000951045.1 Mandrillus leucophaeus
AGATCGCGCCACTGCTCTCCAGCCTGGGTGACGGTGAGACCCTGTCTCACAAACAGTGACAACAACAACAATAAAATCTTTTAAAGATTAGTAAGCAATTTTTTTCTTTGGAAAAAATTAAAATGAAAATAGATTTTAATAAAACTTTTTTTTAAAATCAACTGTAAAATTTTGCTGTACAGCTCTATGAATTTTAATACATGTGTGGATTCATTGAATTATTTTCATAATAAGAATACAGAAAAGTTCTGTCACTCCCCTAAAAAAAAAACTTTCTTGTGCCAACCCCACCCCAATGCCTGGCAACTGCTGACCTGTTGTTTGTCTGGCAACTGCTGACCTGTTGTTTGTCCCCATAGTTTTGTGTTTTCTGTAATGTCGTATAAATAGATTCATACCGTATGTGATCATTTTATTGTGTTTTATAATAACAACTTTATTTTTACTTTTAATTTTGTTTTGAGACAGACTCTCACTCTGTCACCCAGCCTGCAGTGCAGTAGCACAATCTCGGCTCACTGCAGCCTTTGCCTTCCGTGTTCAAGCAATCCTCCCATCTCAGCCTCCCAGGTAGCTGAGACCACAGGCACGTGCAACCATGCCTAGCTAATTTTTGTATTTTTAGTAGAGACAAAGTCTTGCCATGTTGCCCAGGCTGGTCTTGAACTCCTGGACTCAAGTGATCCACCTGCCTTGGCCTCCCAAAGTGTTGAGATTATAGGTGTGAGCCACCACACCGAGCCGAATAATAGCTTTATGGAGATTTAATTCACATATTGTATAATCCACTCAAAGTATACAATCCAGTGATTTTTAGTATGTTCACAGAGTTGTGCAATCATCACCACTATCAATTTTAGAACATTTTTAATATACGAAAAGAAATTCTGTACCCTTTAGCCCTCACTACTCTCTTGCCCTTGTTCTAGGCAGTCACTAATCTATTTCTATCTCTATAATAAATTCCAGGAAACTGGTTTTAATGATTTCCTTTTTTAAAATAGACAGTTTCTTGTTCTGTTGCCTGGAGTGCAGTGGCACAATCACGGATCACTGTAGCCTCTGACCTTCTGGGCTCAGGTGATCCTCCTGCCTCAGCCTCCTGAGTAACTAGGACCACCGGTGTTACACCGCTGTGCCGGCCTAATTTTTAAATTTTTTTTTAAGGATGAGGTCTCCATATATTGCCCAAAATGTTGGGATTACAGGCATGAAACACTGCGCTCAGCTAAGTTTCTTTCTTAGTTGGAAGAGTTTTACAATAATGCCGGAACAATTACTACTTGTTTTACTTTACAGGCAATAATTACCTTTCACAGAAAATATAGTAAAAATAGCAATCCTTTATTAAATATTTGTCTTCTGTTAGGTAGTCAATTCCTTAAAAGGTGTAATATTGATATTCTTGTTATTGATAAGGAAACAGATGCTTAGGGATAATAAATATTATGCTTACCTAACTACTAAGTAAATGGAACCCAAGTCAGCCTGACTCCTAAACTGATGTGTTTGTTTTATTTAACTTTGAAAGGTTATTTTTAAAAACTCACAATTATAATACGTGGAACATAATGTCCTTGATTTTAGTTTATCAAGCAGACTTTATACATTAACTTAAATGTAAACACAGGAATAAGATCACTTCTGGGAAATATATAATAAATATAATGCAGGGAACATTTATTGAGTATACACGGTATGTCATTCATTCTTCTAAACACTCCTCAAGATCGTATTCAGCCAATCCTCATAACAACTGTGTGAAATTGGTACAGTTATCATCCCTTTTCTTTTCTTTCTTTCTTTCTTTTTTTTTTGAGACAGGGTCTCACACTGTTACCCAGGCTGGAGTGCAGTGGGCATGATCTCAGCTCACTGCAACCTCTGCCTCCCGGGTTCAAGCAATTCTCCTGTCTCAGCTTCCCAAGTAGCTGGGATTACAGGTGCATGCCACCATACTCGGCTAATTTTTTTGTATTTTAGTAGAGATGGGGTTTCACCGCGTTGCCCAGGCTGGTCTCGAATGCCTGAGCTCAGGCAGTCCACCTGCCTCGGCCTCCCAAAGTGCTAGGATTACAGGCATGAGCCACCGTGCACAGCCTTATCATCCCTTTTCTGCAGATAAGTAAAGATTAATTACCTTGCCAGTGTCATGTCCCTGTACGAGGTGGAGCTGGAACTTGGACCCAGGATGTTTGGCTCGAGCTTAACTCTCCTGCTCCGGGAATCTAATGTGCCGCCACTTTGACTTGAGGAAGACAAGAACTCAGACACTGAAAGCCAGTCAGCACGGCCAAAACAAGAGAGGCCCCGGTTCTGCCAACATGGTGCAGTTTTTACTGTAACCATAGCTTGGAACAATGAAGAAGAAAAAAAATTCATTGGAATTGCAATGAATATTTAAACATTACATCCAGTTTAAAGCATGATGAGTGTCAAGCCAGTTAAGCTTTTCTGCATTAACTTCAGCTGACAACTTAGTTTATATCTATTATAAGTGTCAGTATTTGTTGGGGAAAAAATAATTTTCCTCTTTTTTATTTTTAATTTTTTTTAGAGATAGGATTTCATTATGTTGCCCAGGCTGAAGTACAGTGATGTGATCATTGCTCACTGCAGCCTTGAACTCCTTGGCTCAAGTGATCCTCTTGCCTTAGCCTCCC
>NW_012105831.1:243469-277370 GCF_000951045.1 Mandrillus leucophaeus
TGTTCTGTTGCCTGGAGTGCAGTGGCACAATCACGGATCACTGTAGCCTCTGACCTTCTGGGCTCAGGTGATCCTCCTGCCTCAGCCTCCTGAGTAACTAGGACCACCGGTGTTACACCGCTGTGCCGGCCTAATTTTTAAATTTTTTTTTAAGGATGAGGTCTCCATATATTGCCCAAAATGTTGGGATTACAGGCATGAAACACTGCGCTCAGCTAAGTTTCTTTCTTAGTTGGAAGAGTTTTACAATAATGCCGGAACAATTACTACTTGTTTTACTTTACAGGCAATAATTACCTTTCACAGAAAATATAGTAAAAATAGCAATCCTTTATTAAATATTTGTCTTCTGTTAGGTAGTCAATTCCTTAAAAGGTGTAATATTGATATTCTTGTTATTGATAAGGAAACAGATGCTTAGGGATAATAAATATTATGCTTACCTAACTACTAAGTAAATGGAACCCAAGTCAGCCTGACTCCTAAACTGATGTGTTTGTTTTATTTAACTTTGAAAGGTTATTTTTAAAAACTCACAATTATAATACGTGGAACATAATGTCCTTGATTTTAGTTTATCAAGCAGACTTTATACATTAACTTAAATGTAAACACAGGAATAAGATCACTTCTGGGAAATATATAATAAATATAATGCAGGGAACATTTATTGAGTATACACGGTATGTCATTCATTCTTCTAAACACTCCTCAAGATCGTATTCAGCCAATCCTCATAACAACTGTGTGAAATTGGTACAGTTATCATCCCTTTTCTTTTCTTTCTTTCTTTCTTTTTTTTTTGAGACAGGGTCTCACACTGTTACCCAGGCTGGAGTGCAGTGGGCATGATCTCAGCTCACTGCAACCTCTGCCTCCCGGGTTCAAGCAATTCTCCTGTCTCAGCTTCCCAAGTAGCTGGGATTACAGGTGCATGCCACCATACTCGGCTAATTTTTTTGTATTTTAGTAGAGATGGGGTTTCACCGCGTTGCCCAGGCTGGTCTCGAATGCCTGAGCTCAGGCAGTCCACCTGCCTCGGCCTCCCAAAGTGCTAGGATTACAGGCATGAGCCACCGTGCACAGCCTTATCATCCCTTTTCTGCAGATAAGTAAAGATTAATTACCTTGCCAGTGTCATGTCCCTGTACGAGGTGGAGCTGGAACTTGGACCCAGGATGTTTGGCTCGAGCTTAACTCTCCTGCTCCGGGAATCTAATGTGCCGCCACTTTGACTTGAGGAAGACAAGAACTCAGACACTGAAAGCCAGTCAGCACGGCCAAAACAAGAGAGGCCCCGGTTCTGCCAACATGGTGCAGTTTTTACTGTAACCATAGCTTGGAACAATGAAGAAGAAAAAAAATTCATTGGAATTGCAATGAATATTTAAACATTACATCCAGTTTAAAGCATGATGAGTGTCAAGCCAGTTAAGCTTTTCTGCATTAACTTCAGCTGACAACTTAGTTTATATCTATTATAAGTGTCAGTATTTGTTGGGGAAAAAATAATTTTCCTCTTTTTTATTTTTAATTTTTTTTAGAGATAGGATTTCATTATGTTGCCCAGGCTGAAGTACAGTGATGTGATCATTGCTCACTGCAGCCTTGAACTCCTTGGCTCAAGTGATCCTCTTGCCTTAGCCTCCCGAGTAGCTAAGACTTCAGAGTCACATCTCCATGCTCAGCTAATTTTTTTTTTTGGTGGAGATAGGGTCTTACTATGTTGCCCAGGCTAGTCTCGAACTCGTGGCCTCAAATAGTCCTCCAGTCTTGGCCTCCCAAAGTATTGGGATTATAAGTGTGAGCCATTGTGCCCAGCTTAATTTTCTTCTTTTGCCAAAGCAAAGCTACCAATTTATTTTATAGCTAAGATTTAATTATGTTTGGATTTAACCTTTTCTTCAGTATGTATCTCATATTTTTCTTTTGCTAAACACTTATGTTTTTTTCCACATTAAGGAGAGTAGCTCTTGGAAATCTTATATTCTCCTAACTCTTTACCTTAAAATGCTGCTACAAAACCTTGGACATTGAAAAGTTGTTAAGGTTCTAGTTGAGAGTTTACTAACAACAAAAAGGAGGATAATTGGCAAAGAAGATGTGGATTGAGTGAGCCACAGAGCCCCTTTCCTGTTCTGGTTTCTTGGTGGCATTTGCAGCAGTGCCTCTATGATGCCTGAGCAAAACTAGTTTATTGGGAAGTGATGGAAGCCATACTGCCAGTGCTTTTGCTCAGTCAGCACTTGGGCCCTTCATGGCTGTGTGTCTCATATGATGTTCCTAATACTTTTTTTTCCTCTCCCTCCCCCCATAATACTTTATAAATAGATATTTCCACTTCTGAATATTCTCTGATTAGAATAGCAGTTACAAAATGGGTAAGACTTCACCTCGTCCTTTAAAACAGGAAAACTGATCGAATTCCCCCACCTCGTTTCATTACTGAGGCTGTCAGATGATTCTTTAAGCAAAACCCCAGTTTTCTCTTGTCTGATGAAGTCAGTGTTAAGTGGAGGTGTTTTTACATTGACTTTAATATGAAAGGAACTGTTTGATTGAACTGTTTAATCTCAAGGCCAGGCCTTGGACGACTTCTTGGGCTCATGCATGGGATCCTTCTTTTGCACACCTGTGACCTCCCTGGAACTACTTCTGGTGGTTTCCCTGGACTTAGTAGTATCCCCCAAACCTGGCAGCCTAGGGCCTGGCGCCAGGCAGAGGAATGTATTGCTCCCGCTCTGTGGGGTCGGGTAGGGCTGGGGGAGGTCCTGAATGAATATTTTCAGTGCTGATTCAGAAAGAGCATGGGGCGTACACTTAAGGAAACCCTACCTGGGAGCTACAGCAGCACTGCTGTATCCTAGGCTGACCACTTCAGACCTTTCCAACGCAGAGCTGGATGTGGCTAGGAACTGGCTCCCAGCTGAATAGCTTGTGCTGAGTCATTATCAAGTTGCATTTCCTGGCTCAATCAAAGATAAATAGAGAAGAACCTAAAGCAAAAATGACATTTGGACTGTGATTTGGGTTAATATACTACCTCAGGACAGCAATGGAGTCATGACTGCACAAACACAGGAAAGGATCTGGTTGCGGAAGCCAAGTGAGTCAGTAATGATGTATCATCATTCTAAAAAACCTAACAGTGTACTTTCTTTTTTTTTCTTTTTCTTTTTTCTTTTTTGAGAAGAATTTCGCTCTTGTTGCCCAGACTGGACTGCAATGGCACGATCTTGGCTCACCGCAAGCTCCGCCTCCCAGGTTCAAGCAATTCTCTCACCTCAGCCTCATGAGTAGCTGGGATTGCAGGCATGCGGCACCACGCTTGGCTAATTTTGTATTTTTAGGAGAGACAGGGTTTCTCCATGTTGGTCAGGCTGGTCTGGAACTCCCAACCTCAGGTGATCCGCCCACTTTGGCCTCCCAAAGTGCTGGGATGATAGGCATGAGCCATCGCACCTGGCCATAACAGTGTACTTTCTTTCTTTCTTTTTTTTTTTTTGAGACGGAGTTTTGCTCTGTAGCCCAGGCTGGAGTGCAGTGGCGTGATCTCGGATCTGGGCTCACTGCAACTTCCGCCCTCCAGATTCAAGGAATTCTCCTGCCTCAGCCTCCCAAGTAGCTGGAATTACAGGTGTGCTCCACGACGCCCAGCTATTTTTTTTTTCTACAAGTTGAATTGTACAAAGTACACTTGTATTTTGACACCTGATCCAAAACACAGTCATGCACCACATTACAATGTTTCAGTCAATATATAACATACGGAAAAAAAAAAAAGTAGTCCTATGAGACAAGAACTGAAAATTCCTTATTACTTAAATGTTATTTTGTTTCTAATACTGAAAAGTCAACATTTTTCTCCTGCATATTTTACTCATACGCATGGCAAAATGTTACAGGTCTCATTGTCACCACTGCAATATGCATACTGTGATGGAAGCATAACCTGTCTCAGTTTAGCCACATTAACTATTTTTGGACACCATGATCAACAATGCCCATTCTCATCTAGAATGAGGCTTTTTTTCTGAAACGGAGTCTCTCTCTCTGTCACCCAGGCTGGAGTGCAGTGGTGCGATCTCCGCTCACTGCAACCTCTACCTCCTGGGTTCCAGCAATTCTCCTGCCTCAGCCGCCTGAGTAGCTGGGACTACAGGCACGTGCCACCACACCTGGCTAATTTTGTATTTTTTAGTAGAGACAGTGTTTCACCATATTGGCCAGGCTGGTCTCGAACTCCTGACTTCGTGATCCGCTCGCTTCAACCTCCCAGAGTGCTGGGATTACAAGTGTGAGCCACTGCGCCCGGCCTACGCCCAGCTAATTTTTATATTTTTGGTAGAGATGGGGTTTCACTATGTTGGCCAGGCTGGTCTCGAACTCCTGACCTCAAGTGATTCGCCCGCCTCGGCCTCCCAAAGTGCTGGGATTACAGGTGTGAGCCACTGCGCCGGGCCTGGTACTTTCTTGAATGGGAAGTTGTCTTCATTGTGAGCAGCTCTTCTTTGAGGTGTTTATTTAAAGTATTCAAAAGAACAGAGATTCCAGTAGGGAACAATGAAAATATTAAGGCTTCTGTATCATGCCCTGTGAGGGAAAGTAGACAAAGATGAAATAAACTTCAACAAGAGACTAATAAATTACTTGAGTGCTTTTGATTAGCAATTTTTCATGAGCTGAATAGGTTGAAAGTTTGCTGCTTTCCTAAGTTTTCCCTTTAACATCAGGGATAACTCATTTCCCGGAAGGATAGTTTTCACTGTAAGCTCTTTCTGTTTCTATGTTGATAATCTAATTTGAATAATTTAGGTTTATTGAGACCTTCCTTTTGAAAGTAACTTGTTACCTATGTATGATTAACCTGGCTATTATTCTAAATGTAGAATTTAAAGTGTTTTATCCAGGCTGGGCATGATAGCTCACATCTGTAATCCCAGCACTATGGGAGGCCAAGATAGGAGGATTACTTGAGCCCAGGAGTTTGACACCAGCCTGGGCAACATAGAGACCCTATCTTTACAGAAAATAAAAAGAAATTACTCAGGCATGCCGGCATGCCCCATAGTCCCAGCTAGCTACTTGGGAGACTGAGATGGGAAGATCTGCTTGAGCCTCAGAGGTCGCAGCTGCATTGGGCTGTGGTTGTGCCATTACAACAGAGTAAGACAGTGTCTAAAAAAAGAAAAGTGTTTTATCATTTATATAGAGCTTGGAGTTTCAAACATAAAGTAGAATTACTTTATCACTTGTAAAAAATTTGTTCTCTGAAGTTGATAAACAATGAAGTAGAATGACTCCTGAAATCAAAAAAAAAGAAAATAATAGCAGGACTTTTACAGATAAATCTGAAATAAGTACAATGAACAATTTTTTAAATAAAATATACCCTGAAGCTAATACTTTGTAAATACTACCATTTTCTTTATGGCTATAGTGTAACCAAATTCAAGAGTAAGTAACTCAATTATTTGACTGTCGGGTTGATGGAATGAAAATAAATTTCTTAGAATATGATATGAAATATGATATGAAATTCAACTTTACTAAACTTTACTGAACACCAGCAAATGTATTTACAATCCTGGGTTCTATTTGTCAATCACAGCTCACCCTTTTTTCTGAGCAAAAGATTGGCAGTGGATAAATTCCAGTCCCCACTCTTTAATAGGGCTGGAATTGTTATGCCATACAAGATAATCACAAGATAATTTCTGTATGTGTTACCCTGCAGATCATGCACCTATAAAAGGTAAAGACATGGCCAGGCACAGTGACTCAGCGTATAATCCCAGCTACTTGGGAGGCTGAGGCAGGAGAATTGCTTGAGCCTGGGAAGTGGAGCTTGCAGTGAGCCAAGATCGCACCACTGCTCTCCAGCCTTGTAACAGAGGGAGACTCCGTCTCAAAAAAAAAAAAAAAAAAAAAAAAAAAGATAAAGAAACATAGATGGTTTCCATTGCTATGATTTCAATTCTAAGGTGGAGCTCAGGGTTTGACGAGGTTCCCTGCCTTGTTGGACTGTGCATTTTGCCCTTTCTCAAAAGCAGGTAAGGTTGTAGTGTGGGATGTCACTAGTGGTTCTCAACCCTGGCTACTATTAGAATCAGTGGGGAGCATTTAAACCTCCTCATGCCCAAGCTGTTCCCTAACCAATGAAATGGGAATGGTAGAGGACCCAGGCATCAGTATTTTTTAGAGTTTCCCAGGTGATTCTGCTTGTGTACCAAGGATGAGAATCATTTTACTAGATTCAGCTATGTGGGAGTCTTTGGGCTATTTTAGAAAACATGGTGATCTGGCTGGGCGTGGTGGCTCATGCCTGTAATCCCTGCACTTTGGGAGGCTGAGGCAGGTGGATCACCTGAGGTCAGGAGTTCAAGGCCAGCCTGGCCAACATGGTGAAACCACATCTCTACTAAAAATACAAAAAATTAGCCAGGCATGGTGGCAGGCACCTGTAATTCCAGCTACTCTGGAAGCTGAGCAGGAGAATTACTTGAACCTGGGAGGTGGAGGTTGCAGTGAGCCGAGATCGTGCCATTGCACTCCAGCCTGGGCAATAAGAGCGAAACTACATCTAAGAAAGAAAGAGAGAGAGAGAGAGAGAGAGAGAGAGAGAAAGAAAAAAGAAAACATGGTGATCAGTGAATTAAGGTGGCCCTGTTAATATCCAGTCAGTTCCCACCTGAATGTCAGATGTCCTGGAGTGCTAAGATGTGTCCAGAATTGCTAGCTACCCAGCTAGAAAAGCTACCGCAAGCTCATCTTGAGAAAAGGAAACTACAAAGGTCACAGTTTAGAGGATAGATAGTTTCCCAGGGTTGGAGTCCTTTCTTTTCCTAGTCACCCCCAAACACTTAAGAGGCCTATGGGGTGGGCAGGGGAGCAGGGAGAGCCTCGCTCCCCTGCCATCTGTTGGGAGAGCCTCACTCACCAAAACCCCATTGCCTTTCCTGTGTCATATGCATCATGTGAGTGCATGGAGCTTCCCTTGCTCCAGGGACTTCCCGTTCAGGCCTGGAGCGTCTCCCATGCCAAGAGCCCACTCCTCTGTTCCTGGGGCATACCTCTGGCAGTCCCAGAGCTCGCGCATTCATCCTGACTTGTGGAAAGAAGCCCATGGTGAGAAAGGGGCATGTAGTTGGAAACCACCAAGTGCAGCATGGTTCTACATAACTCGCAGCGTTCAGTAGTTCGATGGTGTTCTTTTTCTTTCTTTTTCCATAGAGTAGTTCATCTGATATGTGCAGATATGCAGCACCTGTTCAGTTAGAGGGCTGGGATGATGAGGTCGCCCTGTAAACTCTGGGCAAATTATTCCATTTCTGAGTCATCTCTTGCCATCTGTTAGAATTTCTTATCAGGATTTAATAGGGGTTGGTTGTGAAAGAGTATATGAAAATGCTTTGATAAAAAAGAAAATAAGTGGGCCAGGCACAGTGGCTCATGCCTGTAATACCAGTACTTTGGGAGGTTGAGGTGGGAGGACTGCTTGAGGCCAAGAATTTGTTTTTTTGTTTTGTTTTGTTTTGTTTTGTTTTGTTTTTTGACAGAGTTTCAATGTGTCGCCCAGACTGGAGTCCAATGGTGTGATCTCGGTTCACTGCAGCCTCCACCTCCCGGGTTCAAGTGATTCACCTGCCTCAGCCTCCCAAGTAGCTGAGATTACACGCGCCTACACCACGCCTGGCTAATTTTTGTGTTTTTAGTAGAGACGGAGTTTCACCATGTTGCCCAGGCTAGTCTTGAACTCCTCACCTCAGGTAATCCACCTGTCTCGGCCTCCCAAAGTACTGGGATTACAGGCGTGAGCCACCGCGCCTGGCTGAGGTCAAGAATTTGAGATCAACTTGGGCAACATAGCAAGACCCAGTCTCTACCAAAAAAAAAAAAAAAAAAAAAAAAGAGAGAGAGAGAGAGAGGAGAGAGACAGAGAAAATAAATGAAATGAACCCCATTTAAACAACAGTTGAGCTGAGGTGTCAGCCTCCAGATGGAGGAAGAAGGAACAGCTCTCCTGTAAGCTGAGAGTCCTGTCCTTAATAACCCTGTCCTATTGATTTTTCCTCTTCCTGGATCATGAATGCTTGCTCAGTGAACCATTGCCATCCCTTACAAAACAGACTGACCAAATGCTGGCAAGGATCAGGAAGATGAGTATAAACAGGTATAGCCACTTGCAGGAAACCTTTTGGTCATTTCTTAGAAAATTCACATACACCTGCCTCATGACCAAGGAATTCCACTTCTAGGTATTAATCCAAGAGAAAGAAAAACATGGGTCCACGAAAAGACATGTACAGTTCTATATATGGCAGCTTTATTCATAATATTATACAACTCTGGAAATATCTCAGATGTCCATTATCAGAAGAGTGGTTCAAAACATTTTGATATATTCATAAAATGGGATACTACTCAACCAAAAAATGAGACACTGATATATTAAACACTGATTGAATCTCAAAAACTTTTTTTTCACCTATAATGTGTTCTTTGATAAACATTACTTTCAATAAAATAAGTCAAACAGATGAGAATATGCACTTCATTTCTGTGAAGTTCAGGAACAGTGGTTATGAGAGGGGATGCCTTAGAAAGGAGCACAGTGGGCCTGCGAGGTGGCAAGGAAACTCTGTGTCTGGTTTTGGAAGGTGATTACGTGGGCACATACATCTATCAGAACTGATGTCAGCACAGTTAGGATCTTTACCTTTCATTGTAGGTGCTTTTTTTTTGGTGGAAAATAAAAATTGGTTGGGCATAGTGGTTCACGCCTGTAATCCCAGCACTTTGGGAGGCCCAGGTGGAAGGACTGCTTGAGCCCAGGAATTGAAGACCAGCCTAGGCAACATAGGGAGACCCTGTTTCTACAAAAATAAAAAAATTAACAGGGCTTGGTGGTGCACACCTGTGCTCCCAGCTACTAGGGAGGCTGAGGTGGGAGAATTGCTTGGACCCGGGAGGTTGAGGCTGCAGTGAGCTGTGATACGGCCACTGCACTCCAGCCTGGGTGACAGAGTGAGACCCTGTTTCACATAAATAAGTAAGTAGTTAAAATAAATAAACACAACTTTTAAAAAATGCATATTTAAAAAATGCATATTTAAATTAAATATTTAATACTGTTGCAAACAGTTTATTACCTTAGCAGATCGTAAGGGTTGAAACCAAAACTTCAAGTTTTACTTCTTTAGAAACTCCGGCTCTAATGAATAAAGAGGATTATAAAATCCTAGGAGGGATTAGCATATGCTGCTTGAGGACCTGGTCACACTGCTCGTTAGCCATGCCATGGATGATTTGCAGGCAACCCGTTTTTTCCTCCTAAGCTTGAAAGCTAAAAATAGAATTAAAGGTGATAAGGGCATCAATTCCCAGACAGCTAAGCTGTTTAAACTATTTATTTATTTATTTATTTATTTATTTGAGACGGAGTCTCACTGTTTCACCCAAGCTGGAGTGCAGTGGTACAATCTCGACTCACTGCAACCTCCACCTCCCAGGTTCAAGTGATTCTCCTGCCTTGGCCTCCCAAGTAGCTGGGATTACAGGTGCCCCCCCCACCATGCCCTGCTAATTTTTGTATTTTTAGTAGAGTCAGGGTTTCACCATGTTGACCAGGATGGTCTCGAACTCCTGATCTCAAGTGATCTGCCCACCTCAGCCTCCCAAAGTGTTGGGATTCCAGGCCTAAGCCACCACACCCAGGCTGTTTAAACCATTTATAATTGCACATTCCTTTTTAGACATAATTTTCTTTCTTTTTTACTTATACAATATTAAAAGGTACAGGTGCAGTTTTGTTACATGGATATATTACACAGTGGTGAAGTCTGGGCCTTTAGTGTAACCATCATCTGAGTAGCACACATTGTACCCACTAAGTAATTTCTCTCTTACACCTTTCCCATCCTCTTACCCTTCAAAGTCTCCATTGCCTGTCGTTCCACATTCTGTGTCCATGTGTGCGATTATTTAGCTCCCACTTATAAGTGAGAACATGCAGTATTATCTTAAGTGAAACAATTTATAAAGTCAAATACTGCATGTTCTCACTTATAAGTGGGAGCTAAATAATCTACACACATGGACAATGTGTGACGTTGAGGATTTTTTTCATATGCTTGCTGGCTATTTGTATGTATTTTTTTGAAAAACATGTATTCTTGTTCTTTACCCACTTTTTAATGGGGTTGTTTGTGTGTGTGTTTGTGTTTGCTTTTTTTTTTTTTTTTGAGTTGTTTGAGTTCCTTGTAAGTTCCGCCTGTTAGTCCTCTGTTGAATGCACAGTTTGCAAATATTTTCTCCCATTCTACAGGTTGTCTGTTCATTCCTGTTGAGTATTTCTTTAGATGTGCAAAGCTTTTTAGTTTAAGTAAATCTCATTTGTCAACTTTTGTTTTTGTTGCCTGTGCTTTCGAGGTCTTAGTCATGAATTCTTTGCCTAGACCAATGTCCGGAAGTGTTCTCCCTAGATTTTCTTCTAGTATTTTTATGCTTTCAGGTCGTACATTTAAGTCTTTAATTCATCTTGAGTTGATTTTTGTATATGGTAAGAGATATGGAGTCCAGTTTCATTCTTCTGCATATGGCAACCAGTTTTTGTAGTGTAGCAGGACGGGAGGCAGACAAAACTCCTCAAACACCGAGTTAAAGAAGGAAGGGGTTTATTCGGCCAGGGGCATCAGCAAGACTTCTGTCTCAAGAGCCAAGCTCCCCGAGTGAGAAATTCCTGTCCCTTTTAAGGGCTCACAACTCTAAGGCAGTGCGTGTGAGAGAGTTGTGATTGATTGGGCAAGCAGTGGGTACATGAGTTGGGGGCTGAATGCACCAGTAATTAGATTGGAACAAAACAAGATAGGGATTTTCACAATGCATTTCTTTCTTTTTTTTTTTTTTTTCTGAGATGAGTCTCGCTGTGTCGCCCAGGCTGGAGTGCAGTGGCCGGATCTCAGCTCACTGCAAGCGCCGCCTCCCAGGTTCCTGCCATTCTCCTGCCTCAGCTTCCCGACTAGGTGGGACTACGGGCACCTGCCACCACGCCCAGCTAGTTTTTTGTATTTTTTAGTAGAGACGGGGTTTCACCATGTTAGCCAGGGTGGTCTCGACCTCCTGACCTCGTGATCTGCCCATCTCGGCCTCTCAAAGTGCTGGGATTACAGGCTTGAGCCACCGCGCCCGGCCTTCACAGTGCATTTCTATACAATGTCTGTAATCTATAGATAACATAACTGATTAGGTCGGGGTCGATCTTTAACTACCAGGCCCAGGGTGCAGCGCCGGGCTGTCTGCCTGTGGATTTCATTTCTGCCTTTAGTTTTTACTTCTTCTTTCTTTGGAGGCAGAAATTGGGCATAAGATGATATGAGGGGTGGTCTCCTCCCTTATTAGCACCATTTATTGAAAAGGATATCCTTTTCCCAGTGTATGTTTTTGTTGACTTTGTCAAAGATCAGTTGGCTGTAGATTTATGGCTTTATTTCTGGGTTCTCTATTCTGTCCCATTGATCTGTGTATCTATTTTTATGCCAGTGCCATGCTGTTTTGGTGACTATATCCTTGCAGAATAATTCGAAGTCAAGTAATATGATGCCTCCAGCTTTGCTCCTTCTGGACAGGATTGCTTTGGCTATTTGTGCTCTCTTTTGGTTCCATATGAATTTTGGGGTTGTTAGACATAATTTTCTTTTTTTTTTTTTTTTTTTTGAGGCGGAGTCTCACTCTGTTGCCCAGGCTGGAGTGCAGTGGTGCAATCTCGGCTCACTGCAAGCTCCGCCTCCCGGGTTCACGCCATTCTCCTGCCTCAGCCTCCTGAGTAGCTGGGACTACGCTCCCACCACCGCGCCCGGCTAATTATTTTTTTTGTATTTTTAGTGGAGACGGGGTTTCACTGCGTTAGCCAGGATGATCTCGATCTCCTGACCTCGTGATCCGCCCGCCTCAGCCTCCCAAAGTGCAGGAATTACAGGCGTGAGCCGCCACATCCGGCCTGACATAATTTTCAAGATATGTTCAGGTTTCATTTTTGTTCTTTAATTTTATGTATTTTCTTCCCAATAACGCTATAAGCTTAAGTCAAAAATTGTTTTGCTTATAGCTAAAGAGTCCCTGCTTTCAGCCTGCCTTGTGATTTTCATCTTGTTGCAGTTGAATTAGGTTTGTGGCATCTCTGCTTTTTGTAGTTTTTGTATCAACACCTTGTTTTTTTGGCTTTTTACTGACTTTTTTTTTTTTGAGACAGAGTCTCGCTCTGACACCCAGACTGGAGTGCAGTGGCACAATCTCAGCTCACTGCAATCTCTGCTTCCCAGGTTCAAGTGATTCTCCTGCCTCAGTCGACTGAGCAGCTGGGACTACAGGCACCCACCACCATGTCCAGCTAATATATATATATATATAATTTTATTTTTTTAGTAGAGACAAGGTTTCACCATGCTTGTCAGGCTGGTCTCAAACTCCTGACCTCAAGTGATCCGCCCACCTTGGCCTCCTAAAGTGTTGGGATTATGGGCATGAGCCACTGCACCCGACTGGCTTTTTACTAAATTTTAAAAATTACAAGGTTAAAATACAATGAAATACTCAAGTAATTGCATCAACCATCTCTTTTGTACAGACTGAGATTACTCTCCTGGTGACCCTGAACTCGTAGGGGCAGCAGGTGGAAATGTGCATTCACTACTTGGTGGAAAGAAGTCTGAATTGAGGAAGTATTTATACGTATGTGAAATTCCAATGTACTAGGGTGTCCTGTATTTTATCTGGTAACCCTGAGGGCAGTCCTGTGAGCTGTGGGGCACCTGCCCTGGAGACTGTGGCAGGGAGTCAAAGCGACATGAGTTGGGGATAGGTTTTGCATGTCTGTGGAAAGGCCTTCCTGATGAATTTGATTTGAAGATTGAGAAACAGAGGAATCAAGGGCAACTTCTTGGTTTTAAACTTCAGCACCTGGTGCCCTTTACTGAGATGGAGAAGATGGGAGAAGAGTGGGTTGCGAGTGTGTTGTGATATGGACAGGTCTTATTGACGGGGTGTGGTGGGCGTCCAAATGGAGATGTGGAAGTTTGATTCTGAGTGAGCTCAAGATCATCGTGGTGTGTTCTACCACATCCCTTCTAGCCCTCTCCCCGCTTTCTCCCATCTAATGTTCCCTTGCTCAAATGGAAGGAGAGTGGCACAACTTAGAGCACAGTGTAACTGGGGCAAGCTACCTTCGAGATAATCATAATCATTTAAACACCAGATAGACTGCTACAAGAAAAGAAATGATGGTAAAAATAAATGTACTTCAACGGAATTTGACTAAAGAATATTTCATTGTGTAACAGATTTCTGTGTGCCCCTTTTGCAATGTATCTCTTAGGATGTGTTGCTAGGCATAATGAAACAAAATGTTTTTCCCAATGAAGTGGTTATTTTGCAATGAAAGCCAGTCAAGGAAAGAAATCAGGCTTGAATACTCCTAGTCACAACCTTTATAAAATCTAACACTACGGTTAGACCATATCACGCCTGCACTTAAGTAGTTTTGGAAATTTTAACCCAAATAAGAAATTCTTGGCTGGGCATGGTGGCTTCTGCCTGTAATCCCAGCACTTTGGGAGGTCGAGGCAAGCGGATCACCTAAGGTCAGGAGTTTGAGACCAGCCTGGCCAACATGGCGAAACCCCGTCACTACTAAAAATACAAAAAATTAGCTGGGCATGGTGGTACACGCCTGTAATCCCAGCTACTCAGGAGACTGAGGCAGGAGAATCGCTTGAACCTGGGAGACAGAGGTTGCAGTGAGCCGAGATTACGCCACTGCATTCCAGCCTGGGTGACAGAGTGAGACTCCATCCAAAAGAAAAAAAAAAAAACACAAAAGAAAAGAAATTCTTTCATTATAAGAAAAAAAGAAATACACATAAGCACAGTTACAATGTTATATTTCCTGATTAAAAATATATCTTTTTTAATGGACTACAAACATTATAATTTCTCTTAAAATGGCTTTTATGGAAAAAGTTTATTCTCCTTGACTTTACTTTTATATGATAATGAAATTTCATAATTAAATCTATATTTTATATTATCAATATTTAACCACTAGAAGAATTGATGATGCTACTTATTAAAAATGACAAATGATGTAACAGAGTTAGTGGGAAGTCAGCCTGTTGAAACCATTTTACTAGGTAAGTATTTTGATTACAAAGGGGTTGAATATAAAATGGCCTCATATTAAAAAAACATTTTGCAAAAATCAAAACTGGATATATCCCATGACTGTTTCCTTTCCCCCAGCCCCTCTGTTAAAATCTTTTAGCAAAAAAGTTTTACCAAATAATTTGCATTGAAATTTAAATAGTTTTAAAGTTTGCTATGTTGCTTTCTTTCCAAAGGTATTCAGATTTTAGTAGGGGACAAAAGTGTACCCTAAGTCAAGTGAGTATAAGAATTACCTATATTGTTTGCTACAAACGCAAATGCCCACAGCCCCCATGTAAAGTGTCATTCAGGGGCTGCCTGCTGCAGGGCCCAAGAATCTGTATTTTTAGCAAGTACTCTGGTCATTCTTGGAACTGGCGAATCTAGAAAACACCAGCTGGAATAAAACGATTAAAGTTGTGCTTGCCGAATTTCAACTACTTTAAAGGTACCAGTGGTGGAGGAGAAATAATTGCACATAAATTATTTTATTAATGAAATGATTTAGCAAAGTGTAAATGCCTGTAATGGGCTTGGCAGTGTCCTGGGTGCTGAAGGTACTGAGTGGAATAGGACATGAGACAAGTGCTCTACCTGAAATAAGCACAGACGTGGAAGAAGGGACGTGTAGTTTTGTCTGGGGATTCGGCACAGTTTTTACAGAGGATGTGGTCTGTGAAATGAGTGACTTGAAACATGAAGGAGGCTGCTTATGGGGTGGGTTATTCTGGGAAGCAAGCAGGTGCAAGGGCACCAGAAAGTATGAAGGGCCTTGGAGTACTAGGCTTCCTTGTGGCCGGGAGAGAGTATGAGAAGAGATGAGCAGCTTATGAAACCAGGAAGACAGGTTATTGTGGAGGAGTGACTTGCTAAGCTCTATCAGATGAGCAACGAGCAAGGAAACAGGGGAGAGATAAAATCATGGCTGCTTTTGGAAAGATAAATGGACTAGCATGCAGCATGGAGAATGGCGAGGTGGAGGGTTGTTGGGGGGGGTGTGTGTGTGTGTGTGCGTGCGTGCACGTATGACAGAGAGAGAAAGAAGAGGGACTATGAATGGCATGGGAAATAAGAGAAAGGCAGGCCAGATCAGAGGGTTTTTAGGATGGCCGATGAGGTCCAGGAGGGTCTGGAGGTCGGCCATGGGGTGGAGAAGAGGTTGAGGACTCAGGCACTAATCTAAGGGGAAGGGAGACACTGTGTTCTAAGGCGGCCAGCCCTGCTGCTCCCTGTAAGCACTTTATGTATTGGACATGAAATATACTGAGGCAGCCCCCATGCTTTAGGGTGCAAATGCTCCCCTAAGGTAAGAGTGGAAGAAGAGAAAAGGAGAAGGCTCTTATTTGCTCATGTGAGCTGCGTAGAGTTCCTTCAGAGCTCAGAGAGGCACTGTGCAGTAATCAAGCCAGGTCAGCTGCTGGGACTAGGGGCCCGGGTAGGTCACAGCCCTGCCAGCCGGCCGCATGCCTTCTAGGATCAGCCCAATCTCTGGAACCTTTCCTGAGGTCTCCATTTTCAGGAATTTTGTTGGGAACCCAGATAACAGAATGGCCATAGTTGGTGATTATGTTCCTCCTACCTCTTTTCCATCAGCCTCCCTCACATTCCCCTTCCAGACATGAGAAAACACTGTTTCACTACAACATCCAGTAGATTTACCTAACTGGTAAAATAAGAAAGGCCAAGGAAGTTGCTATTCTCTTCACTCCCACCTATCCTGTTCATTTTGTTTGTAACAGTGGAGCCAAGTTTCAAACAAATGTAGAAAAGGTGAGCAGTGCTAATGATGTGTTTCAGATGGGATTCAGGGACAACTCAACTTGAAATTGCCTCTTAGCCATCTGTTTGTGTGCCTAGGGGTTCACCTGCTTTGAATTAGGTTAATTTAATAATTGCCAATTAGACTGGGAGAGTACAAATGGTTTTGTTAGATTAAAAAGTTACATTTTATAATACTTATTGTATTAACCATGGGCTGATGACGCTGCTTGTACTCTGTGTTAAAGCCTTATCTATTATCTGTCCTTCCTTTTGAAAATCTCTTTTATTTCAGTTTCCATCAGTGTGTTGCAGCTGTCCAATCTCTCTGGCATTCTAGAATGGATGCTGCCTGCCTTCCATATTGCAACTCATAAGGTTCTTTGCCTGATGTTTTGTGAACATACACACTGCAATTCCAGATACCATTAAGCCTCTGCTATCCAGGTTTATTTGCATTAACTATAGTTTTTTAAAATGTATTTTATTAAACTCAGTTTTTTAAAAAAACAAATACTTCTGTGAAACCAGAACCAAACAAAGAAGAGGTATTTGAGGTCCTGGATCTTTACATTTTATGATCTTGGACCTGGCTCACACCTGTAATCCCAACACTTTGGGAAGCTGAGGTGGGTGGATCACCTGAGGTCAGGTGTTTGAGACTAGCCTGGTCAACATGGTGAAACCCTGTCTCTACTACAAATACAAAAAATTAGCTGGGCATCGTGGCAGATGCCTGTAATCCCAGCTACCCTGGAGGCTGAGGCAGGAGGATCTCTTGAACCTGGGAGGCGGAGGTTGCAGTGAGCTGAGATTGTGCCATTACACTCCAGCCTGAGCGACAAGAGCAAGACTCCATCTCAAAAAATAATGAAAAAAAAAAAAAGTAAATTCTCCTTACATATAAAACATATGAAGCAGTGCTGCCAAAGAGAGAGAGAGAAAGAGAAGGAGAGAGAGAGAGAGAGAAGAAGAGAGGAAGAGAGAAAGAGAGAGACATTGAGGATAAGAGAGAACAAAGATTATGATTTCTGAAAAAAAGGAATGGATATTCAATAAGCATGTACTTACTATACACCATAAGCTCTAAGATATGACATGAGTATGTTTCTATTTTAATACCTCTAAACTCACAATTAATGGCATCTTAATATTTTAAAGGGTAGCCGTTGTTTTAAAAGCATATAAAATAATGGTATAAAAATTACAGCTATCGGCCGGGCGCGGTAGCTCAAGCCTGTAATCCCAGCACTTTGGGAGGCCGAGACGGGCGGATCACAAGGTCAGGAGATCGAGACCATCCTGGCTAACACGGTGAAACCCCGTCTCTACTAAAAAATACAAAAAAAAAAACTAGCCAGGCGAGGTGGCGGCGCCTCTAGTCCCAGCTACTCGGGAGGCTGAGGCAGGGGAATGGCGTAAACCCGGGAGGCGGAGCTTGCAGTGAGCTGAGATCTGGCCACTGCACTCCAGCCTGGGCGACAGAGCGAGACTCCATCTCAAAAAAAAAAAAAAAAAAAAAAAAAAAAATTACAGCTATCTTAAGTTCAGTAAATATAGAACTTTGAGTAAGTCAATTTGATAATTCCCCTTTATGGTAAATTATCTCGTGATAGTTTCATGTTTAAATCTTCAGAAAAAAATTTTATTGAGTTGATCATTGGCTTAAAAATGGTAGTATTTTATTGGTTTTACAGAAACACTTATTTTGTTTTTTGAGGGGAAAGTGAATATTGAGGAAAAATAGTGACTGTGTTCAATGTTATGCTTGTAACATCAGTAAACCGCATCTGATGAGGCTGTTTCCTATTGTCTACTGTTAAATGGTCCTGTTTTCTAACTTAAAAATAGTGCTTCTAAGGCTAAACCTTCAGTTTCTTCTGGACTCTGTCAGGTTACTTTGGGTGATTTTGAAAGATTTCCATACATAATACTGCTCTGGAAGGGCGCGTGTGAATATGGTTCACAAAAGCAGTGAAAACACTGAGGACAGCGATGTGGGCTACAATACGACAACTGTTTTAGATGGCCAGCCTGTGTTTGACGATGATTCCCGAGTGCCAGACGCGAAGGAAGATATAAATTCCTCACCATGTCCTGAATTCCACAGTGCCTCTCCCTCCTCCCCTGGGAGTGGAGCCCAGGCTGGCCTCTCTCTGGCTCCATCCTGGAAATGCGTGTGGGAAGGGCAGCATTGCTCTTTACCCCATGCCTAATACTGCAGTGGCACCTTAGGCTGTGTGTGTCACACAGAAAAATAAAACATCAGATTTTTGTTAATTTTGGGTGATGTGTGAGGTCAGGGAGAGTTATTATTTTGAGACTGCTGTATTTTTTCTCTTTTTAAAAAACAGATGGGGCTGGGCACAATGGCTTACACCTGTAATCCCAGCACTTTGGAAGGCTGAAGCAGGTGGATTATTTGAGGCCAGGAGTTCAAGACCACCCTGGCCAACATGGTGAAATCCCATCTCTACTAAAAATACAACAATTAACCCGGCGCCGTGGTGCATGCCAGTAATTCCAACTACTCAGGAGGCTGAGGCACAAGAATCACCTGATCCCAGGAGACAGAGGCTGCAGTGAGCCGAGATCACACTACTGCACTCCAGCCTGGGTGATAGAGTGAGACTCTGTCTCAAAAAAAAAAAAAAAAGAAAAGAAAAAAAGAGAGAGAGAACGAAAGATGGGATCTTGCACTGTCACCCAGGCTGGAGTACAGTGGTATGATTGTAGCTCACTGCAGCCTTGAACTCCTAGGCTCAAGTGATTGTCCTGCCTCAGCCTCCCAAGTAGCTGGGACTACAGGCATACACCACCACACCTAGCTAATTTTTATTTTTTGTAGAGACAGGTTCTTGCTATGTTGCCCAGGCTGATTTTGAACTTTTGGGCTAAACTGATCCTCCTGCCTCAGCCTCTCACAGTGCTGGAGTTGTAGGTATGAACCACCAAAAACTGCTGTTTAAAAGTGTTTATATTCTGGATACACTAACAGCATTTCGTCCAACTTGTGGAGTGGAGAGAGTGGGGGAGGGGAGGATAGTGCTAATGAACTGTGACAGGGGCTAGAAAGAAGAAAAGAAGAAAGTTCCCTAAATAAGCTTCTACTGGGTGTCCTCCATTCACATGGAGCCAGGGCCTTGCCTTTTAGGCACTTACTCTTCCAGTGTCTATTTTATAATATGTTCAAGAAGGATCCCAGAATCAGAGATTTATAGAATTAGAGTTAAAAGGGATAGATATTTTGTTTGACCCAGAAAAAGTTAAGGAATATGCTTGAGATATTCAGTGGCAGAGGCTGGAATAGATATTCCCAAATCTCCTGATGTGAAGTTCTGTGTTTGTCAAACATGACTGTGTAAAAGATTAATTTAAATGTAATGACGTGTTGTATTCATAGAAGTTCTTTGGGTTTCTGTGGAAACCTCCTCTTGCTAGCTTAAACAGAAATGGGGGTTTTATTGGAAGGAAGCTGAGATATTGCACCAAACTGCACAAAATTGAATGAAGAGCTGACTAAGCAAGGCTGCATTGAGAAGGAACCAGGGTGGTCTGGGCTGTGGTAGCGGCAGCAGCAGCTTGCAGATCTCCCACCGCTGATGCTGCTCGACTCAGACAGCTCTCCACTCTCTGCTGTCTGTCTCTGGCTCAGACAGGACCCTTTGTGTGGCTGTTTCCTTCCACAAGGCCTCAGTGGGAGCAAGCCAGCCTCCCACAGGCCTCTCAGACAGACCACCCCCTTCCTCCCTCTCCTGTTAACCTGCTTTTATTTCCTTAATTGCACTTATCACCATGCAGAAGCCTATGTGTGTGTTCCCCTGTGGAGATGTAAAAACACTGATGCCCAGGCCTAACTCCCAGAGACTCTGATTAAACTGGTCTGGGCTATGGAGCCGGGACATGTGCATTTTTCTTACAAGTTCTAATGTGCAACCAGGATTAAGAATCATTGCCTTCTGCATCGACAGGACAAATCAAAATGTGCAGCAACATACATGTTCAAGTGAATCAAGAAGACAGATCTGGAAACAATTGTTAAGGAATAATAATGCATTTGTCTATCACCACACATAAGTGATGCTGACCAGAGCACTCCCAGATTGAGTGGTGCCAGGTGCTCGGTTGAACCTTACTATGGCCTTGTGGGGTAGGGAGCAGTGTCCTCATTGTCCGTATTAGTCACTGAGGCGGAGGGATTCAGGCTCAGTGTATGCCCACAGTTCTTTGGCAAATCCCACCACCAGGTCAGCCAACTACACGGGGATTCTGACCGGCTCCTGATGGGTGCCCATGACGGGCTGTGCAAAAGTGGTGGTGAGATTTCTCCACCTTCATGGAGGTGTGGTACCCAGGGGAGGTGGACTTCAGTAGCAAGAATGGGCTGGGTGCAGTGGCTCGTACCTGTATCTCAGTACTTTGGGAGTCTGAGGCAGAGAATTGCATGAGCTCAGTTGTTCGAGACCATGGGAGACCCTGTCTCTACAAAAAAAAAAAAAAAAAAAGATAGTAGTTAGACACTCCCAACAGGCAGGACTATTGAATGTTGGGCGGTGTCACCAGGAGATAACACATTTTAAGCAGAAATAATAGGGAAGAAAGAGGATCTCAATTATTTCAAGGAAAGCAGAACTTGCTGGGCTTTTGGGGCTAATTAAAGGAAATAGGAAAAATGAACATGTGTGAGAATCTAAACCTAACAGTAGTTTATTGAAAAGAAGAGAAAGAGTGGAGAGGGAAATGAAGTTTTGATTTTTGCCTTTTTAGGAAATTGAGATATAATTTAGTGTTTGTACTTTAAGTTAGTGTAGAGTTTGAGTGAGAAGAGTGAGGAACATAAATATGAATGCTCTGTCCCTATAGTGCTTTTCACAGAAATAATGGAATAGAATAGGCTTCACTGCCGCGTCTGGAAACCCTCCCTCTGTCAGGGTGATTTAGAAATTGACTGATTTTACCATGGAGGGATGGGATGGGCCACAGGCTAGGGTTTGAAGAAAGAATCTATAATCCTTTTGGTCTTAACCATTAGGCAAATTTAGCTTCCTGGTCTCAGAAAGAAAAAACACACCCACAAAAAGAAAAACCCATGCCCGTGGGAACAAGTAACTTCCTCCTCCTGGGGCTGCTTGAAAACCCTAATCTTCCTCTCACCAGGCCAAGTCCCTTCCCTTCTCAGCGGGAGGCTGGCTGGGGCATCCAAGAAGCCACAACGGGCCCTGGGGAGGGAGAATGCGCACGTCTGGGTGAGCGGTTGAACGTGCATTGGCTGAGGTGTGAGGCTCGGGAAACCGCTCTCCAGGCAAAGACACTGCTTGGAGGCAGCGTCTTTATAATTCTTTGTACCTGGGAAAGTGAAGGGTTGGGCAGGGGGAGTGTGCGGAGGGGGGCGGGGAGGGTGCTTTGTCACGTGGCCCCCCTCTTTGCTTCTTTGTCTGTCCTCCAACTTAACATGCCTTGAGGCTGAAAAACAGAATTCCTCATTTTTTACTCAGTGACAAAATCAGAGAAAAAAGTCAATGCCAATTGAAAAAGACATATCTGCAAACACAGAACTAATTTTTCTGCCAAATATGTGAGCATGGGCTGTAAATATAGTAAAATAATTCAGCAGATGAATTGTGGGAAGGCCAGTGTCAGGTGGGGAAGAATCTGAAACCTGGACCACCAGAATTTCAGTAAAGTGAAGAGAGGGCTATTTTTGAGGTGGAGCTGGGGGAGTTGGGGACGCATCAGACATTATCTGGAGTGCTGTGAAAATTACACTGCTTTATTTTTTAACAGGATTCCCATTCATAAAGCCTCTTTAGCAATTTTTGTTTAACAATTTTGTTCATGCAGAATGTCACAGGAGCTTTTCTTAAGTGTGATCATGTCACTATAACCTGGCTTTCCTTGTTTTGGAGGACAGGGAGGGATAATGGGAAGGAACACATTGTTTACTTTCTCTGGAAGAGCATTTAACATATGCTATTTCATTTAATCCTTATGGTGACCCCTGATGGAGGACTATTATCTACACTTCACAGATGAGGAAAATGAAGTTTAACGAAGTAACTTGCTGATGTTTATATGTCTATTAATAAATGAAGAACGAGGCTAGAACTAATTTCCCCTCATTCCAAAGCCCTTTGCTACTTTACTTCAGGATTTTTTTTTTTTTTTGAGACAGAGTCTCACTCTGTTGCCCAGACTGGAGTGCAGTGGCACAAATCTCGGCTCACTGCAAACTCTGCCCCTCCCCCGCACCCTTCTCCACCCCTGCACCAGGTTCCAGCAATTCTCCTGCCTCAGCTGGGATTACAGGCACGTGCCACCACGCCTGGCTAATTTTTGTATTTTTAGTAGAGACAGTGTTTTGCCATGTTGGCTAGGCTGGTCTTGAACTCTTGATCTCAGGTGATCTGCCCGCCTCGGCCTCCCAAAGTGCTGGGATTATAGGTATGAACCACCATGCCCAGCCAGGAAAATTTTTAAGTAAAAGATTTTCAGCCCACATTCATTGAATGATCACAGATTCTCAGATAATGGGGGATATTTTGTTTGTTTTCATGGTCTAGATATGTCTGATACAAAAACAATTTTGGGAGTTAACATTTATTAATCATCTATTATAAACCAAATACATTGTACCTAATAATTAAAATATATTCCACTTATGGAATTGCTGCCGCCGACCACAAACTATGGAATAAGCCCATGGAATTTCTAAGTTCACTTTAATTCAACACATGGCGCTTTGTTGCTGGCTTGGTAACCAGATAGCCCACTGTGTATGTTTTATTGAAGCAAGTTGTCTACGAAGAAGTGGGATAGACGGTGTCTGTCCTCAAGGGGTTTACAGTCTATCGAGGAGACAGCTATACACACATTAACGGATAGACAGCTCTAGAGTTATATAACAGACATAAAGTTGTACTATACAAGAGTTGTCCTGGGGCTTGGGACGAAATTCCAAATTGATTGTGGAGAGAAGAAATCCGAGGAGAGAAGGATGTGGGCTGCTGGAGACCAGGCAAGATGGGTTTTGAGTTACGTTTGGAAGACAGGTGAGATTTGTGTAAATGGGTAGGAGTGCATGAGCCACAATGAGATGGCAGGTGATGCCACCATGCCAATTAGGAGTCTTACATTTGGAGTAACACAGGGGATGGTGAGGCAGGTTGAGGCCGTCCTGGGAGAGGCAGGGAGGGGCAGGTTGAATATTTCAGATTTTGTCCTGTTGGCAGGGGTGTTGATAGCAGTATTACAAATGATGGTATATTAGTAATAATAATGTTTAAAATTTATTGAGCATTTACTCCACTGGATACTCTTTATTCCACAGATATTTACAGAGCATTTACAAGTGCAGAACAATGTTTCTTGCACTGATAATACAAGGGTGTGCAAAACTGACAGGAATCCCTGCTCTCATGGAGCTTACAGTAACAGAAGAGAGATGGACAGATGATAAAATAGGTACATTCTTCTGTGGGTGCTGTAGGGAAGCATAAGGACAGGAGTGGATAGAAAATGAATGGATAAGGGAGATCACAGTTTTCTTTATTTTTATTTTTTCTTTGGGCAGAGTCTTACTCTGTCACTCAGTCTGGAGTGCAGTGGCATAAACACAGCTCACTGCAGCCTCAAACTCCCAGGCACAAGTGATCCTCTCACCTCAGCCTCCTGAGTAGCTGGGACTACAGGCGTGTGCCACCATGCCTAGCTAATGTGTTTAGATTTTTTATAGAGAGGGGGTCTCACTGTGTTACACAAGCTAGCCTCGAACTCCTGGGCTCAAGCGATTCTCCCGCCTCAGCCTCCCCAAGTGCTGGGATTATGGGCATGAGCCACCACACCTGACTGACATCACAATTTTAAAGCCTGGTTCTGTGTGTGCCAGTGTATTAACTTATCTAATCGGGTAAATAATAGGTAGAAGACAGTCTCTGAAGAATTTTGAATATAGGCTGGGTGTGCTGGCTCACACTTGTAATCCGAGCACTTTGGGAGGCCGAGGTGGGTGAACTCTCAAGAGTTCAAGACCAGCCTGGCCAACATGGTGAAACCTGGTTTCAACTAAAAATACAAAATTAGCTGGGAGTGGTGGCACACGCCTGTAATCCCAGCTACTGGGGGAGCTGTGGCAGGTGAATCACTGGAACCTGGCAGGCGGAGGCTGCAGTGAGCTGAGATTGTGCCACTGCACTCCAGCCTGGCCAAAAAGAGCGAAATTCCATCCAAAAAAAGGGAATTTTGAATATAAAGTAACGTGATGAAAATGGAATTCATAAAGATGAATGTAGCAAAACAGGAGGGTGCCAGCTGGGAGGCAACCTCAGCAACCTGGGATGGTTAGACGTAGCAGGGCTGTTGTAGCAATTAATATTAGGTGGGGTTTAGGAGAGAAAGGAGACCAATATAGGGAAAAGATATCAAAATTCACTATTTGCTCTGTGCCTTTCCTGAGCCTAGAATCCAAGTGCAATTATATCGCAAAACTCACAGGGCTTGAGGGAGGGTGGACCTAATGAGTAAAATGTGACATGAAAGTGACAAGATGACTGAGGGTTTGAGCCTCGGGTGACTGGGATGGTGAGAAAAAACAATTTTTGATAAGGAAGATGGAAATTCAATAGAATTGTCTGTCATACTATTTAAGTAATTTAAAAATTTTTTTAAACAAATTGGGGGTGGCCTCTAAGGTACTGATCCTTTCCGAGAGTCAGTAGTTTCTCCTAATGGCAGTGTAGGCAAGGTGAGAGGTAAAGCCGGTGGGTCCCGGTGCCAGGAGACCTGCTTCCCCTTCCCAGCACATCTGCCAGTTTCCACCTCTCTTTCAAGCTACACCTGCTTTGTCCTAACCTGCCTTCCACTGCTTCCCACTTCTTACTTGCTCGCAGATTCCCCAATATGCTTGCTTCACAGTACTCTGAGTGTCTGTGATGTTTTCAAGGCAACCTGAGAGCAGAAGAAATGCAGGAGAGTTTCAGTTAGTGAGTATTTAGGTCAAACAACTTTTTTTTTTTTTTTTTTCAAGACAGGGTCTTGCTCTGTCCCGCCAGACTGGAGTCAGTGGCACAATCTCAGCTCACGGTAACCTCCGCCTCCCAGGTTCAAGCGATTCTCCTGCCTCGGCCTCTTGAGTAGCTGGGATTACAGGTGCCTGCTGCCACACCCAGCTGATTTTTGTATTTTTAGTAGTGACGAGGTTTCACCATGTTGGCCAGGCTGGTCTCGAACTTCTGACCTCAAGTGATCTGCCCACCTTGGCCTCCCAATTGTTGGTATAACAGGTATGAGCCACTGTGCCCAGCCAAGGTCAAACAACTTAATAAATGTTTGTTATAATGACTTAGTGCCATTTAAATATACATATATATATTTCAATGTATATATATACATTGAAAGAAAAAAATGTTTTTATATTATTCTTAAATGACCACAGTTATTCTCAAATGGGATGTGTACACCCTGCTGCACAACTTCTCCAACCTTAGACTCATATTGGACACCCACTTTCTCACTTTCTGCCCCATTTTGATTTTCAGGTGGTACTTGTTTATTTTTTTTTATTTTTTATTTTTTTAATGATAGCAACCATAGAAAACCCAGTTTTACAAATATGTGATGCTGTTGAAAGGAAGGTAGCATGATCTAATGTTGAAACAGTACTACCTTGAGTGAGTAGCTCTCACGATGTGTGAGAGATGTCATTGTGTTTCCCTTGAAAATTTGAAATATCCCAGGGCACCCCTGTGACTTCACCATGGCACCCTGGAGGGTCTCAAAACACAGTTTGGGAATTATGGTACAGGCCTGTTCTATACCATCTGTTTTCTTTCTCCTCAATTTTATGGCACTTCTTGGCATCCTCGTTTTTTTTTTTTTTTCTTTCTTTTTTTGAGATGGAGTCTCGCTGTATCATCCAGGCTGCAGTGCAATGGTGTGATCTTGACTCTCTGCAACCTCCACCTCCTGGGTTCAAGCATTCTCCTGCCTCAGCCTCCCCAGTAGCTGGGATTGCAGGCGTCCGCACACCATGCCCAGCTAATTTTTGTATTTTTAGTAGAAACTGGGTTTCACCATTTTGGCCAGGCTGGTCTTGAACTCCTGACCTCAGGTAATCCACCTGCCTTGGCCTTCGAAAGTGTTGGGATTACAGGCGTGAGCCACCGCGCCCAGCCGCATCCTCATTTTTAAGAAAAATAACTGGATCCAGCCATGACCTTCTGTTTCCTCTTTTTCACCTTTAAACTCCTAGAGTGAGTTTACAGTGACTCTCCAGTTCACTTCTAGTATCATATACTGCAGATACGTCACTTGATAAGTCACTGCTTTGGCTTCGAGCTTAATTCCTTGATGCCAGAGGAACTTAGTTCCAAAGAATGGTTTCCTTTTTTGTTTGTTTGTTTGTTTATTTGTTTTTTGAGACGAGTCTCTCTCTGTCGCCCAGGCTGCAGTGCAGTGGTGCGATCTCGGCTCATGGCAACCTGCGCCTCCCGAGTTCAAGCGATTTTCCTGCCTCAGGCTCCTGAGTAGCTGGGATTATAGGCGCCCACCACCATGCCTGGCTAATTTTTGTATTTTTAGTAGAGACGGGATTTCACCATGTTGGCCAGGCTGGGGTGATCTGCTTGCTTCAGCCTCCCAAAGTGTTGGAATTACAGGCGTGAGCCACCGCGCCTGGCCTCCTTTTTTTCGTTCGTTTTGAGACAGGTTCTTATTCTGGTTGCCCAGGCTGGAGTGCAGAGGTGCAATCACCGCTCACGGCAGCCTCAAACTCCTGGGCTCAAGCAGTCCTCCCACCTCAGCCTCTCGAGTAGCTGGGACCAAAGGCATACACCACCATGCCTGGCTAATTTTTAAATTTTCTTTCGTAGAGACGAGTCTCATTATGTTGCCCAGGCTGGTCTCGTACTCCTGGGCTCAAGCAATCCTCCCGCCTCACCTCCGAAAGTGCTGGCATTACAGGTCCGAGCCACTGCGCTCCGCCAGAACGTTTCCCAATTCTCATTCCACCATGTTTCTTTTGCGTTAAAAATCCTTGGCTAGGTTTTTTATCAAAAGTCATTGCCTGACTTTTGACCTTCATACTTTACCACAAGCTCATGGATGTGCCAGGCCTTAAAGGAGAAGGGCTTTCTATGTCTTTGTCTTCTGTAAACCCATTTAAACTCCACCACAGCCGTAGGGGGATGGGCGTTATCATTACCCTTTTCATGGATGAGGAAGCAGGCCAGTGGTAACGCCAAGGCATCAGAATGGAACGGAAACACCACCTGTGTGGACACAGGACAGAGGTGCTGCCTGTCCACAGTTATGGCCAGGTTCCTGAGGACACCCTGGACGCTGGTGACTGGTATAAATAAGTGTCTTGCTGTGTTTGATTTTTAATTTTTACAACTATAGTTTTATAAAAGTAAATCATTATAGCTCATTGTGGACACTTTAGCAATGAAGAAAAAAAAACCAACTCACCACAGAAGCATAAAAGTGTTTGTGTAAGCATTTTTGATTCACTTTAATTTGATTTTAGTATTGCTTCCAAATATTTTTATTATGTAATCATAATGTATATAAAACTTTTTATCTTGTTTTACAAAAATTAAATTATAAGCATTTTTTATTTAATTATGCAATTCTTTTAGCCATCCTTAAGAAATTAATTTTTCTCACTTTCAAGGTGATTCTTGCACATAATTTAAAAACCAAATAACTACAAAGCTTTAACATAAAACAGCAGATTCCTGCCCCATCTTCCTGAAGCCCCTCCCACGTAGATTTACCCGGAGATCCAACCACTTTCTTGTCTTCAACTCAATGGCTCTGTGATATCCATTGAATGGCATCATGCAGTTTATGTACCTGCTGCTCATCCTGTGTTTACTTAATTGAGTTATTGAATGATTGATTGAGAGCAATGGTTCTGCAGGATTACTAAATGCTGATAAAGGCCTGTTCACTATGCATGTATAGATGTGTAAGTTCAGAGCCAAATTATCAGATGTACTTTGCCTTGCCATTTTTATAAGCCTAATTTAACTGTACATTTCATTTCTCATAAATGGCTCTGGGTAGATTAGGAGTAACGACTTTATTATTAAACATTAATAGATCTCCCAGCTCTTATCAG
The DNA here is from genome assembly GCF_000951045.1 of Mandrillus leucophaeus. NCBI lineage: Eukaryota > Metazoa > Chordata > Mammalia > Primates > Cercopithecidae > Mandrillus > Mandrillus leucophaeus. Next base: position 271,545 of record NW_012105831.1, read on the forward strand.
TTGTTTTCCAAACCTAATATTGAAGAAGTTTGGGAGGTAAGCCAAGAAGATCTAATGAAATTCTATTGTATTTTAAATTATAATTATTAAAACAGAGCAGGTAACAGCCTGCCCTTGATAATTGTAAAGACTACTGGGTGTTAAGAAGAGGCACATTATGTGGATACATGCAACTTCTCGTAGAATATTTTCAGACAGCCCTCTTTTTAAAAATGGAGGATCCCTTTTCTGAAATACTGATTCCCAAGCGTGTGGATTGGTGTCTGTACTGCCATAATATACTTTAAAAAAAATTAATAGGCTTTATTTTTTAGAGCAGTTTTACATTTGTCTATTTTTTACTGCTCCTCGTGGAGCCCGGCTAACTCCTAGGCAGTGCACCCAGAGTTGCAGTTTTAGATTTAGATAAATTAGGCAGAAAATACAGATAATTGCCATCTAGCCATCACTAACTTCCTACCCTCAACCAGCTTATTATTAACATATAATTAACTCCTATTATGAACATGTTACATTACTGTGGTACATTTGTTATCACTGATAAGCCAATGTTGATATGTTAATTAAAATCTACAGTTTTCATTAGGATTCACTCTTGGTGTAGTACATTTCATGGATTTTGACAAGTGTATAATGACATATATTCACCATTACAGTCATATAGAATAGTTTCACTGCCTTAAAAATTCCCCGTTCTTCACATGTTTATTCCCCTGTTCCCCAAACCTCTGGTAACCACTGATCTTTTTAGTGTCTCCACAGTTTTACCTTTTCCAGGGTGTCATTCAGTTGGAATCACACAGTATGTAGCCTTTTCAGATTGGCTTCTTTCACTTAGTAATATGCATTTAAGGTTCCTCTATGTCCTTTCATGGTTGATAGCTTCTTTTAAGCACTGAATAGTGTTCTGTTGTCTGGATATAAAATGGATAAACATTTTATTTATCCATTCACCTAATGAAGGTCATCTCAGTAGCTTCCAAGTTTTGTCAATTAGGAATAAAGCTGCTGGCCAGGTGCGGTAGCTCACATCTCTAATCCCAGCACTCTGGGAGGCTGAGGCAGGCGGATCACTTGTAGTCAGGAGTTCGAGACCAGCCTGGCCAACATGGTGAAACCCTGTCTCTATTAAAAATACAAAAATTAGCTGGTATGGCGGCAGGTGCCTGTAATGCCCAGCTACCCAGGAGGCTGAGGCAGGAGAATTTTTTGAACCTGGGAGGCGGAGGTTACGGTGAGTCAAGATCATACCACTGTACCCCTGCCTGGGTAACAGAGTGAGACTCTGTCCCAAGGCGGGGGGGCGGGAGGGAAGGAATAAAGCTGCTATAAACATCTGTGTGCAGGTTTTTGTGTGTACATACATTTTCAACTCACTTGAGTGAAAATCGAGGGGCACAGTTGTTGGATCATATGGTAAGAGTATTGTTTAGTTTTATAAGAAATTGCAAGACTGTCTTCCAGAATGGTTGGGTCATTTTACATTCCCCAGCAATGAATTGGAGTATCTGTTGCTCTACATCTTTGCCAGCATTTGGTGTATGTAGTCAGTGTTTTAGATTTTTGTTAATAGGTATATAGTGGTAAAGTATATCTCATTGTTGCTTTGTTTGTTTTGTTTTGTTTTGTTTGAGACAGAATCTCACTCTGTTGCCCAGGCTGGAGAGCAGTGGTGCAATCTCAGCTCACTGCAACCTCCGCCTCCTGAGTTCAAGAGATTCTCATGCCTCAGCCTCAAGAATTACTGGGACTACAGACAGGTGCCATCACACCTGGCTAATTTTTGTATTTTTAGTAGAGACAGGGTTTCACCATGTTGGCCAGGCTGGTCTCCAACTCCTGACCTCAGGTGATCCACCCACCTTGGCCTCCCAAAGTGCTGGGATTACAGGCGTGAGCCACCACGCCGGGCCTATTGTTGCTTTAATTTGCAATTCCCAGGTGACATAAGATATGGAGCATCTTTTCATGTACTTATTTGTCATCTGTAGATCTTCTTTGGTGAGATTTCTATTCAGATCTGTTGTCCATTTTAAAAATCAGGTTATTTTCTTATTATTGATTTTAAGAGTTCTTTGTCTATTTCAGATACCATTCCTTTATTAGATGTGTATTTTGCAAAGATTTTCTTTTAATCTGTGGCTTGTCTTTTTATTTTCTTGAGAAAGTGTCTTTCACAGAGCAGAAGTTTTAGATTTTAATGAAGTTCAATTTATAATTTTTTCTTTCATGGATCATTTTTTCTTTCATGATCATGGATCATTTTGATGTTGTATGTAAAATGTCATCACCAAACCCAAGGTCATCTAGCTTTTCTCCTATGTTATCTCCTAAGAGTTTTATAGTTTTGTATTTTTCCTTTAGGTCTGTGATTCATTTTGAGTTGACTTTCATAAAAGATGTAAGATCTGGATCTAGATTATTTATTTACATATTTATTTACTTACATGTGGATATACAGTTGTTCCAGTACCACTTATTGAAAAAAATATTCTTTCAGTGTTGAATTGTCTTTGCTGTTTTTGAAAGATCCGTTGGCTATATTTGTTTGATTCTATTTCTGGACTGTTTATTCTATTCATATGTACTGAGTGTTTTTGTTCTTTCAGTGAAGATAAACTCTATTAGTAGCTAATCTTGGTTTGACTTTGACTCTTAGTTTCCTCATGAGAAGCCGGGATCCACAGAATAGATCATTCTTACTGTTTCTTCCATCTTTATTGCATGAGATTAATTTGTGTCTAAGAATACAGTTGGAATGATGCTTTTCTCAAAGAAAGTCTCTGGGTTTATTCCAACAGATACCAGATCTGTGTACGTGTGTTTGTGTCTGTCTGTGTGTGTACAGGCATAGTGGCAGACATCTCTTTAGACATGATTTCTGGTTATGTTCTTTATATTTTATAACAGGATATTAAACTTATCATTCATGAATGAGTAAGAAAGCATATTATTTTGCTCCAATCTGTAACAGAAAATATTAATAATTGAGTTATTACCAGCAATTAAAACATCAGATTTCCTGGCATGAAGCTTTCATAAGGGGACATTTGGCAATGTTTGGAGACATTTTTGGTTGCCACAACTGGTAGCTGGGAGACCTGGAGAGGTGCTACTGGCATCCAGTGGGTAAAGGCCAAGGATGCTGCTAAGTATCCTAGAATACACAGAACAGCCCCCTAGAACAAATACTTTTCTGACTTGAAATGTCAGTAGTGTTGAGGTTGGGAAACCCTGTTGTAGAGAAGCAGATTTATTTATATCCATGGATATGTTTTCCTCTTTGCCTTGTCCTGTAGATCAGGCATCCCCAGCCCCTGGGCCATGGACTGGTACTGGTCTATGGCCTGTTAGGAACCGGGCCACACCTGGAGGTGAACAGTAGATAAGCAAGCGTTACTGCCTGAGCTCTGCCTCCTGTCAGATCAGCGCCATAGTAGATTGTCACAGGGGCGCAAACCCCATTGTGAACTGCGCCTGCGAGGGATCTAGGTTGTGTGCTCCTTGCGAAACAGTTTCATCCCGAAACCACTGGCCCCCACCCAACCCCCCTCTGCGGAAAATTGCCTTCCATGAAACCAGTCGCTGGTGCTAAAAAGGTTGGGGACCGCTGCTCTAGCTAACCTAGACTCCTGATGATTTCCCATCTATAGCTAATAAGCAGCAGAAGCTTATGGTGTGATACAACATTCCACTTCTTTTAGGTGTCTCGAGCTGAGTTTCACTTTTTGTAACTTCATAATAATTTCTATTTGGTTACATGCATTTAGATAAGCTGACAACTCTTAAAGTGGGACATAAATACACTATGATGTATATTTCTGAATATGGGTGACTGGATTGTTGATCATAGAAATCTGAATCTGGAAACACAGTTGATGTTTAATAACTCTCCTTGGTTGGTTGGATATACATCATTCAGACTCTGCTTTGAATGTCCCCTTCTGGTCCTTTAAATGATCTATTTCCCTACCTTACATAAGTTTCCATGAGCTCATCTTGTTTTCATAGTGTTCCCTTTTATTGTTAAGAGAAACAAAACCAAAAAACCCCACTTGTTTCAGCAATGCCCTGTTGTGAAATTGCTCAACTAAGAGTTATGCAAATGGCGATGCTGCACGTGGTGGAGGGTGGAGGCTTCTTGCAGCATGTTGATGGGGGACCAAGACCTGGTCTTGCCTCTTCCTCCTCCCCCAACTGGCTTCATTCCAGTCATACCAGCTCCTGCTGTGGCCCTCAGCTCATCCCAGGACCTTGACAGGGCCTGTTTCTTTTACCTCACACTGTAGCCCCAAGCTCTTAGGCTCCAGTAATCCTCCCAGCTTGGCCTCCAGTGCGCTGGGATTAGAGGGGTGAGCTCCCATGTGTGGCCCCTCTCTAAGTTCTTTACTCCCACAGACAATTAGAGTTTGAAGGACCTTAGGCCATGGGTTCAGATTATCTTATTTTGCTTCAAAATTTTAAAAACTTTTTTATTTTTCTATGTTATATACACATATGTGTGTGTATATATGTTTTATACATAACTTGTATATGTTACTTTATATATAGTAAAATATATTATTTTTAAATATATACAACTTGTACATAGCATATATTATATGTAATGTATCCTATGCATAACCTGTATGTTGTACATAAATATGTATATTGTTTACCTATTATACTATACATACATATGTAACTTGTCTATATGTTATGTATTATAATAAAATACATTGTATACTTGTATATATACATAATTTGTACACAATGGAAAACATTTTTAAAATTTTAGCCTAAGGGGAACTGAGCACAAAATCTAAGGGCCTCCAAACTCTGATTTTATACATATATAAAATTATATGTGTGTACATAAAATATACCTTTTAAATAAGCTACATGTGATGGGAAAATTAAAAATTTGCAAGGGCAAAACTAAAAATAGCTGTAGATGAGCATTGTGGTAGTTCAGCATATTTGTTTTCAGACTTTTTTTCTATTCATTTGTACCTTTTCCCCTCACAAAATGCTATCATGCTATATATACTGTTTTTACATTTTTCATTGAAATGTATTTTGAATATCTTTTTATGTCAATAAATATATATGTATTATAATTTAATGGTCACATAGTATTCTTCTGTGTTGAGGTATCATGTTCTACATCAACTTTCCAAAAGCCATTTACCAGAAGGGCAATTTGATGATTTCTCAAATGTTACACTGTACCAGAAGACTTGTTTCTTTTAACTACTTGAATATTATTTTTATTTTAAAAACTTTATGCATTTTTAATGTGCTTCTGCTAGTTCTTCAAATGACATGTCAACATTGTTTCTGCAATTAGAAAAAATAAAATTTAAATTTAAATTTATCAGCCTCAAAAAGAAATTGTAAGTGACCAAAGCATTTCCAACACATATGACATGCTTAAACTTTAGTTTCTGAGAAGATGAAATTAGGATGTGTTAACCTGGCAGCTGTTTGCAAAACCATTTGAGATGAAAGGATAGAACCATCCTGAAATATGGAAGGGAAGTGTCCCTGTGCATAGGGATACCAGAAAGAAGCAGAAGACTTGAATCTCAAATGTAATAAAAGATGACATTAAGGTTGAAGAATTTTAAAAAATTAAAATCCTAAAAATGTATGGAGAGGCAAAGCAAGAAGTGAATTCAGAAACTACAGAAACAACCATATCTCACATTAAACTTAAGCTACTAATTACTAGTAACAGGTTAATATAGTCCTAAGAAGATTCAATAATCCTTAGCTTTTTAACAAATAGAACATTCGTCAAAAGGAAATCTTCAAAATCTTTTAAAACGATTATATATATATATA
>NW_012105831.1:277420-295564 GCF_000951045.1 Mandrillus leucophaeus
ATATATAAAATTATATGTGTGTACATAAAATATACCTTTTAAATAAGCTACATGTGATGGGAAAATTAAAAATTTGCAAGGGCAAAACTAAAAATAGCTGTAGATGAGCATTGTGGTAGTTCAGCATATTTGTTTTCAGACTTTTTTTCTATTCATTTGTACCTTTTCCCCTCACAAAATGCTATCATGCTATATATACTGTTTTTACATTTTTCATTGAAATGTATTTTGAATATCTTTTTATGTCAATAAATATATATGTATTATAATTTAATGGTCACATAGTATTCTTCTGTGTTGAGGTATCATGTTCTACATCAACTTTCCAAAAGCCATTTACCAGAAGGGCAATTTGATGATTTCTCAAATGTTACACTGTACCAGAAGACTTGTTTCTTTTAACTACTTGAATATTATTTTTATTTTAAAAACTTTATGCATTTTTAATGTGCTTCTGCTAGTTCTTCAAATGACATGTCAACATTGTTTCTGCAATTAGAAAAAATAAAATTTAAATTTAAATTTATCAGCCTCAAAAAGAAATTGTAAGTGACCAAAGCATTTCCAACACATATGACATGCTTAAACTTTAGTTTCTGAGAAGATGAAATTAGGATGTGTTAACCTGGCAGCTGTTTGCAAAACCATTTGAGATGAAAGGATAGAACCATCCTGAAATATGGAAGGGAAGTGTCCCTGTGCATAGGGATACCAGAAAGAAGCAGAAGACTTGAATCTCAAATGTAATAAAAGATGACATTAAGGTTGAAGAATTTTAAAAAATTAAAATCCTAAAAATGTATGGAGAGGCAAAGCAAGAAGTGAATTCAGAAACTACAGAAACAACCATATCTCACATTAAACTTAAGCTACTAATTACTAGTAACAGGTTAATATAGTCCTAAGAAGATTCAATAATCCTTAGCTTTTTAACAAATAGAACATTCGTCAAAAGGAAATCTTCAAAATCTTTTAAAACGATTATATATATATATACACACACACACACATATATGTATGTATGTCTGTATATAGTATATGTGTGTGTGTGTATATATATAATTTTTTTTTTTTTGAGATGGAGCCTCATGCTGTTGCCCAGCCTGGAGTGCAGTGGCGCCATGTCGGCTCACTGCAGCCTCCGCTTCCTGGGTTCAAGCAATTCTCCTGCCTCAGCTCCCAAGTAACTGGGATCACAAGCACACACCGCCACGCCTGGCTAATTTTTGTATTTTTAGTAGAGACAGGGTTTCGCCCTGTTGGCCAGGCTCGTCTCAAACTCCTAGCCTCAGGTGATCCTCCTGCCCCGGCCTCCCAAAGTCCTGGGATTACAGGCATGAGCCACTGCACCAGGCTTAAAACAATTATATTTGATTAAATATACTACTCAGATACTACACAGCCATAAAAAAGAATGAAAATCATGTCCTGGGCAGCAATACGGATGCAGCTGGAAGCCATTATCCTAAGTGAATTAATGCAGGAACAGAAAACCAAATTGCAGGCTCTCTCTTATGAGTGGAAGCTAGGCATTGAATACATATGGATGTAAAGATGGGAGCAATAGACACGGCAGACGACTAAAGTGGCGGAGGGAGAAGGGGAGACATTCACTAAAAAACTATTGGGTGCTATGCTCACTACCTGGATGTTGGGATCATCCGTACCCCAAACCTCAGCATCTTGCAATACACCCATGTAACAAACCTGCACACATACTCCTGAACCTAAAATAAAAGTTGAAATTATTTTTAAAAAAGAATTATTATACTCTTAAGCTATGAAAGCACCACAACTAATACAAGCTGTTATAAACTTAAGCTGTTAAAACTATCCCATCTAATATGAAATTACATAAATGTGAATAATTAAAAGGTACAAATTTTGGTGAACTGATCATCTTGTGAGTTGAAAACCCTCACAGAACTGGCTTTGGTGATGTGAATTTTGAGAGCTGATCTGCGTTTATTTAACCGCTGACCTATAATCTGGCAAACAAGCCTGTTTCTTTATAGTATTCCAAACAGACCCACCATAAGTATTCTCTTGTATAGAGCTTCGTGTAGCCCCCAGTTATTTTCTTGTAAGTAATTTATTTCAAGAAGTGGTCATGTTGGGTTAAGAAGTGCATGCATTCTAACGGACTTTAATATGTAGTGTCAAGTTAAAGATTGTATCACTTACCCTCTCATGCCAAGCCCAATGATTTCATTTTACGGAGAGGTAGTTAGAGTCCAGAGAAAAGAGTGCTTTTGTCGATAATTACAGGACTGTCAAGGCTGGACTCCACAGACAGGCTTCCTGAGTTCACCACTGTCTCATTGTCCTCTCCGCACTCCCTTTCAGGCAGAGCCACATTTCCCTTTCAGTTTCTCTGCTCTAGATGCCAATCTTCCAGGTATTTGACCCTCATCTACCTCTTTAATTGTCTTGCAATTCTTTTCTGGAAACATTCTAATAAATGCAGTGATTAAAACTGTACCCAGTGCTGCTACCCCTTCATGTCGTGGATGACTACATGACCCCTGGGTCTACCTACGGCTGTGCTTATGTCTTGTGGCAGACAATAAAGAAGGAGCTTCAGCCAGACACAGTGGCTCACACTTGTAATCCCAGCACTTTGGGAGGCCAAGGTGGGTGGATCACAAGGTCAGGAGTTTGAGACCGGCCTGGCCAACATGGTGAAACCCCGTCTTACTAAAAGTACAAAAATTAGCCAGGCATGGTGGCAGGCACCTGTAGTCCTAGCTACTCAAGAGGCTGAGGCAGGAGAATCGCTTGAACCCAGAAGATGGAGGTTGTAGTGAGCCGAGATTACGCCATTGCACTCCAGCCTGGGCGATAGAACGAGATCCGTCTCAAAAAAAAAAAAAGAAGGGGCTTCAAACCACGTAAACACAGCAAACAGAAGATAAAATGTGTTGGATTTGAATCACAAAGGCATAAACAAAATTAATAAACAGGAAACCACTGAATATGTATATACAACCTTTGTCAATTAAATATTTTAAAATTTAAGGCTGGATATGGTGGCTCATGCCTGTAATCCCAGAATTTGGGGAAGCCCAGGTGGGAGGATTGCTTGAGCCCAGGAGTTTGAGACCAGTCCTAGCAACATAGCAAGATCCTGTCTCTACAAAAAATAAAAAAAATCTGGCAGGCATGGTGGCACACGCCTGTGGTCTCAGCTACTTGGGAGTCTGAGGTGGAGGGCTGAGGTGGGAGGATCACTGGATCCCAGGAGGTTGAGGCTGCAGTGAACTGTGTTTGCACCACTGCACTCCAGCCTGGGCAACAGAGTGAGAGAAATTTTTTTTTTTTGTTAAATTTTAAAAATGAATAAAATAGAGAAATCAGCCATACTGTATTATCTCTCTCTTTTTGGGGGATAGGGGACATTTTAGATTAATTTTGTATCGATAAAATTTGTATACCATAAAAGTCACCCCTTTAAAGTATCCAATTCAGTGGTTTTTAGACTTCTCTTAACATTGTATACTGTCACCACTTTTTCCAGAATCCACTGCATTTTATGTGTAGCAAATATATACACTGTAATTCAGCTGTGCAGAAAAAGAAAAACCACTTTAGATTTTGTGGCTATTCTCTTCTCAGCCTTCTAGATAGCAGCAGGTGAGAAAACAGCTTAAGTTTGCCAATAGGGTTTGAATCTTTTCCAATGTAGTCTGTCTTCCATCATGACTATTTCTTCTTCTTGCCCGCTACTCCTGTCCAATCTGGTGTTTAGGTAGGTACAGGGTTGCTGCTGTGCTATTTGATAGAAAGAAGCCATAGGTTCTCTCCATATTCTGTGTATGCCGTTCACCGGTCTGCTAAGATTTGACTGGGCACTGCTGATTCGAGGGATGTTAAATGCACATCCACCGTGCAAGTGCATGCAAGTGGGAAACTTGTGGATCCCCTGGAAACCCTGACAGGCAGAATGAGGGGAGCCCTGAGACAGCATCTGGCTGTTTTATCTTGACATCCCTTTCCTCAGTGCTCAACCCTGCATGAGACATGAAGAGAAGAGCCAACTCCTTCCTCAGACCCAGAGACATCCCTCCCGTGTCAAGAGAGGTGCACCCTGTAACTGGCTAGCTGGTCTTAAGCCCACTTCCCACCTCCCCTTTCGCAGTTGACCCTTAATAGTCAAAGTGGATGAAGGCTGGCAGGCACCTTGGACACAGGTTCTATCCCAGTCTTTACTCTTTCCAACACTCCTTCAGATACCTCTTTCTCACTTCTCCTAAGTCATATCCTCCTCCCTTCTAGGGGGAGCCTGATGGCTCAACTTAGTCACAGACAGGAGCTGACACCTAACCACAGAAGCAGCTCTGTGGTGGAGGTGATGCCCACACCATGGACGCAAGCAGCTCCATGGGCCATGGTCATAGCCTGGAGGTGACGCCCACACCATGGAGGCAGCTCTGTGATCTGAGGGATCCCAGCACCAAAACAGCATTGCCTTAATTGCCCCCAAACACTGTTTCTATTACACATGACATTTAAACCTTAGGGAGTTATGTTCATAATGTTAGGTTGCCTAAAGAAAAAAACAAAAACAAAAGCAAACCGAAAAAGCCTTAAGTAGGGCCTTACATTGCAGGCTGGTCAGATAGAGAAAGCCGTGGTATGGAGCTTGGCCAGCCTGGGCTACCAGCTCACCAACTGTGCCCACCCTGGCTGCCGGGAGATTTTACTGAGGGAAAATATTGGAGAACGTATGAAAATAATGACCATGGTATGCAAGGGGGAAAATCTTAGTTGTTTAAATAAAGACAGTCTGGCTAGGCCCTTTTCAGTTGTCTCTCTTTTAAAAGTGATTTAGGTGCCGGGCGCAGTGGCTCACGCCTGTAATCCCAGCACTTTGGGAGCCTGAGGCGGGAGGATCACCTGAGATTAGGAGTTGGAGACCAGCCTGGCCAACGTGGTGAAACCCTGTCTCTACCAAAAATACAAAAATTAGCCAGGCATGGTGGCAGACGCCTGTAGTCCCCGCTACTTGCTACTCAGGAGGCTGAGGCAGGAGAATTGCTTGAAGCCAGGAGGCGGAGGTTGCAGTGAGCCAAGATCGCGCCACTGCACTCCAGTCTGGGCAACAGAGGGAGACTCCATCCTAAAAAAAAAAAAAAAAAGAAAGAAAGAAAGAAAGAAACGGAATTTGGGAAAATTAACGCAAGACTGAGCTGCTTGAGTTGGGAATTAATGGGGTTGGTGGTGGAGCTTAGTGCTAGTGCCCTCTCCAAGTCTCTCCAACACTGCTGAGGCTGCCAACCAGGCTATTGTGTCCCCATGTCACTTTGATAAGCAGTTTGGAGAAAGCATTCAACTCTTCTGAAGACTTTGTTTCTCTGATCTGAGTCTCCTTTCCGAAAGTAAAGTAAGAAGGACAATTAAAGCGTATCTAAAGGTTTCTGTGTTGGTGGGCAAAGTAAATCTCTTGAGTTATAGAACTGATACTGGAATGCAAGTGTGTAGGGGACATACTTTTAGGGACAAATTCCTATAAATGATGCTTGAACCAGGCTTGGACCTAATTTGAAACTCAAGATCACTTTTGTTTCAGATAAGCACCACCCACCTCTATTTCCCCAGGCTTCCTTTCTCTTCCTGTTGTCTTTCTAAGCTCTCTAATTCAGAAAACTCTTAGAGTTGGAGCTCCCTCCATAGAGAGGCAGCAAGACCTTGCATCAGTAAAGAAGTACAGCTTTTAGGCTGGGCACGGTGGCTCATGCCTGTAATCCCAGCACTTTGGGAGGCTGACGCGGGAGGATCACCTGAGGTCAGGAGTTTGAGACCAGCCTGGCCAATATGGTGAAACCCTGTCTCTACTAAAAACACAAAAATTAGCTGGGTGTGGTGGTAGGCACCTGTAATCTCAGCTACTTGGGAGGCTGAGGCAGAAGAATTGCTTGAGCCCGGGAGGCAGAGTTTGCAGTGAGCCGAGATCACACCATTGTGCTCCATCCTGGGTGACAGAGTGAGACTCCATCTCAAAAAACAAACAAACAAAAAAGAAGTGCAGCTTTTAGATAGAAGGAATAGGTTCTAGGTTCTACAGCACTGTAGGGTGACTATAATTAAACACAATGTATTATATATTCCAAATAGCTGGAAGAGCAAATTTTGAATGTTCGCAACACAAAGAAATAATAAATTAAAAATAATAAAAGCAACAAAAAGAGAAAAAGTGCAGCTTTGAAGCCAGACCAAGTTCCAGTCATACCTGAGACTTTTGATTACTTGGCACAGGTTCATCTCTGGGTTTTACTTTCCTCATACACAAAGTACCAAGGACAAAGTAGGCACATACGTGTTTATCCCTTTTCTACCCCCACGTATTTTGTCTCTGACCCTCGTAGACATTTATAGCTACTCCGTTTGCTTTAGATGTGTGACCAGTCAGTTGATATTGCAAAGTTAGGCAATAAACCCTGCAGTTGAGTTCAGCAATCCAACCCCATAGTCCTTACTTCAGAATATTTTGTGAATTGTATAGTGTCTTCTTTAGGAATTTCAATAGAAAATTTCTATACAGGATCTTTTACCTCACAAGTGGACTTTAGAACTTAACCAACAAGATGGTGGATGTCCTCTTAGATTTTTTTTCCTGTGGACATTAAATATACATACATATATATGGGTTGTGTACATATATTACGTTGGTGCAAAAGTAATTGGCAAAAACCGCAATTACTTTTGCATCAGCCTAATTTAAATATGTATATATAATTTTTTCAATCAGCAATTCTTGATTGTTTAAGAATGTCCAAATACACAAATCTTTTTAACCCATTCATAATGTGTCACTTTGTTCTAACTTAAAGAACTAACCCCTCATGAGGACATCTAGATTGTCTCTACTATAAGTCATGCTAGTGGGAACATCCTTGTGCCCCAGTGCATGTATCTAAAGAACAGATTTCGAGAAGTGGAATTCCAATGCAAGATTGCATCTTTGTTGAGCAGCTGGATAATGGTAAGGCATTGCTAGATTTTACCAGAGGCGTAACTAGGAGTTATAGTTTATCACCCTACCGCCTCTGGTAAGAGTGATTTTATGAAACCAAAACCCTACTGCCTCTGGTAAGAGTGAGTTTTGTTTTGTTTTATTGATGGAGTCTTGCTGTGTCACCCAGGCTGGAGTGCAGTGGCACGGTCTTGGCTTACTGCAACCTCTGCCTCCCAGGCTCAAGCGATTCTCCTGCCTTAGGCTCCTGAAAAGCTGGGACTACAGGCAAGTGCCACCACGCCCGGCTAATTTTTGTATTTTTAGTAGAGACAGAGTTTCATCATGTTAGCCAGGCTGGTCTCGAACCCCTGACCTCAGATGATCCACCTGCCTCAGCCTCCCAAAGTTCTGGGATTACAGTTGTGAGCCACCACACCTGGCCAAGGTAAGAGTGATTTTTAAAAACCAAAAAATTGTCCCAGAGTCTGGAAATAAAATAAAAGAGGGATTAAGGTCAATCTTCTAATATTCTAAGGCTCTTAAATAAAGATGAGCCACCTCTAATGGGTATTCGTTCCAATGAAAGAAAGACTTTTTAGAAAGAGGTATCTCCAGCCTCACATTTTCTGGATGGGTCAGTGGATGTTGCTTTGTAGTCAAAAGGCTGCCTGGCCGTTTGTGTCTCTTTAGACCATATTGTAAAACTTTTGCAGTGAACAGCCTAGAGTTGTATTTGCATGTCAAAGCCTCAGTTACTATCTTGTTTTAACCAGAAGTCTCTACCCATAAAATATGTCTTTATTTACTGTTCAAAATATAGTTTTGAAGGCACTGCTGACTACATCATCCACAGCACTTGATATAAAGTGCATTATAAGCAAACTTGGAATTCCTGTTGGGGACACACATTCCCATCAGGAGCCTGGTCTGCTTCCTCTCTCCTGCTGTGACTCACGGTGTCCCTGGCCCTTCCTGCCAGAACACCCAGGGCAAATGTGCAGGTCAGTTACAGCAGACCTGTTCCCCACAATGTTACCACATTCGCATTCTTCTCATTGCCTTGGCTCTGGTTTTCTGGTTTTATTTTATTAACTTCATTATTGACTCTTTAGTGGTAAAACATTTTAAAGCTTTTTTCTCTGAGAAAGAGATAGCCTGTAAAAATAATCTGTTTGGCATTGTTAATAAATAGATGAAACATGCATTTCAAAATAGCCATTGTGGTAAGAGCCCAGGCTGTAGACCTAGCTTCTTAGACTTGAGAGCGCATTCCTGTGTGAGTCCTAGCCCCACCTCTCCCAGCTGTGCTGTGCGCCAGTCATTTAACCTTTCTGAGCCTCAGTTTTCTCCTCTGTAAAGTCATCTGGCCATATGGTTTCTTCAAGGATTAAATGAGATGCTCAGTACATTATAAATGTGTAATAGAAGAATACTAAGGTGGAAATCATTGTAAAGTGTAGCTCATATCACTTGGAACATGTAACCACTCTCAGTTTTTGTCAGGAGTATATTGTATTTTCTACATTTCTGGTACTTTCATGCAGCATAAGGAATTGCAAGACCTGGTCTGAGTTTGGGTTGCTCATCCCCATGTCACATGGAGGACCTCTCTGGAGGTTTCTGGTGGGAGAGTGTCTGAATGGGGGACCCCACACACTTTGTGAGCAGAGATCGGCGCTGCCTGAGCAGTGAGGCCATGCTAACTCTCCACATGGCTTTAATTTTTTTCATTTACAGTACATACATTTGATGTTAAATTATCCATGACAATGGCAGGGAGAAAATAAGCATAAATAAATGACCATCTATCGATTTTCCTGTCTTGGATGTCGCCACCCCACCCACATCCACCCGCTTTTTGTTTCCATCCTTCCTCTTCCCAAGACCACTGCCCTTGTACGATCGCCTCCATCTTTTCCTCTGTCCCCTTTGGAGGCTAAGGGATGGATTTCCTTACAGTAGCTCGCTCTCCCCCAAACACTTCCTACAGACTTTCTGCTCAGAAATAGAGATCTCAACATGTCATTTCACAGTTGGAAAAATGTTCTGCCAATCCCAGCTACTCCAGAAGCTGAGGCAGGAGGATCCCTTGATTTCAGGAGTTCGAGACCAGCCTGGACAACACAGGAAGACCCCCACCTCTCCCCTTCTCAAAAGAAAAAGAAGAGAAAGAAAGGAAGGAAGGAAAAGAACAGAAAAGGAAAAGGAAAACGTTCCGAGGCTCCCTGCTGAATGCAGTAAAGCCAGCACTACCTGGCATGCCACCTCAGTTAGCCTCCAGCCACGCACTTTGCTAACGCATCCCCTGCCTTCCTGTGCACGACTGGGGTTTCTACCATCTTGATTTTTTTTTTTTTTTTTTTGGCGTACAGTTGTCCATCATATCCTCTTATTTTCTACCCTCCAACTTTTATTTTGACAATTTCAAATCTACAGAAAAAGAGATCACTTTCTTTAGAATCACTAATTTTTAAGACATTTTGATACATTTGTCCCTTCCTTTTCTCCCTTCTCATTTTGGCTGAAGTGTTGAAAGTTGCAGACACCATGACCCCTCACCCCCACCCGCCTCAGTTGCATCTGATGCACACTGGATGTTCTCCTGAATAACTACAGTACCATCATATTGCGCTTACAAAACACAACAACAGTTCCCTGATATCATAATCTCATGTGTAAGTCAATTTCAACTTCCCCAGTTGTCACGTATCACAGCTGTGTGTCCCCCGCAAGCCCCCAAGATTCCATCAAGGTTAGTACCTTGTCTCTTGGGTCTTCTCTGATATGGAATGGTTCCATCCCTCCCTCTAGCTGAAGTATCCAGGCAAGTTTTCTGTAGAAAATGGCACATTATGAATTTTTCTGATTATCTTGTTCCTCTCTTCCCTGTATTTCCCATAAACTAGAAGTTATTTTAGAGGTTTCTGTCTGTTTTAGAACAACAGACCCAGGTGGGTTTTGCCTCCTTTCCTTCTCCTCTCTCACCGTAGTCAGGAGGGGTATTGATGGGCATGTGGGAGTCCCAAGCCCACCAGCCACAGCTCCTCCATCCTTTATTTTTACTTTTTTAGACCAAGTCTGGCTCTGTCACCCAGGCTGGAGTGCAGTGGTGTGATCTCTGCTCACTGCAACCTCTGCCTCCTGGGTTCAAGTGATTCTCCTGCCTCAGCCTCCCGAGTAGCTGGGACTACCGGCGCCTATCACCATGCCGGCTAATTTTTTGTATTTTTAGTAGAGACTGGGTTTCACCATGTTGGCCAGGCTGGTCCCGAACTCCTGACCTCACGATCTGCCCACCTCGGCCTCCCAAAGTGCGTTTATTCTTACTCTTTGAGCACCTGCGTGGAGCAGGGCTGTTTTAGGTTCTGGGGGTACTGCAGTGAGCAAAGTAGAGGGAAGCTGTCCCAATCAGCTTAGATGCTAGCTTAGGGAGCTGACCCTAAATAAACTGATACATGATGGAATGTGGGTGGTAACCCGACAAGAGTGAGACCTGTCTGGGGCGATAACATTCCTGTAGGATCTGAGAGAGAGAGAAAGAGAGAGAGAGAGGTGGAGCGAGGGGACGCTGAAGCAAGCAACGAGGGCAGGGGAACCGCAGGGACGCGGTGGGGCAGCGCCACCCGCCCGGGCGTGCTGGGGGATTCCCTGTGCCCTGGTTGCAGCGCGGCTCGGTCAGGAGCTGGATCGAGCGGCCCGGTGCTCTGTGGTTTGGCCGCACCCATGCAGGGCTCCTGCCCGGGAGCTCACGGTGTGCACAGGGTCCTTGCGCTGCTATTAACCTATTTGCCCATTTATAAAGCATGATTTTAAGGGATGATGAGTTAAACACCGCTTTTTCGGGGAGGGTGGCGGGGCGTGGGAGGGATGAGACTGGTGAAAAAAGAACTCCCATACTTAACTTAGAGATCAACTCTAAACCCATGGCCGTTTCAGAAACTTTAGCCTATGAAAAAAATGTGCTGTTTTGAATCAAAGAAGTACTTGCTTCCCCTTTATTTTGGGAACTGCAGCTCGCTAGTTTCAGAAAGAGGTGTGGCTGCTCTTTAGAGGCTTCATACCTCAACTAATGAAATGATAAACAAGTCGAAGTTCCTGGACCAACTGGAAGCCTTCAGGACAACGCAGGCCTGGGCACGTGGCAGCGCTGTGGGAGAGAGAGGGCCGAGTTCCCAGAAGAGCTCTTGAGGTTTCTTAGCACAATTCCTCCCCCACGAGGTATTGCCTAATCACACCACCTCTCCCCCTTCCCCAAACTCCTGTCATCTCTGCTTCCTCTAGACTTAACTCTAAGCCCTAGGCCGTGAGCACAGATTTGGCAGTGCTTCAGAATTACACATCACATGGGGAGCACCATGCTCCCACTGTGCCCCAAAAGAGTTTCCCGGACAGTGTCCAGAGAATCTATTCGGTGAGAACCACCTTCTAATGAAGTTCATGAGATTTTTCTTTTTTTTTTTTTTGAGGCGGAATCTTGCTCTGTCGCCCAGGCTGGATTGCAGTGGTGTGATCTTGGCTCACTGCAACCTCCACCTCCCGGGTTCAAGCAATTCTCCTGCCTCAGCCTCCTGAGTAGCTAGGACTACAGGCGACCACCACCCCACCCAGCTTATTTTTGTATTTTTAGTAGAGACGGGGTTTCACCATGTTGGCCAGGATGGCCTCCATCTCTTGACCTTGTGATCCACCCGCCTCAGCCTCACAAGATGCTGGGATTACAGGCGTGAGCCACCGCGCCCGGCTGTTTTGCTTTTAGTGCATAGATTTGACCCCAAGGCTATACTGTAAGACAAGAACTGTGTCTGATTCAAATGTTCAAAATGGTGATTTTTGCCGTCCCCAGAGTGCGTGTGTAGTGCTCAGCCGTCCTGCGTTAATGGAATCACTGGATGACAGAGTTGGTGTTTAGATGTGCACCGTGTGTTGTTCTGCACTGGTCAGGCACTAGCCCCCTTCTCGCCATGGTGGCGTTCCTCCACAGTCCTAGCATGGCTTGCAGAGGCCATCATTTTGCTTTTACCTCCACTAGTACTCCTGGTTTCCTGACTCAAGTAGCTTACTGGGTAGCCCTACTGGATTTGATCATCTGAATGTTTTCATAAGCATCTTCTCTCCCGTAACTGTGTTTCCTCATTTCATTTCCAGTCTTGAGGGAAGTCAGGCCATCTTCCTAGACCCCTAGCTATGTTTAGCTGGAACTGGGTTCTATAGATTCTAGCTCTTCATCACCTGCCCTTGAAGCCTCAAGGCCCCCCACCCCACTCCACCTTGCACACTGCAGATCGGATGTGTCACTTGTCTTCAGAGTAAAAAATCAACCACTCAGCATCGCATCCAGCATGTGCCTCCCTCTCTGGCCCTGACTCCTGACCTTCCCTAGCTGCTCGTTGACTACAGTGTTTAGTGTTGTAGGTAGAGCTCATTTTCTGGAGAGATCAGGTTGATCTAGCTCTCGGAAGGGGCTGTGTTATCTTGAGCTCATGGTGGTTGCATATGAAGTTTCTTCTTCCTGGAATCTCTTTGCTGACTTTGCAACCTGGCTGCCATCCCTCCCATTTCAACTCACAGAGCATTTCCTTTAGGAAGCTTTCCCTGACCACCTCCTTTTCCTCTTGCCTGAATTACATGTCCTTTCTTAGATCCTGTGGGTCCTCTGTCATCAAGTCTTTACACATCTTTACCACAAGAATACGAACAGAGTTAGAGCTGAATTTGGTCTGGGTGATGGAAAATTAATGCTCAATAAATATTTGTTGAGTGAATTAATGGACAGGCAAACCTATTTGGGAATAGTATTCACATTTGAGTTTATTAATCTATATATGATAAAGAATAAAAGTATATTTTTTTCTACTCTTTAATGGAGAGATTTTGATGACTTGAAGCAGTTCTAGAATGGTAAAACAATGTTGTTGCTTTTATATTTCAACAGGAAATATGGGATGTATAAAATCAAAAGGGAAAGACAGCTTGAATGACGATGGAGTAGATTTGAAGACTCAACCAGTACGTAATACTGAAAGAACTATTTATGTGAGAGATCCAACGTCCAATAAACAGCAAAGGCCAGTAAGTAGATAGTCTCAGGGGAGAATTCCCACAGCAAGATCAAAGCATGGCTGCATAATTTAAACACCAATCTGTAATATGTGCATGCAAAAAAATCCCACTGATTACTTGGTCCTCAAATAATTTTTGATATGCTTTGTAACTTAGTCCTTTGAAGAACGTATAAACATTTTAGGGATAACTAGGCCACTCATTGTGCAATAAAGGGGCCTTTGGTCACATTCTTATGTGTGAAGAAAGCCATCTTTCATATTACTGGTGCAAAGACCCCACTATATATATATAGGTTTGTGTGACTCAAGATATGTAGTGAGAGGCCGGGCGTGGTGTCTCACGCTTGTAGTCCCAGCACTTTGGGAGACTGAGGTGGGCGGATCACTAGGTTAGGAGTTTGAGACCATCCTGGCCAACACAGCGAAACCTTGTCTCTACTAAAAATACAAAAATTAGCTGTACATGGTGGCGGGCAACTGTAATCCCAGCTACTCGGGAGGCTGGGGCAGGAGAATCGCTTGAACATGGGAAGTGGAGGTTGTAGTGAGCCAAGATAATAGCACCACTGCACTCCAGCCTGGGTGACAGAACAAGACTCTGTCTCAAAAAAAAAAAAAAAAAGATATGTAGTGAGATTAGCTCAGTGGTTTAGAAGCAAAAGGAAATGTGGGATGCAAGTCAGAAACTAAAATAGGAACTAATGTGTCTTTTGTTGTATCATACATTATCCTGTCTTGTCATTCCTTCAATTAATTCAAAATAGTACAGATCCTGAAGTTGTCATCTTTTATTTTAGTGAATTAAAATATTAAGGAAAAACACCTCTAATTCTGCCCCCTAACCTTAGAGAAATAGCTGGACTAGAAATATTTTATGAGTGATGTGCTATTTGGTGTATTTTGGAAATATTTGACAAAGAAAGAAATAACATCGCATTTTATGGAAAGGAAGAACAGAATTTTGAACAACTATAACCTGAAATCTACTTCATTTCAAAGCTTATATCTTTTATATATGTATTCTCTCACTCTATACATGTATATTGCCCATAGCCTGCTTTCTATGGAATTCTGCAGCATTTAAGCTGGAAACAGCTTATTCCAGATTAGCCCAAATGCCATTATTGAGAATTTCTGGGCCAGGCTCGGTGGTTCATGCCTGTACTTTGGGAGGTCACGAGGTCAGGAGTTTGAGACCAGCCTGGCCAACATGGTGAAACCTCGGCTCTACTAAAAGTACAAAAATTAGCCGAGCATAGTGGTGTGCACCTGTAGTCCCCACTACTCAGGGGACTGAGGCGGAAGAGTTGCTTGAACCTGGAAGGCAGAGGTTGCAGTGAGCTGAGATCACCACACTGCACTCCAGCCTGGGTGACAGAGTGAGACTCTGTCTTTAAAAAAAAAAGCATTTTTATAGTTTCTCTAGTCTGACATGTATTTAAATACTCAGGTGTTTTAGAAATATATTCCCATTATCAAGGCTTTCCGCCTGCCCTCCCCTCACTGTGTCCCCATTATCCTGAAGGTAGGAAATATCTTTCATATATCAAAGTCACATGTCATTGCTGAGACGAAGAAATCAACATCGGTCTTCTTAAGAAATGGAGATAGGCCAGGCACAGTGGCTTATGCTGTAATCCCAGCACTTTGGGAGGCCGAGGCGGGTGGATCACCTGAGGTCAGGAGTTCAAAACCAGCCTGACCAATATGGTGAAACCCCGTCTCTACTAAAAATACAAAAATTAGCTAGGCATGGTGGCACATACCTGTAATCCCAGCTACTCAGGAGGCTGAGGCAGGAGAATTGTTTGAACAAGGACTCGGGAGGCAGAGGTTGCAGTGAGCCAAGATTGCACCGCTGCACTCCAGCCTGTGCTACAGAGCGAGAGTCTCCAAAAAAAAAAAAAAAAGGAAGTGGAGATAAAGAGTGGATATATCATGCTGTTAAGTTATCATACATTATGTTTCTGGATAAATTAGCATTGTAATTTTATGTATAGAAAATATATGTACTTATGTAACAAACCTGCACGTTATGCACATGTACCCTAGAACTTAAAGTATAATAATAATAAAAAAAGGAAAAGCAAAGTCATTACTGTGAAAAAAAAAGAAAAAAGAAAATATATATACTTAAAGTGTATAAGAATAATACATTTAAATGTGTGATAAATATAAATATAAAATTTAAAAACTTATTACAGATTACAGGCAGTGAAAAAAGATTACATAAGTATATACAGATATCAAACCGTATAATATATAAATATGACTAATAGTGAAATAAGAGAAATTAGAGTCACAAATAGTTTTCTTATAGACATCAGAGTTCTCAAAAAAGGATCTGATTTTTCTCATACCATATGCCATAGATTTTATATGTTTTAAAACGCAAGTTTTTTTCATTTTGCCTCTATTTATTTATTTATTTATTTATTTAGAGGCAGAGATTTGCTCTTGTTGCCCAGGCTGGAGTACAATGGCACCATCTCAGCTCACTGCAGCCTCCTCCTGAGTTCAAGCGATTCTCCTGCCTCAGCCTCCCGAGTAGCTGGGAGTATAGGCATGCACCACCACTCCTGGCTAATTTTTGTATTTTTAGTAGAGACAGGGTTTCACCATGTTGGCCAGGCTGGTCTAGAACTCCTGACTTCAGGTGATCTACCCACCTCGGCCTCTCAAAGTGTTGGGATTACAGGTGTGAGCACCACGCCCAGCCTGTTTTTTGTTTTTAAATGAACAAAGATGTCCTTTATTCAGGAAAGTAGAGGAGAATAGTGTACAAACCCATGCACCATTTTCTTCCTCTTGTTCAAAGTAAAGGGGATTAAAAATCAAGTTTGAAAGCAGAAGTAGTAACTGTGCTTGAAGTCTTTCAATTCCCTCCTGTATACCATAAGTATTTCAGTTTTTCCCTTCTGTGGTCACAGATGCCCTCGCCTCATGAACCAGTTAGGTTGGCCTTATTCCATGGCCATAACCAACACTCTCAACCCTGGCCAGATATGCCAAACTGCATGCTATGGATTGATTAAAAAGGGAATCTGATGAGAAGGTGAGGTAGAGTTGATGCAAATTCAACAACATTCTAGAAAAAGCCATTTTAAGGAAAAATCTAGAGCAGTGGTATATGTGTTGCATATATGTGTTTTGGTCTTGTAAAAAGCATATTAAAATGTTTGTAAGTTAAGGGCTTTTTGAGATTTGAAAAATCAGCTTGCTGCTTTTAAAATGATGTAATTAGTTTCTGGTTTTCTAGTTATTTCCTCTAAATCACATAAAATAGATCATATATCCAAATTATGCAAATCTGAATGACTAAAAAATCAACATAAAACTTCCTGACATAAACATTTGAAGGATAGTATGCAGCCATGGGTTTTTCTGGTACCACAATGTAGTAATTTTCCCTGCCTCACTGAACTGGAGATTTTATGGGCTTTCATCAGAAATTTAAATTTCAGTACAAACTGTTTTGGTCCCATTCTATGAAGCCACTTTAATCAAAGAGAAACAGAAAAGTTACATGGCTTGTGGTATAGGCCTCTAACAGCATCTATCTTACAAGAGGCCCAGAGGCCTCACAGAGCCTCACGCGGCACTGTGAGAAAAAGGAATTTGATTTTAAAGGTAATTGAGGTAGACTTTTGTGCCACCAAATCCTTTCCAATAACTCACCTCCCCACTGAAATAACAGGGGATGCCATCTGTCCCTGCGATGGAGTCAGGGTCAGCCCAAGAAAGCCTGGATGGAATGGGACTTGCTCTCAGCCTCCAGGGACAGAGACCTGATCATGCAATTTTATACAGCTGGGGAAGCCTTGGATGGGCAGTCCCGGGCCGGGACGGCAACTCCACCAAGTCACCAGGGTCCCGCCACTTCCGTCTCCATCCTCCTGCCGCTGATTATTTGGTTTCTATGTGAAGACTCCAGCCTTCACTTGTTTCTAGGGGGAGAGAAAGAGGCAAGGGAAAAGGGGAGCTGACAGCGAAGCCCTGCCCAACTGATCTGCAGACCAAAACTCCCTCCACCCTCTGCCCAGGGCTAGAGAGTTTGGAAGCACACTCATTGAGCTGGGCAAACTGCCACCCCAGATAATATTAGGGTTCTGTCACCAAATAAGAGGAGAAGCTAGGATGAGGTGAGCACCTAGCAGCCCTTGCCCAGAACCTTGCTCCCTTCCTGCCACCCACAGCAAGTGGTAAAGGGCCCTGTCACTGGCTGAGCAGGGCAGGATGCACCTCGACAGGTTTTTCCCTCTGTGCTCCTGTTCTTTCTAACTTAATAAATGAGCCCATCCTAACAGCATCTGCTACTGTTACAAAAATCGCATATGCAACATGAATGTGAGTAAGAAAGCTAACCAGTGTTTTTTTTTTTCTAACAAATATTCTCTCATAGGTTCCAGAATCTCAACTTTTACCTGGACAGAGGTTTCAAGCTAAAGGTATGGTTTCCTAGCAACATAGTTAAATTTTTTTTTCTTTACTCTTAGAGCTTCTATAAAGTGATTGTCCTAAATGTTTTATTTTTTTATGGTGGGACGTACATAACATAAAAATTTACCCTCATAACTATTTTTAAGTATACACTTCTGCGGCATTTTGTACATTCACATTGTTGTACAACCAGTACCAACCTCCATCTCCAGAACGCATCTTCTCAAACTGAAACTGCATACCCATTAAACAATAAGTCCCCATTGCCTCCTCCCCCAGCCACTGGCAACCTCCGCTCTTTGTGTCTTTATGAATTTCACTACTCTAGGTACCTCCTAGAAGTGGAATCATACGGTAATTGACCTTTTGTGTTTGGATTATTTCACTTAGTGTGATATCCTCAAGGTTCATCCATGCTGTAGAAAGTGTTAGAGTTTATTTCCTTCTAAGGGTGAATATTTCCTTGTAAGTATATGCCCTGGCCAGGCGCGGTGGCTCACACCTGTAATCCCAGCACTTTGGGAGTCCAAGGCAGGTGGATCACCTGTGGTAGGAGTTTGAGACCAGCCTGGTCAACATGGTGAAACCCCATCTCTACTAAAAACACAAAAAATTAGCCGGGTGTGGTAGTGGGCACCTGTAATCCCAGCTACTGAGGAGGCTGAGGCAGGAGAATCACTTGAACCC